>NC_048893.1:28060230-28219419 GCF_011077185.1 Oxyura jamaicensis
AGAAAAGAAAAGAAAAGAAAAGAAAAGAAAAGAAAAGAAAAGAAAAGAAAAGAAAAGAAAAGAAAAGAAAAGAAAAGAAAAGAAAAGAAAAGAAAAGAAAAGAAAAGAAAAGAAAAGAAGAGAAAAGGACACAATTCAGGATTATTTTAAAAGTGCATTTTGGTCATGATTTTATTTCTGGTTCATGGACCTTTAAGTAATGATGGATAAAATTCACCTTTATGAATTTTAGAGCTTGAAAGGTCATGAGTAATGTAAGAAAATTGGCCACAATTACCTTTTTTGATGTTTCAAAACTATTTCTATGTCTTCTATGAAAAGGCTGTTTCTATTTATGTAGAAAAGCCTTCAGGAGACCATTCTCCTAAAAAATCAAGGACGTAGATGCTTCAAGTACCTGTCAAACCCTGCAATAAGGCTCATGCTGCATTCTGCTGATCTCGTCACACTCCATAAGAGGCAAATATTAAACTTTATAATATGAAATTACATACCTACTGAGCATGTGATCCAGGAGCTGGCAGCCATTTCATTTGGATTTACATGAGTCATTCAACAAAATCCACCTTTTATATTCCAGCAAGTAGAAGTTCTGTCCCCGGTTCTTACACCCTCTTTACATTACAGTGTGCTGTCAAATAATCTTCCCCATCTTGTAGCATGCTGTCATTATGGCTTCCAAAATTATGTCTTTTTCTTGGTGACTAGTACAGAAAGGTTAGTAGTCCAAATATGTATTTTTATTATAAAAACATTTGTTGTATCAACTTTCTCTAATGCAGCCATCAACATTTATAAGGACTATCTGTACCAGTTTGAAAATTTGTCTGACAAATATTTCCATGGAGTATGTTTCAAGGAATAAATACAAACAGCATATATGAGCGCTTAAAAACCTGTTCTCTAGCAAAATTTAGCTGTTCAAAGTCATAGCGACATTTTCTGTAAGTGTGTAAGTTCTACCTGACAACCATGACTTCGAAGAAATCGAGAATTTTCAGTTAGCTCTCCCTGTCCACCCCCCCACAACTTCTTGCAAGCCCCCCACAACAGGGGCTTACAGGAAGCTGAGGGTGTTGAAGAAGGAGGAGGACAGAGGGCTGGCACAGTGGTGCTGTCAGGAGGGCTCATGAGAGGAAGACCATGGGAGGCTACAGGTCACTTGGGACCTGTTGGAGGAGGGATAGCAAGAGAGAATAGCAAGTCCCTGTGCAGCGGCAGGAAATGCAAGACAGCTGACTGATGTGAGCAGACTGTGAGGCATCTCAGCTAGGAGTCTGCAGGGAAAAGTCCCTAATTCCCACCACTTATGGAGCAAAACTCGGCATCACCACCCCTTGGTCGCACGCGATGCTGAGGAATAGGTGCTGCTGTGTTCCCAACTATGTGAAAAGTCCAGTGGGAAGGGAAAGAAGGAGCTTTTGAAGATACATACTTCTTTGCTATTTAAAAATCCTACTTTTAACCTGCATTTAATGTTATGATTTATACATAGTTCAAACACAGTTTGAATTATTTTTGAAGTGTTTTCAATGTGTGAGAATTCTTTCTTTTAACAACACTGGAAATTGCAATGATAATTATAGCACTCAACAATGGGATTTTACTTTTTTTTATATTTTTTTTCTAGGAGTTAACAAGGTGGTTGATGTCAAAGAACACCCTTGCATGTAGAGAGAGGTTATAGAAATGTTTATAAGCAAGAAATCTGAAATACTTTGTCTTACCTAAAATGTGAACATCGATATGAAATGTATGCTTTCCATTAACTGCTATAGCACCTTTCTATTTCTTATTTTTTAAATGTAATAGTTTCATCAGTGCATATTCAACAAATTGAAACAGTTATTTAATTTTATCACAACTCTACATATCTTTAAATATGCATTCCAGAACTGCTCTCTTTTTGGCGGACTGTCATCTTGTTCATACCTCAGGGCAGCTGCTATCAGATCATTCTTAATCCATAACAATAGGAGATAAAATTACAAAATAATAATAATAATAATATATAGTGTGGAGAATGCTCACTTCATGGTATTTGTGTCACAGTTGGTTTATTAGATGTTCTGGAGAAGAAGTGAGAAATCATTCTTCTAACTAATCTTTTGTTGCGGTGCTTATGTGGGGAAACTGTTGTGAGCCTTTGTGTACTTACTGCCAAAATTTCTGAAACGGCATTATTATTTGTGGTTTCATTTGTCCTACCATTGTTCTTTAGGTTCCCAAGTCCCGATCCTTTCCTGATCCTTTAGTAAAGTACTAACCCTTTAGATTTTATTGACAATACCCTAGACATTAGTGTCACTGAGGCCAGACTTACCCTACCCTAAAACACGAACTACATACAAGCTGTAGAGGGTAGGAGCTTTAGCATTCCTTGCTCTTCCTGAAGTGCTTTATACCGCCTGCAATATATCATCCTGAAGATGTGGTTCTGTTTGATGGTCTATGAATAGAATTTGTTGTTCTCTCACCTTCTGAAAACTTGACTTGAACTTCAGTAAAGGCCCAGATAAACCATGTGACGGTATTCAAGAGACAGAAGAGATGAAAAGGAGTTGGGCCATCTTTGGGATAGATAAGAATAGTTTACGCATACTAGAAATATGTTTCCTTTATAGGTCATATCTAATGACACCCAAAATATCTTCTCACACACCCCCTCAGGAGTTAGGAAGAAAGAGAACAGTGAAATGACGCAGCATACCCGGATCTATCCACAGCATCACAGAAACAGATTTTTCCTTATACATTTTTTTTTCCTGTCGCAAAAATTCACACACAGCTTAGTCCTTCTCAGGGTGCTTTTTAGCACCTGCAACTCCCATCAGACAGTGAGGTCATCTTAGTTTATGAGTCAGGCTATCATACCTGCAGTACAAGATTACAGGGATAGTGCAGGATTTCCCAAGTTGGGAATGACCCAACGTACAGCTGCACTGCTGTTGAACTGAACTGGAGCTGTACATACCTGACCCATACGGGAAGATTTGGATTTGTATGCCGGGAACTGAACTTAATGCTATCAGGTTCCCTAGATACAGCAATAATCAAACATAAAAGCTTTCCTGCTAGCTCCGACTTTTCGTAGAGTCGCTGGGTTTGAATTGATTACTCAGCAAGTTTATGCAGAGCAACTGACAGAAACATGAATCAGTGCTAAAACCACATACTATTTTGACTGACATCGGAAGAAAACCAGTTAGACCTGCTGGATGTTTTGACATCTCTTGCTAAATCAAAGTGATTTTATGAGTTAATCTTTCATGGCAGCAATAAATCAGCTAGCAAGAAACTCAGTCTAGGAAGAGTAGCAAGCAGTCTTTGTTAAAGCAATCGTTGTATTGACTGTCTTCATTTAATAATTTATACTTTCCAAATAATAGGAGAATGTGCTTAGACTAAAATCAATGAAAAACAACAACACAGATTTTTAAAGGAATTTGGAATTCCTTTTCAATAAGTTATGTTTATATTTAATGATCTTTAATAGAGCATTACATATGTTTGCAGTGCTCATGTTGCAAAGAAGTTGTACAATAAAGTACAGCTTCTATTTGAAAAACGCAGTCTATTCTCAATATTAAAGGACCGTTTTCCTTTCTACATTATACATAAAACTGAAAATAACCGAGGTATGAAGTACTTTGCTGCATTTTCAGTAAGCAATTGAGTAGTTCCACAGAATTTAATTCCCACTGCATTATTAAACAAGTGACAGACTGAAGCGATTAAAGCATTCGTAACTGCTTCCTTCCCATGTCCAAAGAAAGAGCTGCCTTCCGTGCACAGGCACACTTGGCATCTGCCGACCAGAATGGCAGTGAATGCACTGATTATCAGAAATGATGGCTACTATTAAAATTATTCCTGCCTTATTGCAACACATGCTAACAAGCAAAAGGTGCGATTTCAATAAATAAAATCTAAATAAAAACTCCTATCAGTATCTAATTCTAGTGGCCTTGAGAATAGATAATTAGCCTCCATAACGAGACCACAGTTGTGATGGATTTTTCAGCCTTCTTCTCGAAGTTGGGTGTCTCCAGCTACTTGAAGAGCAACTTTAATTGGTCCTTCAATAGAAGAACCCTCAGTTTTCCAGAAGCAAAATTTGATTTCAGTAAATATTGGAACATCAGATCCAAACTGAAGTCATTATCAAACCTGTGTTTGCCACTAAAAAAGCACAGTGGACTAAGTAATGGAACTGCTGATGTAAACTTACTTCTAGAGGTGTCAGTCTCCAGGAATGGAGTTGCAGATCTATAGTTCAAAAATTATTGTTATGGGGTAGCAGTTTTAATTACCATGTAATTCTAATTACTAAATTGCCAAAGTGTGTAGTCTGGAGCAATGTAATAATGGACTAGCTCTTAATAATTGCCTTAGTGCAAAAACAGAGATGTGACTTCCACTTTTTAAATCAAATTACCTGCTTTTCGTGGCTTATAGGACACCACAATTAATAAGTAAAATCTTAAATGCAAACCAAATATACTGTTGGTGCCTCTTTGTCTTCCCTTTGGGTACACATAGAAAAAACAGTTCCCGGTCAACAAAGGAACCTTTTATTCCTTTTAAATTACCGCAGCATCTCAATATTCCATTAAAATCATTACATGCTTTTGGTAATATTTTTGCAGATTACATTGCATTAGAGACTCTTATGATGATGTCATCACACTGGGGAAAGAGTGTTATCTAGAAAGGTTACTTCTCTTTGATGATGTGTCATTTCTTTTCTTTCTTTTTTTTCCCCTTTCATACAACTAGCAACTAGAAGATAGAAGGGATGAACAGGCTGAGAAGACTTGATTGTCAAAAATGCCACTGAAATAGAGATGGAAGAAGAGCACTGCTGATTTGCTCATTTCAAAAAGTTTTTATGTTACTTTTCTTCCACGGTTTTCCTGGGGAGAAAGACTGAAAATACAGACTGTTGCCACCCTTCCCTCAGGAAGGAAGGAAGAGCTCTTCCACTTTGTATCATCCCCTAGTGAAGATGTGGGTTCAGAACCCTTCAGGCAGAGCAGGGATGTGAACTGGTTCTCCCACATCCTCAGTCAATATCCCAGCCACCTGAGCACTGGGTAGAGCAGGGGTAATTTCTCCTCCCAGTCTGTGAATCTAGACTTTTGTTTCTAAAGCTATTCATGAAAAGTGGTAAGTGCTGAAATATTTCAGAAATGTCAAAAGAAGGTGTCTTGGTCTGCCCTAAGTCTGCTTTTTTATATATATATATATTTTTAAGAAGTAATGCACAGAGGATCTTTTTCTATATTCAAGATAGCAAGTCCAGCAGCTCAAAATGATTCTTTCCCAGATGGTGAAACCCCACTGTCCCCATCAGGACACAACTAGTTTATTGTCACATTCCTTTGGAGTAAGTGCACGACCTTATCAGTACTGCTGTCATGCCTCAGAGACAATTACAAGACTTGCAGTCATCTCTGTTTGTTCCTTGACTCTTCCTGTACTGAGTTTAAGAAATGTATTCAGCACAAGTGTTTTTCTCTGCCTTGCCAGAGCAGTGGGCCATCAGCTCCAGGCCTGCTAGAACCAGTCCTCCTTTAATCACCTGCTTGCCATCACCCTGTGGTATCTCCATGCAGCACCTCGTGGAGGTTCCTCCTTTGATAGCTTTGCATTCAGATTCCATTGCTGGAAGCTAATTCTCAACACATATTCTGTAGGGACTTTACAGAGTGTCTCCATTGCCAAACCAAGGTAAGTGTCTGTGTATCCTGAAAGTATAAAGCCTCTTGTTTTAGTATTCTTTCACTTTTTTTTTCCAGGGGGGGAGGGGGACAACAAATAAAAAAATAAATAAATAAATAAATAAATAAAATCCAGTGATTCTCTTTTACTTGCCTATGGAAACTAAACTTCTAATTTACTTCTTTAAGAATGAAGAATGTATTTTTTATTGTGGTCTATTTTAATATAGAAAATAGACCCATATGGTACAAATGTTATGCTTCTCTATTCCCCTTTTTAAAAAAATAGCTTGCACACCTAGATATGAATGATATGAATGTAGCCAGTGCATTGAAGTACATTAAAGTTGATTTTTTGATTGTTAACACATTTCTGAAACACATAAATTAATTTATACATTGACAATAGAAAGCAACACCATCATTAACTTTAATAAAAAGGGAGAGTCAGATTTAAAAACTGTACAGTGTAAAGTTATAGTATTAAAATAAAAATATTTATACTGTAAATTTGCATATAATTGTGGTCAATTGAACCCACTTTATTAGAATCATGGAATGGCTCAGGTTGGAAGGGACCTTAAAGATTATCTAACCCCAACCTCCCTGCCATAGGCAGGGACACCACCCATTAGATTAGGTTACCTCATCTAACCTGGTCTTGAACACCTCCAGGGATGGGGCATTCACAGCTTCTCTGGGCAACCTGTTCCAGTGCCTCACCATCCTCTGAGTGAAGAATTTCCTCCTGATGTCTAGTCTAAATCTGTCCTCCTTTAGTTTATGACCATTCTCCCTTGTTCTGTCATTATCTGAATGAGAAAAAAGTTGATCTCCATCTTTTTTCTAAGCCCCCTTTAAGGCAGCAGTGAGCTCTCCCCGGAGCCTTCCCTTCTCCAGGCTGAACAGCCCCAGCTCTCAGCCTTTCTTCGTAGGAGAGGTGCTTCACCCTCTGATCATCTTTGAGGCCCTTCTCTGGACCCACTCTAACAGCTCCACATCCTTCTTGCGCTGGGGGCCCCAGACCTGGACGCAGCACTCCAGGTGGGGCCTCACAAGTGCAGAGCAGGGGGGACATTCACCTCCCTTGTCCTGCTGGTCACACCTCTGGATGCAGATGGCCTTCTGGGCTGCAAGCACACACTGCTGGCTCATGTCAAGCTTTTCATCCACCAGAACCCCCAAGTCCTTCTCAGCAGGGCTGCTCTCAGTGAGTTCTTCTCCCAGTCTGTTCTCCTGTCTGGGATTGCCCCAACCCAGGACATCAGTTATAGAAAGAATCCCTTAGAACTGGCAAACAACAGTGATACCATTATTCAAATAGTAACTTTAAATTATTGTTCAGAGAGTATATTTCAAATAAGAACTCTGCATTTTTTTCTACACTTTTCCAATTCCACAGATTTCTGGATCACACATACACTTATGTTTTGACCGTGTATCCTACACTTCTGCATACGTAGACTCAGGGCTGGGGACAGCGGGGTTGATGCCACAGCAGTATCTGTCAGGCATTCTTCAAATGCCCCCATCTTTCTGTCGCTCCAATACTCCTAGTCTGCTGAAGAGGCTCCCTCAGTGGCCTCCTAGTATCATGCCACACAGAATGATTGGCTTATGCTTTTCCTCTTAATTCTGTGCTTCCACAAATCCTACACCGCGTAAAAGAGGATGGAGCATTAACCACTGTGTAGGCTGCCCCTCTTGCAGGAAGTTCCCAGTAGCTATCAATTTATTCCCCTCTATTTAAACTGTCTTAATTGTTCTTGTATGGACCTGCATATAAAACTAGAAGCATTTCAGAAAGCTAAAATAAGAGTCCCAGCACTAAGCCTTCTTTATAATTCAAATTTAGCTTCCTGGATCAGTCCTGTGAATATGAAATGTAATCACCTATATGGGAAGCAGATTTCCGGATGCTTTCCAAGGTAAAGTGAAATTAATATATTTTTCTAATTAACATGTGCTCATTTTCTTTGCAGTTTGAAAATTTAATGAAAGACATAACTGTATTACCCAGCTAAAAATAAAATTCTCCTTACATAATGCTCCTGTATTTTAAGTTAAAAAAAAAAAAAAAAAATGAAACATTTTGACAATAAAATACCTACTGGCATGTAAAACTAGTGATGGAAGATCCAAACTAGACTGCAACTTCTTTTAAGCACTTACTGAAAAATAACAATACTGAAAAAGCTGGACCTTTGCTCGCAATCTGCAACCCACTTGCAAGATGTGTGCAACGCGGTATTTGACTGCATAGCTAAGAGTAAAGTTAAAAAGGGATGTTTTTACAGTCAATAATAATGGCAGGCTTTTGTTTGGACTTTTCTGTTTTGTCTTGATAATTGCAGCTTTAAAAAGAACTTTATCAGAAAGGCAGACTGATGCCATGCTCTGTGATTAGCTATGAAATAATCTTTTTGGCAGGATTGACAGAGCGCTGATAACAACCTGTTATACGCCCTGCTGGACAAAGTGGCACATGTCACCGAATTCTCATTAGGATGAAATCTTGACCCTGCCCAAGTCCGTGTGATTTGTCACTGGTTTAACTGCAGCCGCAATTACCTTCTTAGCGTTTATGAACATCCTCAGAGATCACAATGAGCTGCTTCTAGCCAAGTCAAACAGGGAAACAGCTTTACTGCAGATGTCCCTGCTACGATCCTGGGAAGAGTGGTTTTGCCTCTACTGTTTCCAACTGCGCTTAGAGGAGAGAATAAAAGTGCTTTGGGTTTTGTGCAGTGCTTCGGCAGAGTCACAGGCCAATGCTCAGCCATTGCCCCACAGGCCAGGCACTGACCATGCTTCGTGGAGGCCCTTTGGCCAGGCCTGGAGGTGTGGCAGGAGGGGAATAACGGTGTCCTGACACTGCGTCCCCGGCTCTTCAGCAGGAGACGTAAACCCCAAGGACCTGGTTCCCCCAGCTCTGCTGCTGGCAGGTTCTGTCCTGCCCTGGTGATGCATTTCCCTCCCATAACGCTGGAAACCACGCTCAGCATGGAGGCAGGATGAGCAGCCCCAGGAAGG
Organism: Oxyura jamaicensis; assembly: GCF_011077185.1. Taxonomy (NCBI): domain Eukaryota; kingdom Metazoa; phylum Chordata; class Aves; order Anseriformes; family Anatidae; genus Oxyura; species Oxyura jamaicensis. The sequence goes on from NC_048893.1 coordinate 28,068,987, forward strand.
CAGAATAAAGGCTTTGTAGGGCTGCAGGCTTCTGGTGGACACCGGCCTGCTGGCATCCATTTATCACAGAATCATTAAGGTTGGGAGAGACCAAGATCATCTGGTCCAACCATCCCCCTACCACCAATGTCACCCACTAAACCACATCCCTAACCACCAGGTTCAACCTTTCCTTGAACACCCCCAGGGACGGTGACTCCACCACCTCTCAGGGCAACCCTTTCCAATGCCTGACTGCTCTTTCTGAGAAGAAATTTCTCCTAATTTCCGATCAAAACGTCCCCTGGCACAACTTGAGGCCATGTTATCGCTAGTTATCTGTGAGAAGAGGTGACCCCCAGCTCCCCACACCTTCCTTTCAGGTAGTTGTAGAGAGCAATAAGGTCTCCCCTGAGCCTCCTCCAGTCTAAACAACCCCAGTTCCCTCAGCTGCTCCTCACGGGACTTGTGTTCCAGGCCCTTCACCAGCCTTGTAGCCCTTCTCTGGACATGTTCCAGGGCCTCGATGTCCTTCTTGTAGTGAGGGGCCCAAAGCTGAACACAGCACTCGAGGTGCGGCCTCACCAGAGCAGAGTGCAGGGGGGCGATCACGTCCCTGCTCCTGCTGGCTGCACTGTTCCTGATACAAGCCAGGATGTGTTTCGACAGGATCGTCGGAGCAGGAAGGCGCCTCAGCGGCGACGTGACGTCACCATACGTCATGCTACATGACGACATGTCGCGACAAGTCACGACACGCCCGCTCCGCCCGGCCCCGGAGGAGGCGGCGGATCCCCCCGAGGACTCCAATCCCCGGCATGCCGAGCGGGCCGGGGCGGGGCGGCGCATGCGGTGCGGGCGGCGAGCTGCCGGCTCAGCCCTCGGTCGGCCGGGCTGCGCGCCGCGGAGCAGCGGGACCACCATGGAGGCCGCGCCCCGGCCCCGGCCTCAGCTCCAGTCCCGGCCCCAGCCCCAGCCCGGCGGGGCCGCCGCCGCCCCGCCGCCGCCGCAGCCCCCGGAGCAGGAGCGCAAGCTGGAGCAGGAGAAGCTGTCCGGGGTGGTGAAGAGCGTCCACCGCAGGCTGCGCAAGAAGTACCGGGAAGGTAACCGCGGGGGGAGGACGAGGACGGGGAGGAGGAGGAGGAGGAGGAGGAAGGACGGGGGGGGTGTTCCCGCTGGCAGCCCGGCGCCCCCCTCGTCCCCCGCTGCCCAAGGGGGTGTGGCGGGGAGCGGGGGGCGGCGGCGGCCCGGAGCAGCTCCCGCTGGCTTCCTGCTCCTCCCCGGCACGGAGGAGGAGGAGGGCACGTCGCCTTCGGCCTCGGTGGGCAGCGCCGGTAATGCTGCCAGGTGAAGGGGGTGCGCCCGGCCGCGGGGCTTGGTGCTCTGGGGGGTGGTAGCCCCGGGGGGGGCTTCGGGTTGGGGCGGTCTGTAGGGACAATCTGGGGCTGCCTGCGGGTCGCGAGTGCCCGGGGAAGCCGCTGGTGACCCGGGCGGGCTCTGCTCTTTGTTGTCGCTGCTCCTTCCTTCAGCCGCGGGGAAGGGGTCGGGCTGGGGCAAGGCTTATGGCAGAGGTGGTGCTGGGGCCTTGGGAGTCTGCCTGGGCGGCGGTGTGGATGCCCCTGTGCGGTGTTGTGGTGGTGGTATTGGAGTGCCTAAAACATACAGAAATGTCTTAAAATGAGTGTCAAGAGTTGAGGTTTATTTTTCTGGAATTTGTAGGCTCCTAAGGATGACTTCAATGATCTCTCCAACCTTCCTTATAGCGCAGGTTACAGGAAATTCATTCATTCTTTCAGGGAGTCCACCACTCGCTAGTGCCTGGTAAACAGCTGGTTACTTTCCTCCAGAAGGACACCTGTAAAACAGGGACTCTTCCTCTTCTGCCATGGATCCTTGTGTGCCTTCTAGGTCTGCATGTGACATGTCTGTTAAAGCAGCAAGGTCAGGCTGCTTGCTGGGCTCTAGGAGCCTCCACAGGAGCCTGACCGTGGGGCTTGGGCACAGATATCTATCTACCTGTGTAGACACTGGTCAAGAGTTGCTGTTTATTTTGGCCTTAGTGTGAGCCAAAACCGAAGGGAGGCTCTCCCGTGTTCCCGTGCCATTTGGGTGAAGGAACACAGTGCGTTCAAACATTCCAGCCCTGGCAGAGGGGTGCAGCTTCCAGAAGTTCCCATTTCTCTGTTGTTTTGCAGTGCCTGCAGATTAAAAGAGACAAACATTGTCACTGTTAACTTTAAGAAATGTGAGCAGTCTCCGTAACGACTGAGTTGCTTCAGATGGAAGCCTAAATTGCATGGAAGTCAGTGTAAGCACACTGCTCAGCAAAGGGCAACTTAGAATGAAAAGTTAAGTTGGGTTTTATCTTTAGTTGAACGTAAGTGGTTAAAAGAAAGGAAAAAACAGTACTGTAATTTACTTCATAGGCCCTGTAAGTCACGTTAGCAGAAACGTTACAGTAATCTTCTAGTCATGTTAATTTAGCAATGTTGTTTGTATCTTTAAAGAGAAGCTTTAAAAACAAGTAGTTAATCACGTCACTTCTATTCAACAAGGAGATTTCCGCCCATTACGTGCTTATCCGATGGTTAGGTAGTCTTAACAAGTAACCTGTGATTAATAGTAGTTGTACTTCATACGTTAGGTTATTTCAATTTCAGAGTTTTATTTTTGGAAGGAAGTTCTGAGTCCTTCTCCCCACGTTTCTCTCTGCTTCTAAAAGCAGACTTGAGAATTTCCAGCTGAAATGCCTTTGTTTTATTTTCTAATACTCTGCTGCGCTGACTGGCAACTGCATTAGTGTGAAAAAGTCAAAGTTGTTGGTTTGCTAAAGAAGCAAAAAAGCAGTAAATCATCTGTAATTTCTTGGTAAAATATGAATCATAACTTGAGTGTATGAAAGAAACAAGGTTAAAAAAACGTATCCTTGGTATGTACACAAGGAGAGTTTCTTGACTCCCCAGTGCAGTGCTCCCACCGTGGTATGAAGCAGTAATAGGGCTATCTGTGTTATTCCAGGGTCTTGCATTGTCTCTTTTTAATTTATGCTGACTGCTCTCACATTTACTGGAGTTCTGTGAAGCTGGTTTCAATTTCATCTAAATAAGCAAACAGCACTAGAAGTGCTGTTGCATGGACTTAGTGCTTTGTCTGTGTTAATTTTGTTGATAGAAAAAAACATGTTGAATGTCTTTCTGCAAGGTATATGGTTATGTTGCATAGGGTCTAGGAAACCACTTGATACTATAATATGATCATAAGTTACTGTGTTCTGTTAGAAGTGTTGGAGAGGAATAGATGCATCCTTGAGATGCAGGGATGTTTGTGGATAGAAGTTACACAGGCTTGATTTTTAATAGCTGTTTACTTCGAGAATTCATTTGCCTTGCTGGTGTTAACAAGGCCTGTGTTTCTGTAGGCAGTTGTAAAGGTAAGTCCATGTATTACCTGACTTGCCTATAACTGGCATCGTTGCTCTTGGTTTATTTCCCCTTTCTTTTTCTGGAAAATGGGCCGGTACAAAACTGAGAGCAGTATGCTTCAAAACTGCAAGCTAACACTTCTCTGAAGAAGTCATAAACTTGACAAAGTGCACGAGCAGTATTTTTTAATCAGGAACTCATCACGACATCTTATTCCTGTTTCTAAGGAATCACTAGAGAAAAGTTTAGTCAGTTTCATATAATCTAAAGGTTGATTGACAGGTTTTTTTCCTAAGGAAAAACCATGAACTCTTGAAGTTTATCAAAGCTGAATCTTGGCTTCTTTTTTAATTTCTGCCTTTCTTTGAACTATCTTTACCCTTATGTTTGGTGGATGTGTTTTGTATGTACTTCTGTACTGTGCCTAATGTAATATCTTGGTCCCAGACCATGCCAGTGTGTTCATGACCAAGAATTTTCAATGTTTGAAGTGGTTCAGCTTAAATTCTTTTAAGTTTGTGTAAAAGTGTGCTTTCCTTCTTTAACAATTTTAACTTGTGTACTGTGTGACCAGTACTTACCTTTTCCTGTTTTCTGGGTATTACTAATCTAGTGTGACTTTGAGTGGAAATACTGATTCTTTCTTTTCTTTCATCTCCGTTTCTTTTCATCTTTTTCAATTTCCTTTCCTTTCCCTTACACTCTCTCTGATGTTAATGAGTGAATAACGAAGGGGAAGCTTGTAAACATAAGTACCATGGCAGACTTGGTATTTTGGGATTGCAGGATACTCTTACTGTGGATCCTAAGGCACCATTGTGTGTCTTCCGTATTTTTAGATGGTTTCATGAAGTTTTACAAATCAGTGTGGGTTTTCTTAGTGTGGAGGATAAAAATATATATATATATTTGAATTATTGAAGGACTTTTTCCACGCTAAGTAAATGTGTCAACTAAATTAGCTAATCATTAATAAGTTGTCAGACTCCTTTAAGGCAGCGGTAGACACAGACAAAACCCGTCTAGTGGTTCCTAAAAACACCTCATTCTTCAGGTTAGCCTGTAAGTATTGTCTTCATAAAGAAAACATTCTTAAGTGAGAACAAACACACCGAGGTGTGAACTGTTCGCCTAGGAGTATGTCTCATTAGTGTAGAACTTAAGGTTTTCTAGAGTCCTGTTTCCTACCCTGGATTCGCTGAGCCTTAGCTGCTTTACACACCAGGGTGAAATCCACAAGCAGAAACAACAGCTCTCAAGTGTGTCGTTAGTCACAAGAAACTTCAGGGTTCTGAATACATGACATGAGCACTTAGAAAGTACACAAATTAGGGTTTTTCATGAAACCTGAATTTAGTCTTCTCATACTAGCCTGTTGCAAAATGGGTATGGCGGAGCAGTGTTGGGGTTAGTCTCTTGCTCGTGGCTCAGTTGCCTGGTACCATAGGTGACCCAAAATTTGTGGAGGGTTTTCCAGTATGCTCCTTTCAGGCACCTGCAGCCCTGGGCTGGAGCATGCATTGGCTGCAATACGTTGGTGTCTGTCAAGCCCAACAGTCAGGCTTCTTAAAGCAGACTTAGTGGTTTATAGGCAACTAAACATGATTTATTGAACGTGTGCAGTGTGCTATTGGTTTTTGTTTACAGTTGCTCCTAATAGCCAAGTAGGGTTAATTTTTACTGTGGTATAAAAATCCCTTCCTTGTACAGAAGCAGCCTGTTTTTTTCTGTGAGTTGTTTATTACCTCTGTAATCGTGCAGGCCTGTATTTATCAAGTAAATGTTTTCTGTACAGCCTGACACTTGGTTACAGAGGGTTTTATATATAGTTTGGAAAGAAGTTTTGCAACAGCCTCTGCTTCTCACTGGAAACCCTGTGTTTAATATAAGTGGAAAAACTTTGAGGTATCTTTAAAGGTGTTTAGTGAACACCCAGGAAAATAATTCATAAGTGTTGTATTTATCTTTACACCTCTTAAGGCTGTTTAGTCTTTGAATCACGCAGAATTGATACTAGTCTTACTAAGTATTATTTACTACATCACAGAAGCTGATAGCAACGTTTCAAGGTGGTAAGATTCCTTATATATTTAAAAAAAAAAAAAAAAAAAGTTGAGGCTTTGAAGAAATTGGTTATAACTTTATTAAGAGGTTTTAGAACTCCAGAAAATGTGGAAGACCTTTGAGAGCCATGCCCTGCAATAGTAGGTAGCCTGAGTAGGTGTGGTGTAGACACTGATGTGAGAAGCATCATTCTGAAGTCAGTTGCTTTATGGTATCTTCCTCCCATATTTTTCATGAAAAACTTTGAGAGAGCTTAAGTTCTTCCTGATATGAAACAGGAAACATTTTGAAATAGTGACATTTTTCACAGGGCAGGAAAACTTTTTTACTGAGCTCTACGTGGTATGTTAACAGTTGCTACTCCTTTCTAATGAAATCTTATCTTTATTTCTACAGTAAACCAGTTATAGATATAATAAGGTCCATTTGTTTTTCCCCACTTGCATTAATTTCCTGGAAAATGAAACATTTGGAAATACTGTTACATTTTCAAACAAACTAAATTTCATTTTATTATAAATCAAAATTGATGGTATTTTATGATGTAAGCATTAAGATATGATCATCCTCACAGTTTCCACACCACAGTTTGAGTGAACGTTTCATTAAAAATCCCGTATTATTTTGCAGGTTGATGGGGAATTCAGTGAAATTACTGCTATCGTTTCGCTAGCCCACAAATTTTGAATGCCCACTGGCTACAGCACGGACTTGCACTCACTGCACAAACAGCTACGTGTAACCTCCTTCCCAGCTCCTTTTATTGCTTTTGCAGGGAAAGCAACGTTCCTGTTGCAGGGTCAGCATGATGAAATCTGTACCTGTGCCTCAGCTGCTTCAGGTTTTTGCTCCCACGTTTACACAAATCCCCTGAAATCAGTTTTACGTTAATGTCTTTGCCTCCTTGTTGGTGTCCTTAGGGTGCAGCACGCAGTCATCCCTCAAAGCCAGGTTTGGAGAGGAGAGGGGGTGATCCTGCCAAACAGAGTCGATTCAACACCTGGGGGCAGTAATTGCTTCAGCTATCACGAATGGGCTCCCCGCTGGCTGTGTGACAGCCATCAGTCTTTAAAGTGATTTGTAGCAGATTGGAGACACAAATCATTCTTCAGGGTGATGTGAGCTGACCCACAGTAGCAGGTGAATTGTACCCTGGACGTCTGTTTACTGTGAACAGATAGATAGTAGATTCACACACAAGATGTTTACCAGCTGCAGATAGTTTGTCAGGTAGATTTCATATTTATATAGATAGATATCGATATGTTGGTGTGTGTGTGTGCATGTATGCATACGCAAGATTTGTGCACTTTAAAAGATTATTTAATTGTGAAATATTTCAGGTAAGTCCTAAGAAATGTAAAGTAAATGCTAGTCGGCCAAGAGAAAAAATACTAGCTTAAATTGCCTGAACTTTGTCCGAGTTGAAGTTCGTGCTCAGTATCTAGACATGTAAAACTGGACAACAGCGAAGCCAAAAATACCTAATGTCTTTCAGATGTTGTTTTAGTAAGATGGATGTTAGTAGGTTTCTGGTTTATCTTGTATATTCTGAAAGCAGTAAATAGCAGAGATTAGGAAACATCCCTCGTGTAATTAATCACTGCCATAGCATCCAGAGATGTAGTAGTACAACTAAATTCCGACTGATGAGTCGCTGTTAATAAAGAAATAATGTCCTGTGAAGTATTCACAGGAATTTGATTTCAATTTTTGCCTGGTGGACAGTGTGGGATTTCTTCTCCCAGCTGGCACAATGTAGAAGCTGCTTTACTGTTTATAGCAAGTACTTGAGAGGCAGGGGGCTTAAGAGAGCCTCTAAGAGGCTAAAATGAGATGGATTTTTTTCATTCCCCAGAGTATTGCCATCAACAACAACAAAAAAGAAAGCTCAGAGATCTCGCTAGGCGTTGCTATGGCTAGCAGCCTGTCATCTCAAGTTATCCGGCATTGTCATGGACACTTGTTAAATGTGGGCATAGGTTTTCTTTTAACAATGAGCAATTCAAGGAGTTTTATTAACACAACTATACAAATATGAACATGTCACTTTTGTTTCTGTCTTTGATTGTTAGTCAATGTTTTAAGCTTATTTTTTTCCTTCACAGGAGCCAACAAAGGTGTGTGCAGGAAGGTTTTGTGCTGTTAAATAGATACAATCCACCCCCTTTTCATCTACCTCTGAGTTTTGCATTACCAGTTGATACTAGGATGCAGGTGGTCAAAACTTCAATCCCTTGTTTTGTCTTTTTTTCTTTATTGCAGCTACTAATTAAGATTATAACATGCCAAACAAGGAAAACTGGAATTGGAAGGGCCGTTATTTTCAAGTCCTAAAAAAAAATAAAAAATACTTTGGGGAGTACAAGAGGTTGATTAAGATGTAAAATGACATTGCATCTATCTGAATCTGAAGTGTGTGGTGTCAGTTAAATCAAGAGATGCAGGTGGTACGTTCTAGTTTGGTGATGGATGAAGTATCTTGCATTTTGAGGTACTGCAGCCATCTCCATCTGGCTGTTTTTTTTAAAGTGCGGTGAGGGAATTAAGGAAAATCATAACTACAAAAGTTACCCGATTGCAGATCGTACATTTAGCTTCATATGGCATAACTGGATATCACTGGATAAAACAGAATGATTCAGATCAATTGTTTGGGTTGTTATCCCATGCCAAAATGATAAATACTGCTTTTAGCAAAACTGAGCTCTGTTTCTTCTATAGAGAACTGTCTTGAAAAGACAAATTGATTTGATTTATTGTCAGAAGTCTTAGTTGAAGAAGAAGAATTGACTAATTTTTTCTATTTATTTAATATACCTTAAAAGACAAATTTAACACTCTATAAAGAACCAGTTTAACAAAAACAACAAAACCGATAAAATCTAGGATGGAAGAAAGCTGAATTTTGGGGAGTCCTTACCGTATCAGTGCATACTTCTTTCTTCTTTATTAAAAATGTCTTCAGTTGTGAAAACTTACAGCTAACGTTAGCTGTCTATTGCTCTTCCCCACAATTAAAACTATCTCGTAATTAGGGTTATTTAAAAACAACTTGTACGTGACTGGCTCGTTCTCGGAGACAGGCTTCAGTGAGTACTGACTGCTCCGTGGCCGCCTTTGGGGGCGTGAGCGGCTGCTCTGCGTGCAGGAGTCGTGTGGGTGGATTTGAGGGATTTGTATGCTCTAGGTAGACACAACTGGTTTTTTGGTTTTCTTCTCGAAAAGGTCGGGCTGTGAAGAGCCTCCGAGTTGGTCACTCGTTTCTTCATTGACTGAATTGCTAGAAAGAGGTGGACTTGGCCTTGTTTTGTTTTTAAAGGAGGAATTAATCTTCAAGGTGAAGAGATTTTGGATAGAGAGGAGAATAGATATCAAAAACCTTTAAAATAATTGCACTGTGGTGATTTGATAGGTATGTGAAACTTCTGTTATGCGCTGGCCTTACAAATCAGAGGCTTTGCAGCTGGATTTTGGCATAACTGGCTCCTTTATGGAGATCTGAGATATGTAAAGATCTCTGAAGAGTCAGTGCTCAAAACAGGTTTTAAATTGCATAAAAAGTAATCATCAGGTGCCTAGTGAGTATGTTGAGAAGCCTTAAACTTTGTCATGGTATGGTCATGAGAACTTGAGATGAAAAGTGTAATGCACTAAGCCAAATATTAAGATGTGACAAAGATGTGAGGCTTTTTTTGATCCTTTAGATCAGCTACCACAAACTCAAATTTAATTTATGGATTTAGTGATTGCTTAACAGATCTTTTTTTTTTTTTTTGTTAGTAAGCATTAGATTTGCTGTGGAACCTTCCCGTACATTTTACAGTCTTTTTGGTTACTCAAGCAATGATTCACAAATAAATGTTTAACTGCACTAGACTTAATGCCATATTTGCACATGGATTATAACACTGAAAATATTAATACACAGCTCTGCTGTGTTCTGGGTACCACTTTAAAATCAGATATTGCAAGACCTGTTGTAGTCACTACCTTAAAATCTGTCAGCAGAGAGGAATCACTATTTGCATTTTCAACTCGGGCAGTATTGGAGCGTGATTCTGGAATTTGAGTTCCTGTAAATTTGCCTAATGCTCCTGTCTGTGCTTTCTCAAAACTCATGCTGGAGAAGAATGTGGAAAACAAACCAAAATAACTCCCTGCCAGGGTACGTACTTGCTCAAGGGAAACTGAACCTCAAATGCTTCTTTGAAAGTCACTGCACAATGATGTCAGTCTCTTCAGAAAACCTTTTATCTGCGGTTGTTCTGGAAAAGGGCAGACAAATGGTCATCATATCAAACCCAGTGAGTCAAAGGCAGGTGCTTAGACAAGAATATAGGACAAGTGCTGCAGAAGTATCTCCCTGCACTTGCTCACTGTTCTGTCTTTCAGTGATTTCATGGTCTAGGAACTCCTGACTTAGAAGCCACATCTTTGAAGTTTGTTATGGATTTTTTTTCCCTTAGTTTGCCGGGCTACATGAACTTTAAGCTAAATTATGCGTTTTATGAGGAAACAACGTTGTGCATAGAAGCTGCCCTTTTATGCTTTTCCCAGATGTCTCCATCTTAGAACAACGAAGCATTGTTTTATATTGAACTTTTCCATTTCACTCATGATCACGCGGAGTCCTATTCTGCTTTCATCTACCCCTTTCCTGTGTCTGTAAGGTGTTCCTTAGGCAGAAACCATGCCATATCTATCCTGTGTTGCCATTTTCCCTACCTTTAGAGGTACTCTATTGATAGAGTATCCAGCCAGCCAGGCCTTGAACATCTCCAGGGATGGGGCATCCACAGCTTCTCTGGGCAGCCTGTGCCAGTGCCTCACCACCCTCTGAGTGAAGAATTTCTTCCTAATGTCTAATCTAAAGCTCCCCTCTTTTAGCTTAAAACTGAACTCCCCCTTGTCCTATTGTTATCTGCCTGAGTAAAAAGTCACCCTCCATATGAACATCCCTGCTTTGTTCAGAAGGAAAAAACAGGGGTGGGTATGGGAGGAGGAGTGGGAGGCACTGCTACTGTGCTGTAAGAAAGCACTGGCTAGTTAAGGGCATCTGACTTTTTGTGTATTTCTTCTTCCCCATCTATCTGATTTCTTAAGTTTTAAGGAAAAAGTGGTATTTGAAAAGAGAAGAGAACTGTTGTCTAGGAATAGACCAAATGGATGAAAAGAGGAATAGTATTAAACTTGGGATTTCATATCGGTGATAATTTCCCTTAGTAAGCATTCACTTGTTAACTTTTTTTTGTTTCTATTTAGCCTGTGTTTTCCTTGAACAAAGCTCTGCCAACTGCGTGTCATTCATTTTACAGTTACCTAGCTCATGCAGTAAGGTTCAGTGTCTTGTGGCAGAAAACCTATGGAACTATCTAAATTGCATCCCAATTAAGCAGCTATTAAGAATATACTTTGAACTGGGCTGGTGCTTTCTGCCTCAATGCTGTGTATATTCAGCACTTCTGATGTAAGAAATCAAGTTTCCCAGAGTCATGCTCGTTTTGCCCTCTTCACTGGTAGGACCCTGTGTGTACCATTTCTTGCTCTCCGTGCTAGAATTTGTCCTGTCCTGCCTGACTGCTTCCACGCGAGGCCCTTTGCTATAGAGCAGCTCTCCCCAGTCTTGGATGTTTGGGAAATACGAGGGTTTCTACTCACCTATCCTGTTAAATAAAATAGTATCATGTCTACTCCCAGGCCTTCCATCTTGACTGCCATCTCATCCAAGGCGATGTAAACACCTAATTTGAAACATGACTCATTTTGATGGTTGCATGAGTGTGCTGATGATTATTTTTGAAGAAGAGAAAATAGCTGTGACATCTCTAAACCAAACTTACACAGGCAGTAACCTGGATGTCTGGCTTAGATCTTCTGAGTGTGCAGCTATCTATCACACCCAGTCTTGCTGGAATTGGAGGAGAGGTGGGGTGAGCAGTTATGACTGCTTTGTGCAAACACACACACACAGACACAAAAAAGTTGGGACAGGAAGAAATCTATTACTGCTAATTAAAATAAAGCACATCAAAGGGTTCTCGTAAATGGGTGAAAACCAGAAATCTCTTAGTGATATGAGGACCAGTCATGCTGTAAGCTACTTTCAGTCTTTAGCAGACATAGTCGGCTTATGCTTGGATACACTTTGTAAATATTTCTTTCTCATATTAAGGTGCTGCGAAAACTGGTTTTGGAACCGTGTTGTTAAAAGTATGTTGCTTGTCAGTCAAATCTTAAAATATAGCTCTACTCTTAATAACTTGCTGTTATCTGTATCAGCTTATAGATGCAAAATTGGTAGATAAATATTCTGCGGATTTATGTAAATCTATACCAGGTGTGTGCACACATTTTTGATTAAGAAACACAAAATGAATTAGCGAGGATTGTACTAGTGAGCATGTTTTCTTTCTCCTGCGTAGTGTAGAAGTGTTCTTTAGTTAAAGTATACCAAGAGTTTTCAGGCTCTAGAAACCTCAGTAGGAATCGTGGCTTGCTACCAGTAGCATTTATCTTGTTTTTGTTTGACAGTACATTATGTAAAGCAAACTTGAAGAAGTGGGTGCTTCCCAGCAAAAGTGGGAAAATCATGATGTTTAATTACTTTGAAGTGTCAGAATTTAACCTGCAAGTCTTCTTTTTCAGCAAGGTGAGGAAAGTGAAAATAAGCCTGTCCCTGGATATTGGCAGGCAAATTTATCTGATTTTTTTGACTGTAGTCAGTTTGATTCTTCTGCGCTGTCACCTAGATGCTAATTGGGTAAGACTGACTGCATAGGCAGACAGTAGTGAAGGCTTGAATTCCCAATGTATCCAAAGAAATCTATAGCCTTGAATAAACCTTCAGTTAAGCAGTTTTACATGTAACATTATCCAGGGTAGCTGCTGTGAACAGGAATGTGACTATGAAGTCTTTCAGTTCTAAAACTGTTTGTCCAGTTCAATAGCTATGCACAGAAACCTGAAAGCAGAACTTCCTGATAACTTTGATTTCACAGAACAAACTGAACAAAATCCATACACTGAGAATATTGCTAGCTTCTCAAGTACCTGACAGTCCCTTCCTTCTCCAAAACCTGGAATTTTGTTTTTAACTAGAGAAAGAGGACCTGTTTTTTTGTTTTTAAATGCAGGTAAAGTAATCTCTTGTTACATTATATAACTTCTTCTTCTAATTGGAAGATGGGAATTTTGCCATCTGCAATAAAGCAGCAATTGTCTTATCTCATGTGCAATTAGATATGTGTGCGTTGTATCTAACGTGCAATTTTTTGTTGTTGTTTTCTTTAGTGGGAGACTTTGATAAGATCTGGCGTGAGCACTGTGAGGATGAGGAAACTCTCTGTGAATATGCTGTGGCAATGAAAAACCTTGCAGATAATCACTGGGCAAAAACTTGCGAAGGGGAAGGCCGGATTGAGTGGTGTTGCAGGTAAACCCTAATGTATTTGAAAGATGTGATTGTTCTTTTCTATTTGCAATTCTTTATAAGACAGGAGTTAAGGGGTTTTTGTTTGTTTTTCAATTTTTAAGATTTGTTCTATAAAATGTTAATGTTTTATTGGTTCCTGAAACAAGAAACCGTCTTACTGTTCCAGCTTACTAGGGATATATAGCTTATGGAATGGTTTCTTCTAATGTGAGGCCTCGAATGCATCTTCAACAATGTTTTGTTTTGTTTTGTTTTCCCTCAAATGCTGAAGGTGTTTGCAAGTAGACCAATGAAGTAATTTTGTCTGAACCTAAACTGAACTAATGTAACAAATGTAGTGTGAGTTTAACGTACAGAGTTTGGGTTTGATTTGTGCATATAAGTGCATGGACTTTAAGCTTCTTACATGTCCTGATAACAAAATCATGGAACGAGTTCAAATAAACTATTTCAATCTTTGAGGAAACTTAAAGAGGATAAATGTTAGTCATTTAGAAGTCCTACATAAACTTGAGGCATACCATGGAATTTGTACAGCAGAATGAAACAATACAAATCTAATGTGGAAAAGAATTTATGCATGGCCCTGCCTTTGGGAATGTTTTCAGACAGGTAAAGATAGTGTATGTCTGTCTCTCAGATGTACAGCGACTTCACATATCTAGATGTTTAGAAAACCTTCTGATTTCCCATCATCACATTAAAGTTATTTTAATCAATGTGACCTAGAGGAAGTCTATCAACTATATGTAATCAAGCCCTTGTAGGCATCTGTAAGTCTGTTCTTAGAATGCTGCAGTTATAGAGATCTCCAACTTCTGTACAATCTTTACAATTACTGAAGATTGAAAATTAATAGATTAAATATTAACAAAGTACCATTCTGTTCCAGTTCTGGAATAGTCACCCTGGAGGTGAGTGTTACAAAGTAGTGAGCAAAAAACAGTGAAGAAAAGCAGGCATGGTATCACTAAACTTAAATTTGCAACACAGGTCTTTTGATCCCAACGAATGAATGAAAAAGGAGGGGTCACAGACTGTGAAACAGTTGGTGTAGAGTACATCACCTTGGTGGCAAATTGAGATGTTCTGTGCCTGCTGGAAATGGAGAAAGTGATAACAAGCTCATTTTCTTTCTCTCTACAATAGACTCTTAAATAATTTGAAAACCATTCCTTTATGTATCAACTGTTGATTCTTTAGCTTAATAAAAACAGCCACCTGTTTCTTACTCTTTCCTGGACATGTTTTGTGTAACCTTGTCTGACCTTCAAGAGAGGTGAATCAGTTTGAAAGAACTATGCCCAAAACTGGACGCAGCGTTCCACTGGCATTGTCAGAGATAAATAAAACAAATAAATACTATCGAGGTTGTACTAAACTCTTGTTATGCAGCTGGCCTTGTTTGATGGGTTTTCTGGTGGGTGTTTTTGGTTGTGTTGGTTTTGTGTCATTGACTTATGCTCATTTCTGATCCACAACTGTGAGTTTCTTTTTTACAGGCTTTCTCAGTTGCTAGTTGCTTTCTGGTATTTATGCTATTCATTGCTTCTGTAGAAAAGTTGATCTTTGTCTCTTTACTAAATTACACTCTCTTAAATTATGCTGAGTTCTAATACTGAGATTTCTTACAGCTTCTCCTCTGTCTAGCTTGGCATCATTTGCAGAGCAGTTGAGAGGAATACTGACTGTTCTGGTTATCTGAGCAAGTACTGATTGTACTGGACCCAGGACTGATTCCCATGCTACATTGCTTGATATTTTTTACAACTTGATTGTCAACTGATACGTGAAACTTTTTCAGTAAAGTCAGGTGCACTTTATTTAAAGTAATTTCTGCTAAGTAGTATTTCCTTAGCTTGTGGTAAGCTTGCCTGTTTTCCTGTAGGACAGAGTAATGTTCCTCCTTGACAGTGGAAAAACATTTTATATCCTTTGTATTGAAGCATTTTAATACTCTGTCTTGTTTGTTGGGTGGTGGGAACTACCAAAAAAATAATCAACAAGACCTAGAGAGTAAACATTTAAATGTCTGGTTTGGGCCTTGCAGCATGAACTAAGAAGAAAATCCACCTGGTAGGAGACACTAAAATGCTCTGTCTCAGTATAAAGCTTCTTTTAAAACATGGACCTTTTCAGCCTGTAAAGTCCAGGGGTCAGGAAATTTACATCAAGGAAAAAGAAAAGAGTGTTACTTTTCACTTTTTTGAAAACTGAGGCCTGGATGGCTATATACCAAAACACAGCAGATTGACTTTGTGTTCTGCAATTTTTTGTTCCTTATCAAAGGACCAGGAGGTGTGCCAGACAGATGGCAGGCCCCATTTTCCTTACTCCTCCTTGTGTCTAATTGCTTAATTGCACGCAAGAGAACTTCACGTGCATGAGACTTCATGGAAAGTTTTTGTTCAGTGCTTTAACTGTCTGTCATCATGACAGCAGGAAAGTAGCTGCTGTATTACATTAAATTTAATTTGAGAGTGGAATGCTGAAAGTGCTTGGGAACCACTGCTGTATCTCTGCTGAAGAAAGGATAGCTTAGGTTTTCTTGGTTTTCCTTTCAAGGAAGATCTTTTTAGACATATGAAACAGAAAAGTGTGTGTGTTTTTTTTTGTTTGTTTGTTTGTTTTTTCCACTAGGTGAAAAAAATACTTTTTTTTGGTAATCTTTCCTTCATTTTTCTTGTGTTCTTGTATAACCAGATACCTGATAAAGTAAACCAGTGGATGCAGAATAACCATCGGAGAAGCCATGTGTACTTTTCAGGATCACGAATAATTTTCCTGCCAGGTTATTCTTTTGAAAGTCTTTCTAGTTATTTAGTAGAAGATACTGGCAAAATGCATATTGTGATGTTAGTTCTTAAACCAGGTGACATAAAACTTACTCATTTTGCTTCATTAAGTTTTATTTATAACTGCACATATTCAGATTCTAGAAACTGTAAAAGATAAAGCAGTAAGGGGTAGACTGTGCTGTTGACCATCTGCTGCGTTGTATAGGGCCATTTTTCTTTTATTTATTGTTCCAGGGCGCTATTATACAATAGCTAGCATGGGGTAAGAGTGCTTAAAACCTTGTCTCCTTCTAGATGCAGCCTAGCTGAGTGGGGTTGTAAAAAGCCTGGACTGCACTGAGCTGTCTTTCCCTCGTTTTCTTTTTTATTTTAGTAATCAAATGCAAAGTAGCAAATGATATTTGGAAACGAACATTTCTGTTTCTCTTTCAGTTACATTACAACAACAACAAAAAACTTAAACTGAAATGGGATAAGGTTGTGTTTACCTTAAATAACTGTCCTAACTCTGAGTTTTTGCTGTCATCGGTAGCCTGGTGAACCTTTGTATGGACAGTGAATGCCAGCCTGTTCAGGTTCTAGTTAAACCAAAATGAGCTAGACTAGCAGGTTTGCTTCTTTCTGTTGCTTTTGCATCAGTGTTAAGACTTGTGTTGACTTGGCTATTTTTTTAAATAACAAAAAGCCAAATCTGCAATTCTAACTAGCTAAAAATCGCTAACATGACAAAACATTATCTAGACCTGCATTTTTTAAAGCCTTTTTATGAGTAAACTGAAGAAATATGGTTTTGAAGAAGTTACTGTTGGGGGAATGCAGAACTGCTTGGAAAAACTTGTCAAGAATAGATGTTAAAACCTTATCTTAATTATTTGTTTTACTGAGATGGGCTTTGTAAGTGTCTGTCCCTGCGTCTATCGCTAATCAATATTTTTGTTAACGATCTGCTAGAATACAGTCTGTTCATAAAATTTGCAAATGGGACCGACAAAGAATCCTCACTCTGAGGGCAGGACTAAGTTTAATAATGATGTTACCTACACCAAGTACTGTCAACTATGCAAATACAGGCCAGGGAGTCATTGGTTATCTGTCAGTCTTTCAGAAAAGCATTTGGATTCTGTAGCAGACCACAAGCCAAATATGAAACACTTATGGGATGCTTTTTTCCCACAAAAGAAATGTTGTATTTTTTCCTATCAGTTAGGCTGTCTAGTCATAGGAGATCTTATAAGATCTTTGAAAATAACTACTAGCTCTGTTTGGGATTGGAGGACAGAATAAATTAATGTTTGAATTCTTTACAGTGCTATTTTGTAGCTTTTTTGATGAATGCACTTAGTTGAGCAATTCTCTTTCAATAGAGTTAGTTAGAAGGGAGGTGGGGCAAGGAGGAGAAGGGAAACTATTTAAAATAGAAAATTGATTTAATGCTCATTGTGCGTGTTTATATGACAGCCTTAATTTTTCCTTTTAAATACTTTGTTCTGACAAAACCATATCTGTTTGAGTGCTAGAGCTAATTAGAGCATTGATCATATGATAACTGCTAACTATTTTCAAATTCTTGGAATCCTCTGGTAGTGAAGGATGTTGCCCCCAGAACTTGGTTTGTGGTGTGGGAGTGGACACAACGCTGGAGAAATGTCTGATTACAGACGTGGCTTACCTAGAACTGAGACCGAGCATGAAAAACAAATTGAGAAAATGTGTTGCATACAAGTTTCTCATCTTAACTTTAACAAAATATAATTAAGATAACTTATAATGCATAGTGCTGTCATACAGGCTGAATGTACAATTTTCTTAACCTAAATCTGGATGCTTATGACAACAGCAGAATATTTTCCAGCCATCCTGCATGATTAACATCTCCAAGGGACCTTAAGAACTCTCCATTTCTTGATTTTCTTCAGGATGAGGTAGGGGAGGTTAAACCTGTAGAAGAGTTCAAACTTTTTTTTTTTTTCAGGCCAGCAGTTCTTTCAGTTGAGTTTAGTATACTTATTTGTAAATGTGTGGGAGGAGGAAAAAAAAGGTTTTGCAGACACAATGAGAAGTCTAGACTTTTCTTCAGCTCTGGGAAGTATGTTATTTCTCTATACCCTCACTGAACTTGATTTTCAATATTAGATTCTGGTTAGTAAATAGTGTAAGGAACATAACCAAGGCTCACCTTTTCTTCTTTGAAAAGCAGAAAAGATGGACTGTGTACCCTTAGCCTGCAAAAGCTGTCTCCTTGAAACTCTTGAGCATTCATAAAAAGCTACCATCAGAAACTGCTCTTTGCCAAGATAAAAAGTGACCAGCATTAATTTAGTTGTTAGTTATTACTTGTCAAGAAGTATAACTGCTGATTCTTTTGACATATTTCAAATTTCATATGGTGTTTCTTTGGCAATCGGGGATTTGAAACATCACCCCCTCCCCAGTTTTTTATATTCTATTGAAGCACATGGTTTTGATTACTGTATTCTACAACAAAGCTTTTCTTTCATAGCTGAAGAGTATGAACAAATGATTTATCTCATGAATATGTATCATACTCTCTAACTGAAACTTTTTATATGTGTCCAGTCCAAATGGGACTGGGGGGGAGAGGGCGCAGAGAGGAGGCTGTTCATCCTGAACAAATTGGTTATAATTTGAGATTCGAAGTATAGAAAACAAATTTCACTGAGGAAATACCTGGAATTTTTGTATAAGCAAAGACATGAACAGCACACTTTACCGATCTCCACCAGCAAACCTAAACAGTTTAGAACTGAAAAGTTTATTTTGCTGGTTTGTGTAAACTGTAGCAAGTGTTAGCTCAGGTAGCATTTGAATTGCACAATTCTTCAAAAACAAGTGTGTTAATTGTAGAGCTAATATATCATCAAAGAGTGGAAGCCTAAATGTCAGTTAAAAATGGAGTTGTGGCAGTTCTCAGAGTTATAAAATAGATTCCTTAATTTTATTTCTCTTTGTAGATAATTAAGGGATAGTCCATTCATTACTTGAGACAGTTGTTAAATGCAGTCTTCAGTAACTGTGTACTCAAAACCACAGTGTGATTGGTGATGGGGTTTTAATAACCGTAAAGTTAAACGTGTGGCTACATGAATAAGTTACTATAAGGGTAACCTGCTGAGTGCCTTACATTTTATTAACTACTGAGCAGTAAGTGCTGATGTGATCAGTGCTACCCCATCTTACATCTGAGGTCCACTTCCACGAGGGGAGTACAGAGACAGCTCCTGTGAGGCCTCGGGGAGAAAACCCTCAGTGGTTATGAACTGCCGTCTTACTTGTGTGTGTTTGTTTGTTCCCTGTTGTTGGGAGGTATTTGGATGGGTGGATTGGGTATTCTGTGCTTCCTTGTGTCACGGCACAAGTATGCAGACAGGGATCTGAACATGACTTTTATCCAGTCTCCAGCCTTCTTTTGATTCTAGCCCCTCTTGTCCAGCAGCAAAAACCCAGAAGTAGACAGTATCTCTCACCATAGTTGACTTTCTTGTTTCATGAAATAAGAACTCAGTTGACATGAGAGAGAGCTGTAAAATAATGGGGAAGAAATACTGAACTACAGCAGTACCAACCATAAGGAAGAAGTAACTTCTTTGTGGTGATACGAGGAGTTATGCTATGTTTTGCAAGTAGATTATTCTCCTGCACCGTAGCTTATCAGTGTTAACCTGGGCAACATGATAGCTTCTAGTGACTGAAAAAGTTGGTAACATTGATAGTTGAGCAGAAAAAAAAAAAAATCCTCCCAAAGTTGTGCATTTTTTTATTTGTTCTGACTTACCTGTTGGTGTATGACATTATTTAACCAGGTATTGCTTCAGAATGTTTAAAAAGAGGTAATGAGATAAAAGAATTCTAGAGTAAAATTAGGACACTGCAAAATGCTTGCAGAGTGGTAAGGTAGCTGTAATAGGATGAGGAAATGGATTTTCCTGAGTTTGCATTTTCTTTGACTAAATGACACACAGCTAAATAGTTAGGAAAGACATCTCTAAACTGATTATATGCTCGTGAAGAAATAATTTGATATCATGTAAAATACAACTTTTATTAGCATAACAGCAGTAAATCCAAGTCTTTTTCTGGCGTTTTGTTTTCTTTTCCCTAAGTTCAATGACAGACTTCTAAATTAACCTTGTTAATTTAAGAATTGTTGTCTTTGTGTACATGCAGTCTCTAATGGAGTTGGTTTGATTTCACAGTTCATGTATTTGGGAGCATTGTAGCCTGGACTGCTGGTCTTCTGTGTGTGTGATCTTGCTCAGTACTAAGATGTGGATCTTCTAATTTCTTTAGTGTCTTTTCCACCCAGCTTCTCTTTGGTCTGAAAATAGCCTTGGTTACTGAGGAGTTGTAACTATAAACTTGTTGACTATTAGTATAATTTTTAATGTGTTTGTTTCTCATATGGCTGTTTACTACCGTAAGGTTACTGTCTGTGTTTTAAACTTTTCATATTTAGTGCAAGAATGCCTAGGGCCTGCTTAAGCAAGTAAAACTTGCTTGTACTTTGATTTTGTTAGGCACAGGTCAGTTCTGATCTTGAGGCCATTTAAGCATGTCAGCACAGAAATGCGTGCAAGGTAACTTAGTTCTTTCCTTCGCAGCAGCAATTAATAACGTGGACAAAATGTGCTACTGTAATTACACATGTACAGATTCAGGGTGGTCGTTCCCTGACAGCTTGGAGTGAAGTGGCTTCGATCTGTACCTGTTTGATCATATATGTTTCTCTTCATGAAACTCAACAATAATGACACTTTTAAACTTTTTCCTTTGTATTGTCTATGGTGGGTATGTTTGTCATCTGTAATATCACCAACACTTAGATAAAGCCTTTGTATTACAAGGTCTGTTCTCTATTTGTGATTTAACCTGCCGTATTATGCCAAAATGTCTTTTTCCTGAATCTGGGAGGTGAAATACAAAGCAGGATAAAGATAATACAATATAAGGCGTTATCAAACTAAATTTGAATTTGTGTTCTGGAACATTACCTCAAACCTCTGCAGCTTTTTTTAGACGAAAATCGAATGTGTTTCAAGAAAGTATCGTAAAAATGCGTTGTTATAAAAACATAATTGGAACAAGTACTATTTTTGTTAAACTTTTCATGTGAATGCTTGGCTGGTGCATCTAATTAAAAATACTGCTTTGTGCAGGGTGAGTCAGGCTTCTTAATTTCACAGCAACAAATTGTTTCCATTTCTAGTTGTATTTTGTGGACAAAACAATTCGGTTATTCTCTGGAACATATGCTTGTGTCTCTTACAGTAATGCTGACTACTGGCTGAAGTATGCAGGTGCAATTTAACTCTTTTGATAACATTCATTCCTTTAAACTGGTTAACCTTTCTGTTCATATGTGACTGAATATTTTGTCTTGTTTCCTACCAGCAAAATGCTCAATCGGGGAAAAAAAGAGCTAAAATAAGTCTTCTGCAATAATACAGGTGAAGTCTTCTGACAAGACTTCTGTTGTCTTGCACTGAAAGCCTATCCAGATAAAGTTAATTTGAGTCTGTTTACACAACTGTGACTCACAGCCTGATATTTGGATATAAAACACCTATCTGTCATTTGGGGTGTGTCACATCCTAAAGGTGACTTTCCAAAGTTGCAGTAAAACTGAGATTTGTTAAAAAGATGACAGAATTTGTATCTCTTAAACCTCTGTCTTGTGTTCTGTCTACAGTAATGACCAAAAATACCATTTTATTTTTCTGTGGATTTTTTTTGTCTTTTCAGTGTATGCCGAGAATATTTTCAGAATGGTGGGAAAAGAAAAGCACTTGAGAAAGATGAAAAAAGAGCACTTCTTGCTTCTAAGACCACTCCAGCCTTAAATGTTTCTCAGCCTCCCAATATCGAAGAACCATTACCGAGCCTTGGCTTGACAAATCATGAGGCTATAACAGAAGAGTAAGTTTTATTTGTTTTCCAGACTTATTTTCCTCTTTGTGTGATGGGACTTAGCTGCATTTTTTCCCCATAACATATTAGAGAAGTCTGATACATTTGTTTTTCTAAGGGCATTTTCATGTGAATATATCCATGCTTAAAGAAGTAGCTGAGCTGTAGTATAAGTTTTCATGGATGCAATAATGATCGCTTGAGAATGACATCTTAGTCATCGCCGTTTCAGTGTTAGAGTAACTTTGCTTTTGTATGTCATTGTTGTGCAGTGCAATTTATATTAAAGCTTGAGGTGAAATAAGGGAGACATTAATTAAGTTAGAATCTAATGGCTATTCAGTATTGTTGAAAAGTCAATTGCTTATGTAAGTACCAAGTGGCAAATGTAAATATCAGAGTACTTAAAACTTTCTGTTCATAAATAATTGCAGAGAAACTCTTGATTCCAATTATATACTTCAAAAGCAATTTTGAATTACAACCCTTAATTTTAAATATGCTGGCGTTTCATGACTGGCTCTACAGAAGTTGCAGTATCCTTGAAGTATTTCCCTAACAACAGTTTTAACTTTTGTTTTTAACCTTCACTCAAGTAAGAATTTTGTTTTTCATATTCATGAGTAGCTTTTTTTATTTCACTTACAGTCCACGCTATTTTTTCCCTAAAAAAACAAGGCTCATGTTTGTGACTATTCCTTGTGTGATGTGAATAACTTAAGTTTAAAGGAATAAGAATGCATAAACGTATTTCCATTAAATCTCGTATTTGACTTGCTTCACGCTCTGTGTGTGGACAGTTGTAAGAACTGGTCTATGAAACAGGTTTCTCTGTTCTGTGAAGAGGGTTTCTCATTACTATAACATGTCTGGGGTAAGCAACGTTGCTGGAGTAAGCAACAAATGATAGTACAGGTTTTAGTAGCTGTACAAACCTTACAGTTATGGGCGTATCTGTTGTAAATCACTGCCATAGAAGTCAAGTAATAATTTCTTCTGTAAGGCTGCTGTGGTTTAACCCCAGCAGGCAGCTCAGCACCATACAGCCACTTGCTCTCTCTCCCCAGGTGGGATGGGGAAGAGAAAGGTAAAAGGGTGACAGTTTCATAGGTAAAGCAAAAGCCACATGCACAAAATCAAACAAGGGATTCATTTGCTCTTTCCCATCAGCAGGCAGGTATTCAGCTGCTTCCCTGAGAGCAGGGCTCACCACGTGTGGTGGTTTCTTGGGAAGGTAAATGGTATCACTGTGAACATTCCTGCCTTCCTCCTCCTTTACTCCAGCTTTTATTGCTGAGCATGACACCACATGGTATGGGACATCACTTTGGTCAGTCTGGACCAGCTGTCATGGTTGTGTCCCCTCCCAGCTCCCTGTGCACCCCCAGCCTCCTCACTGGCAGGGCAGCACCAGAAGCTGAAAAGTCCTTGGCTCTGCCTAAGTGCTGCTCTGCAACAGCTAAGTCATTGGTTACCATCACCGCTATTTTCATCAAAACCCAAAACTCTTGGTAAGCACTGAGTTAGCTCAGAAGTAAAAGCTTCCATGATGGTTTTAAAACAAAAAAGACCAGATGATATGGAGAGAAGTAGGTAGCACTCCTGGTTCCCATGGCACTTTCTACCACTACCTTTGGGATCTCATGAAGTGCATATTGTATCGCTGCTCAGAAAGGCACTCAGCTACTTTGATGAAGCCATTTTCAGATGCTCGTGTTGCTTGCCTCTTTGCAAGACTAAAATTGGTGAATCACACAGAGATAACTAATGTGGACATATAGATGACAGTGAAAAAGAACAAGTAATATGTTGTCTGTAGTACTTATTTCCATCCCAGGAACAGTTCTTCTGTATCTAACATTGCATCTTCACCTGATGTTAAGCTGGGCTTCAAAGTGGTTCAGTCTTGAAATATAAAAGTGGCTGTTATCTGCTGTTTACTAGCTTCTCCCTTCTTTGTGCAGTTTGAGTATTGTTGTCTTTTTCCATCAGCTTAAAATCTTCATTTTTCTCCTTAATGGTAAAATCATAACCTTCTTGTATAATTCTTCTCAGGTGTTAGGTTGTACCTGAAGAGACAGCCAAGCCATCATTCCTTCTTTCAGCAAGCTAGTCCTTCCATGGAGTGTGTTTATGTCTGGATGTTAATAAAGGTTTGAGATATACCAGTGTTGGCACTCAGAACCAGTTGTATAGCTTTGTTCTGCTCTTCTGACAACAGCATAGGGCCTCGGAATTTTTTCCCCTCCCATCCTTGGATAAATAGTAGTTTAATAATTGAAAATGGTAAACTAGAAGTTCAGCATTTGAAGTGATTAATGACAGAGATAAAATGACTTTCCTGGTGGTTACGTAACTACTCTAGTTTCTGGTTTCCATCTACTTCCAAGAGAAAATGTCACCTGTACAACACCTAGTTAAAAATACGTGCATTTTTAAGGGAGCTAATAATCAAGAATTGTAGTCCAATTAAAAAAGTTCTTGAAATAAGCAAGTGTAGGATAAGTTTAAAATGGACTCATTTCCCAGGTTACAGACACTTCTTCACCAGTTCCTGATCTTTATTCACATTTTCTGCCACTATATTAGTGCCTTGGAGAACTGTGGATTCAAGATGTGCTTGGAGATTACAGACAGTGCAAAGCATTTCTCTTACTTTTCATATAGTTGCCTTGACTGAAAATCATTAGGAAACGGGGTTGAAGGGTGATTACCAATGAATTCAGCAAGACTGCCTTTGTAACACAGTAATTGGCTCACCGGATCAGTGACTGTCACCTAGATGACAGTTATGTTTGTTTTAAAAAAGGTGTCTGACCAGTGGTCTGAAGACCTCCGAAAATTAATTGAAGCACCGAACTAGGATCCTGTTCTTATTGATAGAATAGGTAGAACTGGCAGCCTGGGAACTGCTGTTAAGATATTTATTGCACCTGTGTTCAGAGGGGCAGCACAACCTGACAAGCAGCAGGAAAGCCAAAACACAAGTGAGCATCTGAATCTCTGCTACTTTTAAGGTTTCAAAGTGTATTCATATTGAATTTGGAGTCCAGTAGTCTTACCTGAATGAAAGAGAAACCTGTCATTGAAAGAGCACCAATTAAAGTGAAAGAAGAAACTTACCTTTGTCCTGTATCAAATGTCTTGGGATTTGTTGTCCATTAGTGTAGAAGAGATGGCTTCTGCTCAGCTTGGGATACAGGGGTGTAGCTATCCAGAAGCATGCTTTAATGCTGTCAGAAGTAGTCCGAGTGGTGCAACCTCTTCACTGAGTCAAAAGCAACACTGCAGCCAAGAATGTAGGTTTTATAAGAGGGAAACAGAATGCATCACAGTGATTTTTCATTTCACCATAGGTGCAGTGGGTTCTCCTGGAGATTAGAGGGTTCTATATTGTGTTACTTAATTTTAAATCTGTTCAAGTATTTTATCTAACGCTTTAAATGGAAAATGTTGAGAACTCCAGAGGCTGTTGCTCTTCTTTATGGGAAGCTTTTTCTGAGCTGGCCTATAGAATCAAACTCCCTTTTTGTTTCCTGTGGTCCCATGCATCTTCAATTATTTTGCTGTTACTGTTAGACTAATGTAGAACACTAGTGTACATATAGACATGAACGAAAAAGTCTAAGCCATTAGACTTGACATGAAAAAGACACTAAGCCATTAGAGACTGTATTTGCTAGACAAGGAGGAGAGCTGTTCTGAGAAGTACCAACATGACATGGAAAAAGACACTGCTTGACATCAGCCCATGTTTGTGATTTGCTGCCAGTAGGTTCTCAATGGTCCTACTGTGTAATTCAATCTGTTGCACAGAGTACATTGTCATTGGCATCTAAGGTGGGGAAAAATTGTTGCAATCATCTTCATTTTCAAATCCCACCTGCTGTCAGCTGTCTTACAGGATAGCTTTGTGTAATGGGTGTGGTTCTAACTGAGTTAGAGGTAATTGGGCTGTTTGACTTGGTGCTGGTAGTTTGACAGAAGAATTCCATGGATATCTACGATTTAGAAGGAAAATCCACAAGATTGGTAGTGTTACTTAGCTGAAGGCAACAAGGAATCTTCTCTTGCTTCACTATCATCATCTTCATGGTAGATCATTGAGAGTTAAGGAAGAGTTTGGGGAGGAACATAGAGAACTCTGATCTCTTTATTGCTTCTTAAAAACTTTTTCTGTGGTATTGCTTACAGCTTTATTGTTGATGTGAATACAACCATGGCTTTTTTGGACTCCATTAGCTCTGTAGATCTGTTTCTGAAAGTTTTTGCAGTTATATTTCTCTGGGGCTGATTCTTTCCCAGAAAGGCAACAAATGATATTTTGGAGATGCCAATTTAGAATTGGCTACGGAAACTTGAAGCAAAAAGCAACACTCACTTACTGGAAAGTTATCAGTCTCCTCCCTGTGAAAGCTATGAGTTCACTTCTGTTTGCCTCCATTAATGGATTTTGGGTGTTCTAGTTTCTTACAAAACATAACGGAAAATTCTTAGCCCTGTAAATGTTCCAACAGAAGGAATTTAAACTCTTGAGCGCTAGTGGTCCAAGTGGTTATTGCTCCAACTTCACTTGCCAGTTTTTAAGTTTGTGGTTCTGTACAGACTGATCCAACATTCGTAGCATCCATTAAAAATAAAATTGGAGTGAAGCTCAAGCAGTTGTCCACTTTCAAAAACGCTAGCTAAAATAAAGCTAATAAAATATTTTTAGATATTTTGCAGGGAATAACTAAACGTTTTCACATTCAGGGATATTTTTGTTTACTTTGGAATACAAATGGATGTCCTCTGCTTAAACCAGTTATGATAGTTGACTTGGGATGCCTTTTAAATATGGGGTTGACGAGTAGGTAGGTCATGGAGTGCTGTCAGTTTCTCTTATGTACTCCTGAAACTTCAATTCTAATGACTTGTGTCACTTAAACGTCAATAAGTACCACAAAAAGGTAAAGTGGGAAAACGCAAAGTGATAGAGAAATTACTGATCAGCATGAGTACTGGACACACTGGTTGCCGTTTTACTTTGTTACTATAAGTACAAGTTAGGAGGAAATTTTTCACTCTGAGGGTGGTGACGCACTGCAATAGGTTGTCCACAGAAGCTGTGGATGCCCCTGGGGGTGTTCAAGGCCAGGCTGGATGGGGCTTTGGGCAACCTGGTCTGGTGGGAGGTGTCCCTGTCTGGGGCAGGGGGGTGGGTTTAGAACTACATGGTCTTTAAGGTCCCTTCCAACCCAAGCCCTTCTATGAAGTTAAAGTATTACAGATGCTCTTAACATAAATTTTTCAGCTTGAGGGAATCATCTGCTTTACTGTTCTTTTGATTCTTTAGATGCAGCTCAATTAAGGCATTCATTTATTAGTCACTGCTACAGTGTTCAACACGAATATCTTTTGCGTTAATTATCTGAAATTGTAATTCAGAATATAGCTTCAAAAATAACACTTGGTAAAACTGAGTTCTTGCTGCTTCTTAGGTTGCTTCACTCCCTGGGAAAGATCAGATTACTTGACGTTGGTAGCTGCTTTAATCCATTTTTGAAGTTTGAAGAATTTCTGACAGTTGGCATAGATATTGTTCCAGCTGTTGAGGTATGTAATATTTACTATGTTTGATATAAATTTGATTCTCAGATATTTTAAAATACTTCGAAATGACTGTAAAAAAAAAAACAACTGTTTAATACTTAAGTATGTATCCTAAACATCTGTTTTAAAAGGAACCGTGGTTCTTCTATTACATCCATTCCCATGAACAGGCTTCAAAATAATAGCTAACTAGTTTTGATTTCAAAATACATTTTTGTTCAAGAGTTATACCTCTATAATGCTGTTGAGCATCTTAAAATTGGAAAAGCTTTAGTAGCCATCTTTTAATGCAGTCTGAAATGAGTTCTTGCATCTTAAAAGCCATAAATGAAAATTGAGTAGGCTTGTGCTTAGACTTGAACCTCTGGTAAGTTGCATTTACTGACAGAAAGAAATAATCAGTGCCTCTACTTGGTGTATTTTTTGTGGGGAGTTTTAGTAACCAGAAGTGCTCTATAAAGGGGATTTTCAGTTTATTGCTACAAATACTAAACCGTAACGCTGAGGACAAAATTACTGCTTAGGGAACTTCGTACGGTGAGTAATAGATTTGGGGTAATACAAAAAATACAGTTGTCTCACTTTTCTTATTTAGTAAGATTTCTAAACTCATTAATTTTGCCGTAATCATGTTTCTTTTGTCTTTCCCTCTTGATCCAACTTTTTTTGTCAGTCCTGGTAGTATTTATTAACCAGGCAAAATGACAAAGTGGAAAAAGGAAAAGATACATAAAGGAATGAATTTCTGTCAGGAAATGTGAGACCTTTGACCATACGTACCTTGCTAACTTCTACTAAGTTGAATTTTTATAATAGTTTAAAATTAAAATCAGTGGCGTATGGTAACCCTCTTTAGATGTGGAGAGGTACGAGTACAATAATACAGTTAACTTGAAAGTAGTCAGTGTTCTGTTGTTTGCTGCAGCATGGCTTACATGCAAAATACTTGGCATTTTGTTGTGGTCGCCAGGTTTGGTTCCCTAACACCTAATTTATCTCCAACTTCTATATATATGGATATATAAGGGAAGATAATTGTTTACAAATACTTGAGTATTATAAATTGCTTTTTAAAGTAAGTCAGTGCTAGATTCAAATAAAACACAATGCAACTATTAATGGACTTCATCTTGCCTAATTTGAGGAATAGGCATCAGTTGCCCAAACACAAGTGCTTGCTACCACTTAAGGTGCAGTAGGACGTTAGGGTTGTTTCTTGCTCATGACGTGGGATGTGAAGGAGATATGTGCCATTGTGAAGTGGCAGCCTAAGGCATTTAAAATGGCCATACATGGCAAGTAAATTTCAAGCTGAGATGTATGCAGCCCGGGTGTCTACATCCAAGGTTCTACGTTCAAATTAGTCAGTGCAGGTCTATTAAAACTAGAGTTAGTGAAACTTTTAAAATCTCCTCTTTTACAGTGAGATGAATTGCATTCTGATCTCATGATCTCTGATCCTTTATTGACTAGCTCTCCAGTGACTGTAATAGAAGCCTAGGCACCTGAAGTTACATGACACAAGTCTTACCATTAATTTGGGGTTATGTATAATTAATATTTTACTATGTAGGCTGTCATACTATTATCCTTTAAAAAAAATAAAATACGTTTCTTCTTATGAAATTAAGTTTAAATTTACAGTGACCAAAATCATTATTGGAAAAGTTCTAGACAGGTTACTTCTGTGGATGTAATTGAGGAATACAAGTAATCCAGGCCAGACAACAGAAGAGGGGGTAGTCAGCATTTGTGTGATTTGTGTACTAACCAGTTCTTCAGGCTCTCTCCCAGTACAGTCGATGGATAATTGATTTCCTGCATTCTGACATAGCAGCATACCTTGATGACAGGAACTCGCTGGAGCACCGCCGTACAGATCGGCATGGTTACTGTGAGGCCTGCCTCAGGTTCACCAGCTTCTCTTACTGCCATTCTCTTGGTACCTTGGTATAGTCAGAGCACCTTGCAACTTAGCTAGCATTCTTAGAGTAAAAAGGAGCACAACTGGTGCACTCAAATGCTACTGCTGTAGTAAATTCAGGTCCTCCTCCAAACTAGAATTAATAAGCTCTGATGTATTTGGGATGACTCTGCTTTGAGCTGCATCAGCAGTGTAACCTGAATAAATTTATCTCTTGGCCAGCAGTTGTCTGTGCTGATTGTAAGATTTCAGAATAACAGCCAGAGGGTTCTTGTGGGAGTTGATGTTGTCTTCTGACCTAAAAAATCGATGCAGTAACTTAGTGGTTGAAGTTGAAAATAGAAGAACTTGTAAAACCTTCTCACTTAGCTGATCTTTTAGGTAAGATACCAAAATGGTTTTTGAAACAAATTGAAACATAGAGACTTTCTAGGAAGTCAGTTTTTTAAATGTTGTTGAATAAAGAGTTAAATAATTACTCATTAATAAGAATAGGCTAATTCACTATCTGTATATAAATATTTTAGATATAGAAGTAGAAGCTGAGTAAAATACTTCAGATAATTTGAGGAATCTTGAGGATATAATTGAAAAACTGTCAGAGGAACTAAAATCTTTATTTAATAAGAGAATCATAAAACCATAAACAAAAGAATAAATGTCTTCACAATGTTTAGAGTCCGTTTTATTACACGGAAGATGCAACTGTGATATGAATGCAGAAATATATTTCTGTTAAACGTTCTGGGTGTGTGCTTTGTGTGGTGGGGGGGGTTGCTCAAGGGGAAGAGAGACTAAGGTAAGCAGAACAAGTTTCTTCTTGACTGGTGCTTTTGTTGGTCGTTCCTTCAAACACTTGGTGACACAAATATTCCAGAGAATAATTAGAAGCTGATATTTTCCTACAGGAGTTTATCTTGTCTACTTATCAGGGGAAGGGAGAAGACTATAATTGGAATGAACGGCAAATCTCAATTGGGTGAAAGTCCCAGTACAATTTTATAGTGCTGGGAAACAAGCTGAATATGCAGCAGATGTATTGGAGTAAATACAGTCTGAGATAAAAAAAGTCTGGAATGATACTGAAGTTAAAGAGAAAAGACAAGTTGGACTGAGTTCTTAAATGTTAGTGTACGCACTGAAATATGAGTTTGCTGTATCAGTATGAGTTAGCTGTATAGAAAGACTGTAAGATCAGTTCAAGACTTCTACATTTAGAGTAGCAATCCCCACTTTAGCAGCCAAGCAACATTTTTGTCATAAAACTGCCTTGCGGAGTTCAGATTCCACTTGAAACATATTTTAATCATGAAATTTTCTTCTGCATAACTGTTTTATTAGTACCTTTCTACTGCAGAGAAATACTTGCAGTGTAAATTTTTTTCAACTATGTGTAGCCTTTAACTCCTCCTCCTAAGTGAAGTTAGCATGTTGCCCTGGAAAATTACTTTCCAGAACACTTTTCTTCTGAAGTTGTTTCTATATATCCTGAAGTTACTACTGTTGATTTCCTGTTCTAAATAGTACAAGGAAGTGGAATATAACCCTGCAGATATAATGGTTGTAATTATTTCAGTACGATCAAGGAATTTTAATTACAATCTTTCTTGAATTATTTTTTCATCTGTATTGGAGGCAAAGATTAAAGCTATTGAAAAGTAAATTACAAATTTTTGGAAGATTGATTTACTCCTTCTAGTTTTCTGCATGTTCTCTGGAGAGAATGTGATTTTATATATACAGAAATGTTATCTTCTACTTGGGAACAACCATGCATATCAGTTGCTTTATGAATAACTTTGCAATAATGTTGATTTGTTTAATATTGCTTCATAAAATATAATATAAATACTTTGGGGAAGGGGATATGAAAATGCAGCAGGTCTACCTCCACCTTTCTGATATGCTCTGGAGAATGTTTTGTCTCAGCTCTAATATTCATGTAGCTGTTTAGCAGTCTGTTTTTTCACTGCATGTTCTGTAAGCATTAATAACAATTTTTGTTTCTATCAAGTTGCAACCTTGTATCTCAATGCCTTTTCATGAGAGAAGTCAGTACTAGGCTTTGAATATAAAATGTCAAAACTTAAGCCTAGTGAATAGCCTACTATTTTATATTTTTTGAGTTCTCTGTGATTATGGGTGTTATGAATTTGTTCTTTTGTATGTTGTATCAGGGTGTCACTTTCAATCTTTGACAGTTTGAGCACACAAATGATTAAAAGATAAATTTAAAAATCTTATCTTGCCCAAATGTCTACTGGTAAACTTTGGATCTGCAACAAGGTTAAAACATGTACCTTCATTGCTGTTACAAAGTAGTTAGTGTATTGTAACCTTCTGATGTATTTTGCCTTGCCATAGTTTCTTCCTTTTTCTGTGCCAATAAGGAACATCTCTTTTTTCCAAGTGACCAAATTATTAAGCCTCTTGGATTCTTTAGAGAGCTGGTGGAAATACTGATGATGTCAAATTTATTTCCTATTTACTTATTTCAGGTTTGTTTGTTTAAAAAAAAATAGAAATATACAAATTAAAACCCAATATAGTCTATATTGGAATTGTAAGAATTGTGTTGTTTTACTCTATTGCTGCACCTTAACATGGAATTTTATTGGCAATGCATGATATACTATGAAAGCATGGGATTTTGGGGGAAACGAGCAATGTACGCTCATCTGAATTCTTCTTAAATCAATTGTAAGACAGTTGATTTGATACGTTCTATTAGGGCTTTCTATTTCATTTCTTTGTTTTAAATGAACAGTTCTCAGCTATCAAATCTCTGCTAAATTGCTGCATATCTCAAATCATTCTTGGCAACTGTGAAAGCTAGTAATATGCATTACTTTTAAATTGCTGTTTCAGAGTGCTTGATTTAATAGCAAGAGGGATGTTCAGCAGGCTTGACATTTCCTCGAGGAATTGAAGAGGATGTTATTGATCTGGGTTTAAGTTGTATTTGCTCTTTAAACTAACCTTGATGTATGTTTGTTTGTTTTTTCTGTTTTTCTTATTCCACCAGAGCGTATACAAATGTGACTTCTTGAATCTACAAATTCAGCAACCTCTCCAACTGGCACAAGATGCAATAGATGCCTTTCTTAAGCAACTGAAAAATCCTATTGATTCTCTACCTGGAGAACTATTCCATGTCGTCGTTTTCTCGCTCCTCCTTTCTTACTTTCCATCACCCTATCAACGATGGATATGCTGCAAGAAGGCACACGAACTTCTCGTATTAAATGGCTTATTGCTTGTAATAACTCCTGATTCATCTCACCAGAATCGCCGAGCTATGATGATGAAAAGCTGGAAGATTGCCATAGAGTCCTTGGGTTTTAAACGCTTCAAATATTCCAAGTTTTCTCACATGCACCTAATGGCTTTTAGGAAAACCTCCCTTCAAACAACAAGTGACTTAGTTAGCAGGAACTATCCAGGAATGTTGTATATCCCGCAGGATTTCAACAGTATAGAGGATGAGGAATATTCCAACACTTCTTGCTACGTTCGATCAGATACAGAAGATGAACAGCTAGCTTACGGTTTTATGGAGCTACCTGATGCTCCATATGACTCAGACTCTGGAGAAAGCCAGTCTAGTTCAATTCCTTTTTACGAGCTCGAAGATCCTATATTGCTTCTGAGTTAATGTAGTAGTTGACATGCTAAATCAAACCTCTTGCTTAACTAATTTTGCTATACTAACGTGGGCTCAACACACAACAACGGTTTGCATAAAGAAAATGCAACGGTTTACAGAGTTTGCTATTTTTTTCTACCTTTGAATTTTAAAATTTATTCTTGTATGAAAGTGAAAAAATACAAGTTTTATGCAAATGACTCTTGTCATAGCATAAATTGCTGTTACTTTCTTTGGAATATGTATCACTAATTTTCTTCCAGAAAGGTACCATTCTTTTCTTTAGTGCTGTGAAGTGTGAATTCTATTTAATTTGCTAAATGTTGTTTCAATATTTTAACTCGTAAAGTGGTTGAGCATAAGGCACTGGAGTTGGTGGGCTTCTGAGAAGTATACGTAGGAATAAATAATTTGCACTTTAATTAAATGTGCAGATAGGTTAAGATGCTTAGTTACACATGTCCCTTTTTAATTATGGAACAAAGCTTTCTTTCCAAAATTTCTTTTGCTCTGGTTAAGCCTGGGCTAGAGAAACCATAATGCACATTTAATTTTACTTTAATTGCAGCCCTCTTGAGATAACACCAAAACACTGGAATATATTAATCCATAGTTATACATGTTGTGTAATTTCATTGCATAAATAGCAGATAGACATGAGATTTCTGAAGAGGTTATCTCCCAGACACAGAGAAGTATGGTACGTCTAGACAATTGTTTCACTTCAAAGCTGGAACATGGTTTTGCAATTTCCAGTGTACAAGCACTAACATACATCAGTATTTCCCCAATGTGTTCTGTATTTTTTCTTTTGGGGGGAGAGGGGGAGTGGTGGTGGTTTTTTTTGTCATGTTTTAAAGTAAATTATTTATGTGTTTTTCAAAACAAACTTTCTTTAAGTTGGGAGGTCTACAATTAAGAACAATTGTATGATAACTACAGACTGATTTTGTTTTAAAAAAAAAAAAAAAAAAAAGGAAAATTTTCACAAGATTTTCACGGATGTGTATTTGCACAAAAGACATTCAGACCCCACAAGTGAAGTTAACATACACTATTTTGTTTGCTTATTTGGACCCCAGTCTTCTGTTTAGTTAAATGAAAACCCCATAGCTTTCTGAAAACTGGTCTGCACTGTAAGAAGGTAAACCAAGTGGTTTATGTTTATGAAGTTTTCTAAATTGTGTAATAAATTTGTGAGTACTTTGCAGGAAAAAAAAAAATAATAATAATCTGTTCAGCAGTAAAAATAGAGGATTCAGTATTAGTTTAGCTTAGATTGCCCTCCATTTAAAAATGACCAGAACTTTCAAATTTGAATGTTAGGCTTTAAAATCTGTGAGTGAGTGCCTATCACAAATGATTGGAACTAGGTGCCGCATCATGGATTTAAGACTGACAGCAGCAACACGGTAGAAAATAGAAATACAGTGTGAAGTTGCATAGGTGGAAACACTTTCAATCTGCCATGTTGTTTTTATAATACAGATGTTACCAGGCAAACTGAAGTGTTAGTGTGAATTTTACAGTAGTTGCTACAAAAATGAAAACTCTCCATTGAAGTTTTGCACTGAAAGTGCCAGTTGGACCTGTCTGTTTTTTCTTGTATACAGTTTCCTACAAAGAGTCATACTGTATCGGTCCTACTTACACCCAAACGTGAACTGGACTGCAATGCTTTATTCTTCAATATAAGCTTTCTGTGTCTCCTTTCATAAATTTAAAGTGTCCCCAAACATCTGATTCAAAATTGTTATTCAGGCTGAATGATATAGCCGTATACAAACCAAACACCTATACAGCTTGTGTTTAGGGAAAAAAAAAGACAAGTTATCATGGTTGGCTTAATATTTATGGAAAACACCTAATGAAATGTACAACAGATTCAAAAACAGCTATAACTCAGTGTTGGCATCTAATGCTTTACCATTTCACTTTCACTAAAATGTTCATCAGTCAAAACCTCTCTTCTTTAATTGACTCCAGCAATGCTATTGTTAAAGCTAAAATACTGGTGCTATTAATTCAGCTGGTTTTAGAAACCTACTCTGCACATACTTCAAAGTCTACCTAGCATTTTAATTGATATTCCTCTAAAAAAAAAATTGTGTACCAGCTGACAGAAATGTTGGCATTGGCCAATGTAAATTGGTTTGTGATTCCTACAAATGAGCCAAGATTTATCCTTAAAGTGTTTAAAACATAATAATTAAAATTTAGGCCTTCTTGGCAGCTCAGTGACACCATTGTATTTGTGGTTTAGGGACCTGAGATTTGTAACAGCTTGGTTTTCTTGCTGCTTGTTCTAAATACCTGAAGTGTTTTTTTTTTTTTTTTTTTTTTTTTTTTACAAGGGACAGTGGATTATGGTGGAGAATAAAAGTCAGTTTTACATGAATACTTACACCTCCCTGAACAATACTAGTGATAGTGGGAGTTGTTGGATATTTAGCTTTGGTGCAAGAGGAATGTTTCTAGGTTATGAAATGTTTGAGAATTTTGACTGGGCAAGGGATGACACAGATCTCTTGTTCTTAAGGTGCTGGAGAGGAAAAAGAAAAAGTGTATTTACATTTTTGTTGTCTTTTTGTCACTACTTTTTGTGAACAAAGCACATTTATTAAAAAAAAAAAAAAAAAAGACCTGTTTCTTTGAGATGTGGGTGTTACTTTTTTTTCTCTTGCAGTTGGTTTACACTGAAGTCCAATAAAACCAATGCATAGTTCTTATTTTCAAGAAAACACTGGTTTATTTTATAAACTGGAATCTAGTAAAGAAGTTAAGTTGAAACTGATGTACTAAATTTCTACATCTCAGTTGTGGCATGAGCTTTATGGAAGTATTTCTGGAGTTCCTCTAGTTGATCTTGTATCATATTTATTTTCTGCCTACTTACAGTGTGACTACTTAGTAATGCAGTTCCTCTTTCCATTCTAGATGTTCTTAATTTCCCCTCTGTCCTTCTGAAATATCTTTGCAGCAGCTACAGTAAGTCTGCCCTTTAACGTCATCCCTGTATTCCTTCACATGATGGTTTTGAGTTCTGCAGGTGCTGTGAAAGGATGGCAGTGGGAAAAGCAACCCAAAGAACTGAAGGTACAAGGCTCCTAATCAGGTCAAGATTGTAAGAAAATCAAATTTTAGCAGAACTTAAGTGTGCCCCTAGCACTATGGGGCTTAGCAGGTGTCTTCTGAATCCCTTGCTTAACAGTGAAGATTAAAAAGCATTGTTTCACAGATTTTTCCTATCCTTTTCTGCTTAAGGGAGACTTGCTGACTTGCCTTTGGAAGTGATTATTAAAAGTGCTTTTAATCATACCTCCATTAATCCACAGCACATCTTTGATTCCTTGCAAAGTTGGGTTATTCGGGTTCCTGCTCCTTTACTCTCACTTTAAATTCATTGTTTTATACCTGTGGAACAGTGGGAAGACTTTTAGAAAGGTTACATTTAGCAAACTTGCATTGCTTAGTTAGTTAGTTAGCAAACTTAGCTGCTTTTTCCTACATTTCCTATAAAATACTACCTAGGAAGCTCAACAAGTAGTTGCTTGAAGTGTATTCCTAAATTACAGTTGATGAAATAGGTTCAATTAAGTGTTTTTCATGATGCAACTAAAGCATCCACAGCAGGTGTTTCTAAAGGAAAACCTCGTAACTTAAAAAATAAAAAAAAAGCATAATTTTTAGGCCTATGGGATAGTTTTACTTAAATTCTGGAGAGGGTTTAGGAGGGGTTCCTGTGACTCAGTTGTCCAGCAGCTTCAGGCAGAAGAGAAAGCATGACTAAGTTTCAGATTCTCGAGGGGCCAGCTGCTGCCAGTCAGCGCTGCTGCTGCTTGTCTGCGGGAAGGAGGGGGTTACCCACGACGAAGGGATTCCAGGAAGGAGGGCCATGAACCTGCAGAAAGCCAGCCCTGTGGCAGGTCAAGGGGCCACTGTGTGGCGGCTGTCTCCGCTTCCAGCTCAGCTACCGCTGCTGTGCCTGTGTAAGCAATGGCACCGTTAAGGGCTACGAGCTTCCTCCTCTCCCCCACCTGACTGCGCTTGCCAAGGCAGTGCTGTGAATGAAACACGGATGGCATTTTGTATAAAACGGGGGTGGAAGCTTTAGTTTGGGAGGTACGAGCCTGTCTGGGTTCTTGCAGAATGGTGCTGCTAGTGAAGGATGGGAGGCACGCCTCCTCATTTCCACACTGCCTTCCCTCGTGTGTCCCAAGCACCTGCTGGTTGACAGGGCGTGTGCCTGCTTTCCCTCCTTCCACCCCACCAGCCTTCCATTTTGTGTGTGTGTGTAGGGGAGGACGTGCTTTCATTCCTGTCAACCCACTGCTGAACTCTCCCTGCGTGAGCCGGCAGGGGCTGCGGGTGGGAACGCCGCACCCCCACCTCCGGCTCCTCGAACCGCGGGGGAGCGGCGGAGGTGCCCGTTCCCCCACCAACACCTCGCCCTGGCCTCCAGGGATCCCCTCGCATCCCTCTCGCGGGCCGGGCCCGGTGCTCGGGCAGCGCCCGGGCGGCGCCGTTTGAGCCTCCGCGCTGCCCGTAGCCGGGCCGCCGCAGCCCTAAGATGGCGGCGGCGCTGCGCGGGGGGGCGGGGAGTTGTCGGGACGCCCGAGGAGGTGAGGCCGGGCCGGCGGGGGCAGGGGGCGCACGGCGGGGCCGGGGCACACCGGGGGGCTCGGCACCGGCCCGGCGGGGAGACCCGAGGACTGCCGGGCCCTGGGAGGGGGGATCTGGGGAGCCGGGGCTCGGGGCGGGCGGCGTTGCCCCGCCGGGGACCCCTCGGGCGCGTTGCCCTCGCCGAGACTGGTGCCTGCAGCGGCCTGAGGGCTCGGCGCTGGGAAGGGGCCGTCGGTCCGAGGCTTAACACTCAACTTATGCTCTGTATAAATACTGCTTTTTTTTGTTTTTAAAGCCTCCCGGAGTTTCTTTTGTTGTAAACTTGTGCTAAACTGGGTGAATAAAACAGGAGGCCAGCTCCAGCCAAGAGACCGTCACTATCCAATTTCGAGAGGCCTCACCCAAACTGGAACTCAACTGCTGTTACAGTACTAAAGCGTGCTTTTCTGGGTTTTTCTTTCGATTCCTACAAATCACGTTAAAAACTGCTTTGGGAGCACTGTTCCTGAACATCTATAGATAGTTGAGCTCAAGTTTAAAGCAGTTTTTAGGTTCAGCTTAAAAACACGGGTTTGCAAAAACTGATGAGTGTTTAAAAAGAAACGCGTGCGTTCTGTTTACTTGGCATCTACGTTTGATTTGCTCTAATATTTAGTGCAGATGTTGCGACCTGAAACCTTAAGGCCCTTACTTTAAATAAAATAAACTTTGTAATGTCATTGCTCAAAGTCTAAATACAAATGAGTGACAAAAGTAGCAAATAGTTATGTTGTAAAGAATAAATCGGCTCTAGAAGTTTCCCATTGAAATCGCAGTGTTACAGCAGTTGGGTAATATCTGTGCGATTTGGTATCTAAATCACAAAAACACTAGTTTTTCTTCTTCTAACCAGAAAGTTGACCGTGCGATTTGGTTTGGAGGATATTCACAGTCAGTAGCAGGGTTTACTAGCCCATCTTTGTGCTGATTCGGTGGAAAGCCAGGAAGAGGAGGTTGAATTCAAGGTCGGAGCTGTCATTTTGCAGATAACAGCACTTGTGCAGGCTTTGTGCCTTTCTGCTCTAAACCCATGCGTGCTCCCCGCGCTGGCACCCCGTGCAGGCACATTGGTGGCAGCAGCAGCAGCTTCTGTGCCACATTTCTCATGACCTGTTGCCAGCAACACACTGAACGGGGCAGAGGATTTCTGCCTCTCAGAGTGGCTGCTTGCTTGCTGGGGGGTGGTGGTGTTGCTTCTGTACTGATCCTACCCAAAAAGGGTTTAGTGACAGTGGCAGAATTTTAAGCTGGACATTCGTTGGGAGCTTACCCCTTTTGTACGTGGGCCAGTCTGGTGGCTTGTGTGAGGCTGTTGTCTGCACACACACTTCGAGCAGCAGTCCCTCGTCACAGAGGGATTCCAGAAAGGTTCAGTGAGTGAGACAGCGGGACAGGACGGCAAATGTGGTTCAGCACAGCAGCAGTCAAGCATCTGTACTGAGAGAGGGAAGAAAATATGAAATCACACCTCTGTACTCACGGTTTCAATGTGAGCTAACTGGTGACTTTGCTGTGGGGGGAGAAGACACGCAGGAGTTTAAATAAACGGCTCAGATTGTCTATAACATGAGTGTTGTTTGTATTACAGGAATACAAGAGTGAGGCCAGTGCTGTAATACCTGATACGGTGCCACCAGCAATATGATAGCTAACTGAGCTGTGCTATCTATATGAAGCAGGAAACAAAGGAAAGGTTGAAAGTATTCTACTAGGTGAGGGGATAAATATTACAAGATCTTAAGTGTCTAGGCAGTTCAAAATTAAGTTCATATGTATCATACATTAATAATAATGAGTACTATGAAAATACACTGCTGAAGTCCAAAGAACTTGCAATGGCATTATGTAATAACCATCTCTTTTGAGTAGATGGTATGTATGCTGTTTTAATTAAGCAGATTTTAAATGCACAGTTCTTTCCAAATAATATCTGCAATGTATCTTAGGTATTTAAGATAATTTGAAAATACACATCATCAGTTTTAAGTAACTTAAAAACTAAGATTCCTTAGGCGTAGTTGGTTGCTGCACCAGTTACTTAAGCTGGTTTGATAAGGCATGTCAGTCTTCAGAGAAGCCAATGCAGATAGGCAAATCAGTCCCATACTTTTGGTGTTCACTGACTTAAAATAAATAAATAAATACAAATTGAGAGAGAGAACAAAGTCTTAAGAGTTCCAGTCAAAGTGTCCTTTAATACTTCCCCAGCATTATAAATGAAAGCAGTAAGCTATAACACTAGCTTTAAGCGTTCTTGAGGCATTATCTGCTCTCTCATACCATTAACTCTTCGGAAGTCATTGAAAGATGGGCAATTAGGTAATTACTTCAGAAATGATAGAGGCTACAAATGAGTCTTCTTACTTGCTGGAGACTGCCTGTAACGTATATAATTGTACTCGGTAATAAACATTTTGTTAATATGTTGTGAAACAAGAGTTACACTTAAACATAACTATTACACAGGACTTCAGTAAGTTCTCACTAAGGGAATTTGGTTGTTCTGAGGCCCTTTCTAATTTGTGATGCTTCTTAGGAAAATTAGCAAGGGAAAAATATTGATACTGATCATATTGTTTCTTTATTTTCTTCTGATCCACCTGCTGGTTTCTGTCTTAGAATATTATTGTGTGTTCCTATACTGTATTGAAAAGAAGACGGTGGTGGTCAAATGGGTCTGGGTAGGAGCGCTTACATTCCAAATGTAATATTTATCTTGATCGCTTTATTTGTGTGTCTTTTTCGGTGGGGGAAAAAGTGTCTCATAGAGGTGCAAATAAAGGTTTTGAGTTGATGTTAAAAAAAAAAAAAAAAAAAAAAAAAGAAGGCTGGATTTTATCTCTGAATATGTTGAATGCCAAACCAGTTGATAAACTGTGTATCTATTCCCCTTCCCAGAAGCGGAGATAATGATAATTGCCTTTTTTGTGATCTATTGTGTGTTGAAGCTCATTAACTGATTGTGAAGTTCTCTTTGTAAACCCTTGTAGCTATTCAACTACTAAAAAGGAGTCTTGCAAAACATACTGAAAATGTTTAGTGTAAAGTGAGAACTTATAAAATGTGATGGTGAAATAAAACAATGCTTTAAAACAATAGAGAAATGTTTTAGAAGATAATGGGTATCGTAAGAATATTTTGGATACCCGTAGATATCCGATATAGATACCCAATGAGTGTTACTCAGTAAAAAGCTGAACGGGCTTTGGCTTAAATTTTTCCTATGTTCAAATTATGAAATTAAATTTACGTGAAAAACATTTTATTTTAATAATGACCCCAATTTGACTGACCTTTGAGAATACACTTATCTGATATTCATTATGTGGTTTTTAATTTAGATGTTGAATGTGTCATGTTTAGGCTGTATATGATTAAATGGAATTAATTTCTACTAATGCTTCTTTTATTTCTTCTTCCAGAACTTCAGTGATTCTGGACCACTGTTACTGCAATGATATTACAGAAGACAGGTGTTGCATTGTATTTGTTGGATGAAACCCAAATATTTTCTTTCAGTCACGTGGGTAAAACCCCCTAACTGCAGTTTACATGTGTAGGTCACTGCGTTACTGTGTTAGTCATTGTCTCTATGCAGCAATGACAAGGCTAGAAGAAGCAAACAGAGAAGTGAACATGCATTCATCAGTCAGATATCTGGGCTATCTTGCCAGAATCAATTTACTGGTTGCCATTTGCATGGGCCTTTATGTCAGATGGGAAAAAACTGCAGATGCACTGATTTTGGTAATATTTATTCTGGGACTCTTTGTTCTTGGAATTGCCAGCATACTCTACTACTACTTTTCAATGGAAACAGCAAGTTTGAGTCTCTCCAATCTTTGGTTTGGTTTTTTGCTTGGCCTTCTCTGTTTTCTTAATAATTCTGCCTTCAAGAATGATGTGAAAGAAGAAGCGACTAAATATCTGCTCCTTTCTGCCATTGTTTTAAGGGTATTGTGTGCTTTGGTTGAGAGGATTTGTGGTTGTATCCATCATCGACCGACTCTGCTGACAACAGTTGAGTTCTTGGAGCTAGTTGGGTTTGCAATTGCCAGCACAACTATGCTGGTGGAAGAATCTATGAGTATCATTCTCTTGGTTATGGCTTTGGCCGTGTTAATTATTGACTTACGTATGAAGTCTTTTTTGGCAATTCCAAATTTGGCAATTTTTGGAGCCATTGCATCCTTACTTTTTTTTCCATCACTGCACATTCCCACAAACCCATTTGCCTTGGCCTGTTTCTTCAGCTGCCTGATTTCAGATCCCCTTCTCGACGTTTACTTCAGTGGACTTTCTGTTACTGAACGATGGAAGCCTTACCTGTACCGTGGTAAGATTTGCAGAAGGCTTTCTGTCATCTCAGTTGGAGTCATTGAACTGATCTTTTTCATCCTTGCCGCCTTTAAGCTACGTGATTTGGATCTCTGGTATTTTGTGATACCTGGTTTTTCTATTTTTGGAATTTTTTGGATGATCTGTCATGTGATTTTTTTTATAACTCTTTGGGGATTTCACACAAAACTAAATGACTGTCACAAGATATACTATACCCACCGTGCAGAAAACAACAGCCTTGACAGAGTTATGGCATCCAAAGGAATGCGTCACTTCTGTTTAATTTCAGAACAGCTAGTATTTTTCAGCCTTGTCGCAACTGCTGTTTTGGGGGCAGTCTCTTGGCAGGTAATAATCTCTTTATCTTGATCTCCCTCTTGAGAACGTTCCTAAGAATTGTTGGCTCCTAAAAATTATTGTGCCGTTTGGTGGTGTGTTGTGGCTAAGCAATTCAGAGTTGGAGCCTTTTTATTGTTGACTTCCATGTTATGTTTTTTTTCTACTGAGAATTATGGGATTTCACCAAGCAAAATGCAAATCTTTAACTTTGGTTTTCCAGGTGACTTCTTCATTAAAAGCAAATTTCTTAGCATCTCTCAAGTAATCTTACTAGTTTCTCTGTCTTTAACCTACTCCTTTAAAGTCCTTGATATGCATTAGTTAATAATTACAGAAGTGATCTGGGTGGAGTCCCTCCACCTATTTATACCCAACAAGTCAGAACAAGCCAGGAATGTCACAGGAGACAGGCTGGCCAGGTAGTCACAGGAGAAAGGCATTTTATTTTGGTGGCTTCCAGAACCTGTCCACATGCAGCTGGACACCAGATGCCACCAGGGTGTCCTGACAGAGCCCCCATGGGCAGGGCTCCCTCTCCCAACTGGTCTGCTTAAAACATGCGGGCACTGCCTTCAGGGCCTGCTTCCTGAGCGCAGGTACACAAGCAGGGAGGTTTGGATTCAAGCTCATCAAGTTACGTTTTCCTCTTTGTGCTGATAGTTCTTCATCGTTTTTTTTTCTGTCTCTGTTGTGTGCCCAGAAATAACTGCGGCTCTTACATGTTTGATAATTTCCAAGCCTCTCCAATTTTGGAGAAGTCCTGTTATACTTTGGAAGGACTTGTGCAGGACAGTTCACAAAGAGCAAGCTGGCAGCTCAGCTAAAAACTTAGAGTTTG
Source organism: Oxyura jamaicensis (assembly GCF_011077185.1). NCBI lineage: Eukaryota > Metazoa > Chordata > Aves > Anseriformes > Anatidae > Oxyura > Oxyura jamaicensis. Next base: position 28,111,952 of record NC_048893.1, read on the forward strand.
TTGTTGGCTAACTTCAGTTTCTGGCATCCTCTGTGTACATAAGATAAGCTGTTGCTCACCGCCTCTGTCCAATAGGTTGTTTGTTACTTGTTTGGTGGGAAGGGGAGTAATGGTGGTGGCAAAAATGAGAGGCATCAGACCACATTCTTTTACTTGTCAGGAAATACAGTTTTTATAATAATAATAATTTTAGTAGAAAATTATATTGGCATTTATTTTACTGCATTTGTGTTTCTTCCATTATGTATTTACATCAATGAGTTACTTTAAGACTGCAAATGCACTTGTCTCCAACCAAAATCATTTCTGTTTCAGAGGTGTGATGTTTGCCACACAGATCACTGAGCCTATTTCATCTGTTGTCAGAAAACGAAATACTTTACCAGACCTGGTCAGAGCATGACTTAATAAATGGATACATCATTTATTATAGTGACTGCAAGGAGCTGTGGCCTTTTCTTTGTTTTTCTGGATAGTGTCATTTTTCAAAATAATTAGAAATAAGAAATTAATGATGTATGAGCATACGATTTACCCTCTTGCAGGACTTTTTTTTTCTTTTTTTTTTCTGGAACTTTAAGGAAACTAGATTTTTTTTCTTCTTTCTAGGGGGAATTGCAGGCCTCAAGACTCTATTTTCGAGTCCTTTGCAGGATTTTTGAGTGTTGTTTCCAAAGGTCTAGCAAACTCAATGGTAATGCAGCAAACTTCTGCAGTGAATATGTACTTTCCTTATGATGCTTTACACATATCATAACAGAGACAAATCAAATTGCTAAAAATACTCACTGCTTTTCCTCTTTAAATATGTATAAATATATTCCTAATTCCTAATTATTAGGTTGGAATTTGAATTTTGTTTGTTTTGTTTTTAAGAAACCCTTGATGCAAGGAAAAAAAAAGTTACCAACATTGGGATGTAATAGAAAAAGACCTTAGGGCTGTTAGATGCCTTTCTGTGGAAATGTTTTTTAATGGTCAAAAAAAAAAAAAAAAGTATTGGGAAGTATTGGGAAAGGACTGGAGGTATCATTATGCCACAGTATAAATCATAAATATGTTTATATTATAATATTATAAATATATTATTAATAATATATATTATTATATATATTAGTAAATAATAAAATTATAAATATATATTATAATATATATATATTATAAGTATAAATATAGCTTCAATATCTCAAATAATTGTGCAATTTTTACATGCCATCCTAGAGATCAGAAAACAGGAGAAGGTTCAGAGAAGGGTGATGAAGTTCATTAAGAGGCCTAACGTAGTTTCCATGGAAGGAATGACTATGTGGGGATGCTTCAGCGTGGAAATGAGATAACGAAGTGGGAATATGAAATATTATATGTGATGTGGAGAAGTAACAGTAAGTCCCAGCTCAAGAGCTGAGGGGAATTGAGTTGGCAGGAAGCAGGAATGAGCCAGACAGATGGGGACAGTTCCTCCTACAGAGTCAAGTTAGCTGAGAAGTGGGCATCACGGTGTGCTGAGCAGTCATACAGGCTCAAGGGGAAACTGCACAGTCCCTGGGGACAAATTCATTGAGGATTATGTTCTGTAAGGAACCCGTGTCTGGCTCAAGAGCCACCAGTATTTGGAGTACTCAAAAAACACGCCTGCTTATTCTATCCTTACAGTCTTTCCTAGGCATGCATTTGGACTCTGAGATAAAAAATACATCCCTAACATGAAAAGGTAAGGGGGACCGCACGAGGCTGCACCAAAGATCCAACGAGGAGAATGTCTTTAGTTAAATTTGCAACATATTTTTTCTTTATGTTCTTAGGAGTGTGAAGTACTCCAGAGTCAGAAGTTCCTGAAAATGCGTTTGCTCTTTTTAAAGTTTCCTTCTTAACATTTTCTGCATGTGTAAAATAACAGTACTGTCTCCAGTCTTTGCAACTTGCAATTTGGGATTTATGTCATTTTAGTAAGTGCTAATTGTATTTGAAATGTACTAAGTGTAACCTAGAAGGCAAAGCACTTTGTGTTTATACCTTTCCTCTGTCTGAGGATGTACTGAAAGCTAGTTTAATGACACTGCATTCAATAGGAGAGGTGGCTTGGAATTGCTTAATGGTTTGCCATTTGGCCTCTTGCATAATGAATAGAATTGGCTAAAAGTCCGCGCCTTGGAAAGTTGCTTCCTAGCATATGAAAAAGCAGGCTCGCTTGTGTGTGTTATCTTATAGCCAGAAATGGGGTAGCGGATGGAAGGGGTTCTGTTTCATGGAGAACTTCATTACAGAAATGCTATGTATGCCCTTTGAACATCTGTAATATCAGTGCGTCGTATAACTATAACATGTATAAGAGGTCAAGGCCTAAAGAGAAAATTGTCTGCTAATTGGTGGTTAGAATGCATGCTGATTGACGAAAATTGCCAGGAAAAAATATTAATAATCTCGTTTCATAGAAAGGCCTTTAAAATGAGGAGAATTAACTCACTGTTGTGCACACAGGGCTTTTGTGACTCACGCAGAACTGCTGTGGGTGAAGCCCTGTTAGCTGAGGACCTTGCTTCGATGGGAGTCTAGCCTTTGCAAGAAGCCAGGGGCTGTAGGTGTGCTTGGGAAGGGTTGGGGCTCCTGAAAGCAGAATCCCTCTCTAACAGATCACACTTAACTGTGAAGAGCAGAGCCCTCGAGTCTGGCTGAAGCTGGAGGATGACCTCAGGAAGCACGAGGAGTGTAGAAGTAATTTGTCAAAGCTGATTGCATTCAAAAATGGAGTAACAGCTTTTCAGTGGGACATGTTTCAATAGTGACACGGTCTGCTTGTGAGATTAATCCCTGCTTTAGCTGGAGAAGAAAGACACCTTGACTCGTCAGCAGAAACCCGTTGAAAATTTTCCTTGTGAAATCTGCAGGAAGCGTTCTGCGCTGCCTTTACATTTGTGTGAGTAATTTTAGTCAGATCAATAGCCTCTTTAGCTCCAGTAGTACTTACTCATTTCAGCAATTACTCATGCCTGTAATTAGGCTCTGGGTTAGGATAGGATCCAGCAGAAGTCGTGCAGATGACTCAGGCATTACCTCTTCTGGAAGCTAGTAAAATCATGAAAAATTTGGGGATGAAGGGCTTGGAATTTGCAAGCATAGTTCTTGGAAAGGTTTGGAGGAATCTTTTTCTCAGAAACTTCAAATCAGATTTTGTTAAGTGCTATATGCCAAGGTAGCAGTGCAGTTTTGCTTAATTACTGCCTGAAGAGAATTATTATCCCTGGAAGACCGTATTTAGTATTACCAAGAGAAAAATGAACTATGTCAGAGACAGGTAAAGTAATGGAATGAAGTGCTTTCAGTACATTATTCTTGGTTTTAGTGAATTTTATGGATTAGTAATCGTATTCATGATATGCATGAGTACTTGCGCTTAAGTGAGCAGTACTGTTGAACTCAAATTGTTCGTGGAAGAACAGTCAGTTTATTGTGTGTGTGTGTTTTCTTGTTTGGGGAGAGTTAGTGATTTTGTATTCTTTATGCAGTGTGACTGTCGTGCAGAAGGTTTTTGAAAGCTCAGGTCACAATGCTTTAATAAAATCAAAGGTGGTGATTTTTTTTTAACTTCTCTATAAGAACAGATTGCTTTCTGAATAGTAAAAAGTTTTCTAAGTAACCTCTGAATTTACTTACACGTACTTTTGTTCCTGTTGCAGATTAAATAACTGTTTTGAATGCAAATCATATCTACTCCCCCTTTGTTTACCCCTGCTTTTCTTTCTGACTTGTATTTTTAATCCGGTCTTTGCTGGGCTTTGCTTGTTGTTGGGCTTGCTGTTTGACTTGCATATCAGCCTCACAATTTCTTTACGGACTCATGTGTTCCATTTCTTTCACAACACCATCATTTCCCCTTTCCCCTCTGTTTCACATCTCTTCAGCTAGGTCCTAAATCCCTCTCGTGCCCCGCTGAACCGTTCTCAAGCTGACCCCTTACCCTCTTTATTTTTGCTGCCCATCTTCCCCCCTTTGAAGGGGCGCTCAAGCCCTTCTGGGCTGCCTGCATCTCTGGTCCCATCCTGGTCAGTACCTGGATGTACCTGGTCGGTGTCACCTTGCCTGAGGCTGTCGGGGACCTCTGGAGCCTCCTTCCAGCCCTTCACCTGAGAAGAATGGATGAGGACAGAGTTCACATGAGCCTGGGTGCTTTTGGTAGCTGAGTTAGGCTCAGGGCTTTGGGATGGTGTAATAAGGAGCAATTGGTTATGTTCCTTGTATCACGATGAGTGCCGTCAGACTGAAATTCAGAGCCAAGTTAACGTGCCTTGTCCACAGCCCCGTGGCGAAATGCTGAGAGGCAGCACCAGTGTTATTTTGTGACAAGAGAAAGTATTTGTTGTAAGCCTACAGAATCTGGCTAATATGCTCAGCTTTGCTGTCAGTCTCATTAATTTCAGAATTCAAATTGCTGCATTCCGAATATTCCGGATTCAAGTTAATGTGCTTGTAAATTGACAACCCCTTCTGCTTTTGCTGTTCCATCTGTGCAACGGCGTGGGCTTTCCTGGGATTAGAGCAGGGGTCAGAGATGGGAAACAACACGTTAAATCTGCCTGGCAGGGAACGTGATGGCTATTTTCTGCAAACTGTTTTCTAGATTTTCCCAGTGTTATTTTAATAGGCAGAGGTAGCTGATTATTTATTGCTCTCCAGAGACTGTTCTTTCATTAAATAATTTGTTGTCTAAGGCTGTTTCACCTGGTTGTTGATGTGCATTGTATCTGCAAGCTTCTCTTTTCCTGTAAAAGCATAGCTCTTGTTTTCATTTGGAATAAGCTATCCTTCAAATGTCTGTAGATTAGTTATCAAGTTAGTCTTTTTCTCCAGAGCTTTCTTCTTCACTGAGTGTATATGTCTTTGGTTTTGCACGATAAATGCAGAGGAGCTAAGCAGCTTTGTTTCATATTTGCTTATATGTGTGTGCAGGCACTTAGGGATATATAAAACCAGAAATTGGATAAATTCAGCTTGGATAATGGAAAACAGGGCAGAATGTTTCCTCACAAATAGGCAAAAACATCTGTGTAAGCCTCCTCAGATGTGTTGGCCTGTTGTGCATAATCCTGGGCACCTTCCCTGGTTGTCCCTCAGCAGGGTGACAGTAGGACCAGGTGACCTTCAGAGGTTCTGTGATAATCTAAGTTGACATCTGGTTATGAACTTATTTCTGTTTGAATCAGAAGGGCTTTTCTGTAGGTCTTTGTAACTGGCTTCCAATTTAAATTAATGCTTCTTTAGTTTTTTCTTCCTCTTAGTTATTTTCCTCAGTCACATGTAAATAACGCTCCATCCTTAAATACTCTGTCAGAATTGCTTCACTTTCAACAGTGGTTTTCTCCTTGGGAATGGGGTCATCCTATCCATGAATATAAAATTATATATTTTGGATACAAAATACCTGTAACTACTTCTGGTGTTTTAACAAAGCGACATTTAACCATTCAGTATTGCTTGAAAAGCTAAAGGAAGGGGAAAGATAGTACTACTTGCAAATGTCACCCATCTCTCATTGTCTGTCATTTCAGTAGCCAAAGGCAAGAAGTATTTTATTTCATTTTATTTTTCCACATTCTTTGAACTGCGAACGCACTGTGTATTTCAGAAGTACTCATTTAGAATGAGACAGACAAAGGCAAACAGACAAAAACAACAGCCACCAAAGACAAAAAGATAAAATGGTTTCTTATGTTTTCAGTGTTGTTGCTGTGCAGGTCCCTGTGTTCTGTTTGCTTTAGGTGCAGCCTGGGGTCAATGGGCACTCGGAGTACAGAGGGCTACTTTAGGCCAAGTTTGCCAGTGCAGTTGAAAGTGGGTTCAACAGATGAAAGAACAGAATCCCTTTGTGGCCCTGGCTATGTATGCACGGCCATCTGCTGCATTAAGGACCAGTCATCAGATCTTTTGGATTTAGTAACTTTCCACCTTGCATCTTATCTGTTATCTTAAAAGAGGGACCTGTCTCAAGATTTACATGAATTCGTAGCTTAATTAGATTTTCTTTTTTGCTATTTCAAGTTGTTATAGTTTAGGTGTTTTAAAATGCTGTCATTTTTTGCAGCACTAAATTAAAATATTTTATTACTACGGAGCTGCTCTAAACACTATTAATCATTCTTATATTACTTAGTGATATATTTCTTCTAAAACAAAATTGTTGAAGAAGTGCTGACAGCCAGCATCTTTACATTACATAAATGCCTATACGTGTAAAATATCCATCCTAACAATATATTTCTCTACTTCATAAAGATGGCCAGTAAATGAAGATGAATTTGAAACTTCAGATGGATCTGAGATGACTCATAACACTATAGAATGCATTTCCCTTTCCTCTTTAATATGTGGTACAAATTAAAAGCAGGATACAGAGAGAGATGGATCATAATGGTGATCAGAGGACTGGAGCACCTCTACTATGAAGACAGGCTGAGAGCTGGGGAGTTCAGCCTGGAGAAGAGAAAGCTCCAGGGAGACCTCACTGCGACCTTTCAGTACTTAAAGGGGTCTTATAAAAAAAGATGGAGCACACTTTACTGGGGTAGATAATGATAGGACGAGGGGGAATGGTTTTAAACTAAAAAAAAGGGGAGATTTAGATTAGATGTTAGAAGGAAATTTTTCACTTGTAGGGTAGTGAGGCACTGGAACAGGTTGCTCAGAGAAGCTGTGGATGCCCCATCCCTAGAGGTGTTCTAGGCCAGGTTGGATGAGGCCCTGAGCAACCTGATCTAGTGGGTGGCATGCTGCTTATGGCAGGGGGGTTGGAGTTAGATACTCTTTAAGGTCCCTTCCAACCTGAGCCATTCTATGGTAGGAGGTGATGCTTACCATTTCTATATAGGGCCTTTATCTGACAAGTACTTGTGAATTTTCCTGCTGGTAGCTTTGTATTAGTAGGAATACTTTCAGCAATTAAAAGTAAATATTTTTTTTAGAAATCAGACTTGGTCAGAAATTTGGTGAAAACTTAACTTTTTTGATGATCTCAAGTTCTGTTACTGCAGAACACCCTGTAGGCTTACTGACTTGTATATATTTTAGGGGCTTGGGGAGTGCAGGGAGTGTTTAGAAAAACAGTAGTTTGGAAGAAAACTTTTAAAATAAAAAGTCATAGCAAGTAATGATACAGTAGTATTTTTATGATATTCTGGTAGCTGTAGTTTTTATGGTCAGGTGTATTTTTTGTTTTGTAATATGTTCGCTCAGATCAAAACACTAATGCAATGTAAGAGCAGTTTGGTATAACAAGATCTGAAAAAGTCGTATACATCATATGACGGAGAAGCTGAATTTGCCGTAGTTCTAAAAATGGATTATAATACTTCACGGTCCATGCATTCAGTCTTTCCAAGATTTAGAAAATCCTCAGATTGATCATAAATAGGAAGCTTTCCCAGATGAGCCCTTCAATTTCTGCATAATAACTTAAGGCAAGTTACCTTCAGGCTTCTACAGTTTCAAAAGTAAGTCTTCAAATCTTGAAACTAGTTCAGCCAGAGAGCTCCACAATTTCATCAATGTGTTATACTTTAACAACTTTCTATAGAATGAACATTAACACGACTTTTTTTTTTTTTTTTTTTAATTGAGTCCTTTTCATTTTCAGAGCATATTTGGGAAACTGAGCAACAAAAACAAGCTTTTTGCTGATGCATTTGGGGAAAAAAAAAAGTTTTTGTTTTGTTTTTCTCCTGATTTACAACAGAACAAGTTCAGGTTGCACCATAATTGTTACACTGTGTTTTGGGGAAATTATTCTGAAAATCCTTATTCTCTGACACAACTCAAGAATCACTAGCTGAACGCTTCTCTGCACTTGCCCCAAATACCTAACTTAACCTAACTCACTCATCAATCCTGACCCTCTGAGTAGTAGGCAAGATGGGGAATGGGAAAGGAATGTATCCAGAGTGATGCAAGATAGCTCCCGAGATGGATAAGAATCTCCTATAATGTATGTGCACTTAATAGGCATGCATTACTCCTTGTGGATTGAAATTATTAGCACCAAAACATCAGTTGACATTATACCACACGAAATCTGATTACAGTATTAACAAGAGCATTATCGCCTTTTACAGACTTGCTGTATCTGGGCTGGTTTTGAAGCCAAGCAGTTAGCAGATTTACATGCACTTTTCTGATGAGGTGTGCAGGGCTGTGGGTAATGGGAAGCTCTCCTTAGCAGTTCTAATTTGACGTCTGCTCAGTGTCTGGCCTCACTTTTCAGCACTAGAAGTGAGACAAACAAACTTCTCATTTGTAGCGAATTCTATAAAGCATCATTGGTTCTGGCCATAATCTTCTAGTGGCTTCAGGTAGTGGAATTTGAGAGCAATGCTATCAGCTAAGTTATCAGTTATTTGAGAGTAGTGTTACCAGTTATCAGTTAGTTATTAGGTAATATCAGATCCGGGTGTTTATTTGTGGTAAAAGTATTGCTGTCACCATTTCAAGGACACACAAGTGAAATCCTTCTGTCAGGAGTACAATGGGGCACTATTTAGAACTGGGACACTCAGCAAACACTCTTTCTTAGCTCAGGAGGCACATTAGGTAAGTAACACTTGAAAAGTCATGCAGTATTTCTGGTCTTAAAAACTGGATATTTTTGCGTTAGTGCTGTGTGTCGACAAGAACTGACTCCATTTAGGTATCATTTTTTCAGACTCATTTACTTTCCAAATTATAAATTGCTTTGTCTGTGTGTAAAGTGAACTACCAGCCCTCATCAAATCACTGAGACTGTTAATAAGGGAATATCCAGATTTTTTTTTAATTAATAAATAAAAAACCATTAATACTGTAGGTTTATGCAATGAGGCCACAAAAATAGGTGTGGTTGGGAGGTCATAAGACTGTTCTAAAGACAGAAGGCTATAAGGTATGAATATATTTCGTTTGCTACGTAAGCATGAATACTTAATATTCCTTATAGCAGCCTTCCAGTACTCAAAGGGGGCCTACAGGAAAGCTGGGGAGGGACTCTGTGAGGGAGTATAGGATAGGACAAGGGGTAATGGCTTTAAACTAAAAGAGGGTAGGTTTAGAGTAGTTATTAGGAAGAAATTCTTCACTCAGAGGGTGGTGAGGCACTGGCACAGGCTGCCCAAGAAGCTGTGGATGCCCTATCCCTGGAAGTGCTCAAAGCCAGGTTAGATGAGGCCCTGGGCAGCCTGCTCTGGTGGGAGGTGTCCCTGCCCATGGCAGGGGGTTGGAACTGGGTGGTTTTTAAGGTCCCTTTCAATCCAAACCACTCTGTGAATAACCATACCATTTATTAGTACTAGTGTCTGCAACATAACTTTTAAAACTTTTTTTTTTTCACAGAAGTTATTTATGTATCAGTGAGTTTTACTGAAGTAATCTTTTCCAAAACTGCTTTCTGTCTACAAAACAGGAAAGTTTCATGTAGGGCCTTAGCTGCATGGGCTCTACAAAGTCTTGTAGTAGATTTGCTTTCTCATCTGATATTTGTGTAGCTGATAAAGAATGGTCTTTTAATTGCAATAATGTTCTTAATGTTCGCATAAGTCATCCTTTGGGTGACACATTAAATAGCCTGCACTAAGAATATTTTTAAAATCTCTTAGCATTAAAAAGCAAGAATAGTTAAATGTGTATTTTTAATGATGCAATATAGTATGTTGTCATCTTATGCTAGGTACATGATACTCTGTGCGGTACTCTACTGATTAAGTCCTGATATTTACCTGCTGATATTTACCAATGTACTTATTTTATGCAACTAAATAATTTTGTGGCATGTGATTTCTCTGCTTAAATAGGTAAAGCTAAGCTATGATCAGGGTTTTCAAACCTAAATCCTGTGCTGTCAGTGATTTCAAATGCATTCCTTTCAGAAGAGTGATCCCTGCTTGCCAACCACCTTCTCCCCAGATATCCAAATTGAGCTTTCACTTCTCTTTAAAGTACTTCATTGTGTAACAACATGTGGAAAAATAAGCTTACATTATGCAAAATAACTCACATTCCATGTTTCAGGATCCAGTTATGTTTGATCAAACACAGGAAATAATTATTAAAAACCATAACCAGCATACAGGACGGGTTTTTCATGCCATACCTAAATCTCTCTCTCTATATATATATTTCTTTCTAGCCAACCAATGGGATCTTCATGAGTGCATTTCTCATCGTTTTGCCTCTGGAATCCATGGCTCATGGGCTTTTTCATGAATTGGGAAACTGCCTGGGAGGAACGTGTGTTGGGTATGCTGTTGTGATTCCCACCAACTTCTGCAGGTATAGTTACTGTGCACTTCAACTTCACAGTAGCATACATGAGCTGTTAGCCAATAGAGGCAATCCAGTGTTGTTGCATGTATTTTTCAATAAGAAAATACAAATTTAATTAACAGACAATTTTTTAGTTTTCTTTTTCATTTCTTTCACCTTTCAAAAAGAATGAGTAACTAATTCCACTGGGTATCTTGAAGTACCAAACCTCTTACTGTCATGACTAATGAATAGCTATGAAAACTTACATATCTAATGTATATAAAAGCATGCATTTTGTAATCCTAAGTCTTGTTGATTATGTATTCATGGTGAGGTATATATGCACACATACCTGTAGATACCTGGGTTGTTCCAGGTCCACTTCATCCTTTTCTTAGAACTTTCATTTTCTAAGCAGTGAATGCCATTATCTGAAACTTGCTTCTGATGCTGAAAGATCAGCATCTGAACAACACACACAAGTAAGAATTATTGTATCTGCATAAGTGAGTTCCATATTGAATAAAAGCTATTTTGGAACAGAGATATATGAATTCAAAATATCCAAAGAAAATGTGTACCTGCATTTCTCAAAGTCTATTGTTGGAACTCGCTTGCAAGACTTTTTTGTGCAGATAAGCATTCATTCTCCTGCTCTTGGTTCCAATTGTGTGTGAACAAGTGCCTGTCTGAAGGCAGTGTATTCTCACTGGGACTCCAGGAAATAGATGAAGCCCAGCATGTTCAAATCACTGCTCATCTTCGTTCAGCAAGTTCAGAGTGCAAGCAGAACAAGCAAGCGTTAAGTCCAAAGACACTCTTTCTCGCTCCCTGTCACTTACCTGTATGGGGTTGAGTAAAGACTACACTCTGAAGTGGAACAAGTGTGACGGGAGGAGGAGGTAGTGGCTCCTCATTTAACTACAGCATTTGGCATTGTTTGGAAGCTGTACATTTCAAGTCAATTTGAATTTACAGCAGTGCTACTTCATAGAGGAGAAAATATTTCACAGGGGAAGAAAAAAAATTGCCAATTGCTAAAAGTCCACTAAATGTGAAACTGTTGTTGATCATAACTTTTTCTTCTCTTTAGTCCTGATGGCCAGCCAACTCTTCTTCCACCTGATCATGTGCAAGAGTTAAACCTGAGGTCTACAGGCATGCTTAATGCCATTCAAAGATTTTTTGCATATCACATGATTGAGACATACGGCTGCGACTACTCTACAAGTGGACTGTCCTTTGATACCCTTCACTCCAAGATCAAGTCTTTTCTTGAACTTCGGACTGCAGATGGACCCAGACATGATACCTATATTTTGTATTACAGTGGTCACTCACATGGCTCTGGTGAATGGGCACTAGCAGGTAACTGTTACATGGATTTTTTAATTAGTAGTTTTGGCATTGATAAACTTTATAAATCATTGAATTCTTTCTTACAAAAAGAAAAAGTATTGTAAAATTTCTGTTTTGGTCACACTTACTATAGTTAACTTGATCTAAAGAAGCAGTTCTTTCCTTACCTTTCTCTGTATGACAGTCAGGTATGTTACTGTGTGAACCTCTATGTCATTTTTCAGTATTTAGTCACTCTGATAAAAAACATTTTGAAACTAACTGTTCTTACAGTTGTTCTCAAAAATGTCTAATTATTGTTGACCCCAAATGTATTCTTACAAGTTGAAACACGATTTCTTACTGCACTTACAGCTCAAGAAGTTGCCTTCAAAGAAAGTCGCCTTTAATGATCAGGTTTTTATTCCAGAAAAGTAATATGGAAATGACCCCTTCCTGCTCTACATACAGATTTTTCCCTGTATTTTGAGGAATATTTGTTCACTGTATTGAGCAAGCATAATCTCTTCTCATTCCCTGGACATGACAGAACCAGCACACTTACTTATGAGTGAATTATACAACGTTCTGTATTGCTGTGACAGCTAGTCTGTCATGAAGGATTGCCTGTGTGTCCTTAAGATGTACTCTGTATTTTATAAAAGACAGAATTAATCAAAGTGGTAGGAAGCATGTGTAAATCCCGTGCTAGAAAAGCAGGTCTAACATACAGCAAACCTTGTATCATGTAGGAACTATGCTTTGCTGACATCCTAGACTCTGGGAGTCCTTGTGGGTGCACTGTAGCCTCAAGACTACAAATGCACATATAAAAGGCTGTTTTAACGCCTAAAAATATATTTGGCATAGGCTTCACTGCTTTCCCCTCTTCTGGCCCATTTTTGATCTCTTTGTAATAATGCAGTTCTATCCCAACTGTGTAAAAATTGTTCTTTGGTAAACCTGTGAGGCTTTCACATTACTGATGGGCTTAGCCTTGCTCTCTTGCTGTATGGAATGGGGCTTCTGATACTTCTGTGTGCAAAAAGTGAATCTTCTAGTAATAACTTTGAAAATTTGCAACTTGTTTTCTTCCTGGGACAGAATTCATTTTCACAGATAGTACTTTGCCTGTGAGCTGCTGTCTGCTTGTCAGCAGTCTCTCTACAGGAGCATGTGCTCTTGAGCAGTGTAGACAGATTGGAGCTTTGCGTGTGGTCATGCTGAGCTGTTCAGCCACAGGTCAGTCTTCGTCTGGAGGCCAAACACCTGTTTTGGTGCAATTCCAGGCCCAAAGTACTACACATGCTGAAGAGCAATGCGTATTTTTTCTCAAAGGCTTCATCTTTATCAGCGGATTAAAAAAGCCGCAGCAGTACTCAGCAGGAGTGATGTAACACAGTGTGGGCCAATATGGGTGAATTACCTCTCTGAGAATACGGTGGTTTTGTTCCTGAGAGCAGCTGCCACCCCGTGCAGTTGCCAGGCATGTCCACACAAGGTGTGGAGCCTGTTAACTGCAAGACTGCCTCCAGCCAGCAGCATACACTGTTAGGTTATGTACAGATGAAAGCTGATGCAGAAATTCAACAGCTTCCAGATCATGGCTTACATCTGGCCAGCTTGGAGTGTGGCAGAGGAGTTGAGATCTCTGTGTACCTGTTCAGAGAGCTATAGTCTGTATTAAACTCTGTCTTTACTTTTCAGATAAGGGTGAAGGTACCAGTTGCAATAAAAAAGAGTTACTGTGATAAAAATACAGTGTATAAATGTGGTGGTTTTCAGCTTTCTTAGCAGTTCCTTCTCAGTTCTCTATCCAAGCACATCTTCAGCTTCTACTCAGAGATAATCTATAGTCACAGAAAGAAAAGGAACAAGCAGTTGATGCTTGTCTTTAATCCTTTTTTGTGCTCAGTTTCCCATTGTGAGAGTTAGATACATTATGGGGCACAACTTGATAATCCTGCCAGATAGCAGCGCTCCTGAATGTAACTTGAAGTATAAACTGAAAAGACTAAGGATATTTGATTGTACTCTGTGCTGGGCAGTGGCATTTTGTGGCAGGTGGAACATCTGGTCATTATCTCCTGCAATGTGTGCCGTCCTCTGGCCTCTGGAGAGGGTTAAGAGGGATGGCAACCAGGAAATACAACATTTGGATCTAACAGAAAGGAGCATCTTACTGCTGGCTTAGGCACTGCTACAGCACAGCAGTAGCATGTAGTCTTTGCTTTATAATGACATCCTTTAAAGGAGGCTTACTGGATTCTTTAGTTCACTAATGATGTTTCTCTGTTGTTGGAAGGTAGGATGTAACACAGCAGTGTACAAAAGAAACTGTTAACTAGTCATGCATAAAGCATGAGCAGTGAGACGACCTGGGAGGTCATGTTATTCTCAGCTAATGCAAAGGCAAAAGCTGGGCTGCTGAAGTGTTGTCTGTGTTGCTGAATTGTCAGCTTAACTGCCTGTGAAGCCTGACTAAGAGCCAGATGTGGCCAGACACATGGATTTCTTCCTCAGCTTGGTGCCTGAATCTCGTGCTGGCTGATCAATGCATGTGTTTGATGTTAGTAGGGTTGGAAATGGAAGGTGTGTTTGTGTGCGTATGAAGGATGAACTAGTTTTCTTTGGACAGTTTACCCATGCATAGTGACACCAAAATAAAGTTTATTTATAAGCCTTTCAAATGTTAACAAATACATTTTACTGATAATTGACACAGAAGGCTTACCTAGGAAAAAAGGAAACTGGCTTCTATACAAATCTCTATTGTAAATACACTCTGTTGTAAATATTGTAAGTACAGCAATCTGCGGATCGTGTGCCAAGACTGTCATTAATGTATGTTTGTATATTCTTATGGTTTTCTTTGATGCTGTTTTTTCCAGGTTTGCATTTGTTTTGGACAAAGTTGTAGCCCTGTAATTTTGCTTTTACTATAACTGCAATATCAGGCTCAAAGCCTTAACTCCAAGCTATTAATTTGAAGCACTTTTTTGTCACCCCATATAGACAGAAATGTGAATTCTATAATAGTCAGCTACTCTGTTTGAGATTGATCTGTGCAGTTCAATTCCTAGTAACAAGATTTTAAACACTGCTAAATGTACTTATGCTACACAATGAAAATCACGATGGAATAGAAATGCAGTTATTTTAAATAATGTTTTTCTACCTCTTCTGAAAGTCATCTTTTTTTTTTTTTTAAAGCTGACATTTTCAAACTAGAGTTTTTGCTGTAAATCTGTATCATAGCTCCAACTTGCTAAAACGCAGACATAATTTCTTCACTTTAATAGTCACTGTGGAGCCAGTGGAGTTTTATTCACTTGTTTGCAAGACGTTTTCCTTGCGCACTTAAGTAGTCTGCTTTTCAAAGCTACATAGTTCCTGAAGTATCCGCTACACTAGGCAGAAGGAATCCCCACTATAGGTAACTTTGCTTAATAAAAGCATTCGCTTTCAAAGCATAGCTGGAGCGTGAGCTGAGATAGAGCATGAGAAGCTGGACACTCAAGTTGCAAGTGTCACAGTTAAAATTCTGTAGAGTTTTCACTTTCTTCATGGTAACGTTAAATGTATTTCCTTGTTGCAGGTGGTGATGCTTTACGGCTTGACACGCTTTTGGACTGGTGGAGAGAAAAGAACGGCACTTTTTGTTCCCGACTCATCATTGTTCTAGACTGTGAGAACTCTCAGCCTTGGGTTAAAGAAGTAAGAAAAGTAAATGACCAGTACATTGCAGTGCAAGGAGCAGAAATGGCCAAGGTTGTAGACGTTGAGGAAGCAGACCCTCCACAGCTTGGTGACTTCACCAGGCAATGGGTTGAGTACAACTGTAACCCTGACAGCAACATCAGCTGGTCTGAAAAGGGTCGTACAGTGAAAGCAGTGTATGGTGTGTCAAAACACTGGAGTGACTACACTTTGCATTTGCCAACGGGAAGTGATATTGCCAAACACTGGATGATTTATTTCCCACGTATTACCTATCCATTAGTGCATTTGGCAAACTGGTTTTGTGGTCTCAATATGTTCTGGGTCTGTAAAGCATGTTTTAGGTGCTTGAAAAGATTGAAAATGAGTTGGTTTCTTCCCACAGTGCTGGACACGGGACAGGGTTTCAAACTCGTCAAATCCTAATTAGGAACCAAAGAGGAAACGAAGTGAGAGCTCTGGGAACTTTCTCACTTTAAAGTATTTACAACTTTTTGTATGACTATTTTCTCTGAAATAATCTGCTACACTCACTTTGTTCAGCTCTTTGAGCAGCTAAAGGATATGCAACAGTTAGAAACTGCAGTCTTAAACAGAAGAGGCTAGGACTATAATATTTGTGTTTTGTTACTGGACCGTATGTACATATGTAAGAGACTTACTATGACCATGCATTTTGGCAACAGTCTGCATGTTCATATGTGTTACTTTAAGCAGCCTTTGTTCAGAATCACCAGTGTGACAGACAGGAGCTCCTATGAATGTTAGAGCGTGCTTATTTGTCATTTATATCCCCTATAAGGTTCAAATACCGGAAGGGAAACAAGCTAATCTTGAAATTAATATTTATGTCCTTAAAATTGTTTGGTGGGATCAAGGCTATTATAAAACAGCACTGAGCCAAAAATTAGAAGAGAAGAATGAATAGTCATTGTAGAGAAGTAGCTACCAGGAATCTTGTTTTATGTGCTTTTACGTCTTCAGCTCTTGCCTCATTCTCTACTGCCATCGGTGGAAATTTGCTTCAGAAAACAAGGAAATCAGACAATCTTGTAATGTTCTGTTGGAGTTAAAAGTGCACTGAGAGGTTTTTTCCTCACTGGTCTGGGTGGTTCTGTCTTTTTCAGGCTGTTAATATTTTTGAAAAGCTACTCTGAAGTAAAAAAAAACAACCAAAAAAAGGGAATTTAAGTAAGAAAATAGTATAAAAAAAAAAAAAAAAAAAAAAAGAAATACAAATGCTGCCTTGCTTCCACATGTATCTGAAGTCTTTGCTGTTCCTAAAACCTCAGTCCTGTAAAATGTTGAGTCTGGGATTAGACAAATGGGTTCACGCCCAAAAGTATGGCAAGCAGTTTGGCAGAAAAATTATTCTCATAAGCCAGCACTGAATCCTAAATGTTCCTCAACTCTGTTCTCCCAGCCATAAGATCCTGTTCTTAGTCCTTCAGTAATAGAGTTGGATGGGTCTCTGGAAATCCTGTCTTGGTACTCTTCAGTCAGAGAAGCTGTGTAGCTGTTTTTGTCTTGTTTGCCTAAATACTGTAAGTCAGAAGCTAAATAACTAAACCACCAAGGTAGTGCGCTTTGTGGTGTTGCACATGTGTAGAACATCAACCATAACACTTCTTTCTAACTACAATGGGTACATCTTGCTCTCTTGCTTCTACTGTTACATCTTTATGAACATTGTCTGTATCTTTCTATGACAAGAGGAACTGAAAAACGTGGGATTTCTGACGTTCCCAGCATAGGCTGGGAACTGTAAGTAGACTAAAGTGAAAAATCTGCTCCGCAGTGTCATGATACACAATTTTGTACAGAAGAAACACAACATTTGGTGCTGATCTTTTGCCTCAATTTATTAAATGGTTTCCAGCATATTTATTAAACTGTTAGGTTTTTCTGTAGGATAGACTTTGTGATCTTTAGCAGTTTGTTAAAAATTAAATGAAGAGTCAGCTCTTCAATCTGCAAAAAGATTATTTTCAAAACCAATCATGTGTTTTCAGATTTGTTTCAGTTTTCACAATTAACTCTAGTTTTCTGAATTTCTAATAATATTAACATTAACTAAGGTTATTCCTACTTTTTGTTTTTTAAAGCAAAGGCGTGGTGAAAATGCCTTTTTAATCTAAAATATATGTTTACAGCCATTCAAAACTGTGAGGCCTTTTTGGACAAAGAGACTGTATTTTGTCTTCGTATTTTGTCTCAAAATCCAGGGTGTAGGATGACGAGCCTCAGGAATTCAGCAGTATTAATTCACCACTTCTACACTAATTAATATCAAGACATCCTACCATGGCCCATGTTCCCAGGCAAGGACCAGGTGAAGGCAGAGCTCTCCTCTGGTGCCTGGTACTCAAGCAATTCCACAGGTCTCTGCCTAGCCCTGGCTCAGTCCCACGTGCACGCTGTGAGAGAAAACACACCAGAAGCTCCTCATGGAAGCGAGGGATTATCCCTCTGCTGTGCTCTGTATGAAATACAGAGGCAAAGCCTGAAAGAGAAATTCAGACCTAATTCCAAAGAATGTTACATATGCTATCATTGACATGCAACTTATTTTTATCTAGTGGTGACATGCTCCAGAATTTATTATATGGATTTATATATATGGATTGAGAAGGGTAGCTTGAGGTCTAAACTTTTTTTTTTTTTTTTCAAGATGCTTGTCTGTATTGTACATTCAGAATTTTTGTTATAAAGGTTGCTATAAATTTATATCAATTTTATGTTGACTTTCATTTACTTCCCATACATTATCAACCTTGCTGAAACATGCATATGCACTAAGTCCTACAAACTTCAGTCTTTAAAAGAAATTCAAATCATAAATTCACAGTAGTGTTTTTTTCTCTGAACAAGTATGGGAATAAAAGCCATCTTAATTTTTGCACTACCGGAGTTAAGTATTTGCTGTTCATTATGCTTTGCATGCCTTGTGTTTGTTGTTGTCTGGCCTTCAGTTTCTCCTAGAAACTTCATCAGTTTTATTAAGCTTTCCCTTTATTTTGCAAAGACATAATTAACGCTATGCTAGCTGTAAGCATCTATGGTGCCAGCAGTGGACAATGTAACTGGGTTAAATTTCTTATGTATAAATACCTTTCTGTGGGAAGATTTTTACTGGAGATATTGTTTTTAAATCTGTAAATAGATTTTTTTGTGTGTATTTGTGATATTGCTTAAATACATTTTGCTGGTTTGGATGCTCATTTCCATTTCATGTTTTTATTTATCACTTCCAAAACCTTGGTGCTCCATCTTGAATTACATGTTTGTGTTTTTTTTTTGTGTACGTCTTGTTTCAGAGTTGTTGTTTTTTTAGATAGAAGGTGCAATGGGACTTACTGAAAACACTAAGGATTATCTGTAACTTAACAATTTAATAGAAGTGGTAAATATTAACATAAATTATTAACATACCCTTTACCTTCCCATTTTTTATAATTTAGTCAGCAAGCTAGCTCCTTGTGCTTTGAGACATTACTTTTTAGAGTCTTAACTGAAGATTTCATTTATGTGAGTATTTGTATTTGTTCAAACTTGTCATCTCCGGTAAGATCAGACTCTAAAGTTAATGGAGGGTTCCTGTCTGACTTGGATCAAGCCTGGGAAAACAAAGCAGAAGGAAACTGTGATGGTGTACAGTGGTGAAGAGGTCAAATTGGCACATTTATTCCTCTTAAAAAACTACTAGGGATGTTCTTGCACTCTCTCCTCATGAAACACTCCTAGCATCACTCGTAACCCTCTCAGTGAAGACTGCAGGGGGAAATGCCATCTCCGCTACCCAGAGCTGCAGAGGGAGTCACTGCTTTAAGACACTGACCAGACAGCAAAGGAAAAAGAAACCTCAGATTTGACTCAGAGATCCTTCAAACTTATGAATGTCCAAATAATGTTTCTCCTTAAGTGCTGTTACATATTTGTGTTGGAAAACAATGTAACCTAGAACACCTAGTAAATAGCTTTTATTTTTGCCAGTACTGTGGCAGAATAACTTTTAAAAAGCTCTTCAAATTCAGCTCTCTTGAACATTGACCTGTTTTCAGAAAGCCTTCTGCTGTTGAAATCATGCAAGTGTTGGTTAGGAAAGAACATAAAACAGACTCATCGATAATACAGTATTTAGTTGCACTTGACTACTATGTAGGATGAAAAATGCTAATATTAAAAGAAGCCCACAACATTTTGTAGCGGATAAATTAACAAGTAAAAATCAAGCACATTGATTTGGCAACAAGTACAAAGGCTTTGATCCCTGTTCCCTACCGATCCAGCGCTGTCCTCATCTGGGCTTCATCAGCTCCTGCATACATTGGGCACCGTCACTACGGAGTGAAATACAAACATGCTCTCACAAGCCTGGAGATTAAAAAGCTGGATCCAAAAAAAAGGCCTTCAGTGTTACAGAGCTCACCTTTGGAGATTCCAGACCCAAACTGAGTGTGATGTCCTCGCACAACCAGATGCATATCTCAGGCATTTGTGAAGGGTCAGTCACCCTGTGAGGGAGCAGACACACTGCTCAGGATACCAACCGGAAAGCTACTCCAAATCTGTGCATGCAGCTGCTTGCAACCAATGATATGGAAATTTAAAATTTCAGTCCTCATTAACACTCAATTTTCTCTATAGCAATAGTATCACCATCTCAGGCTACATTGAAACATTTTGGATTCCCACCTCAGTTAATGCTCTGAACTGAGGGACGGCCAGTGCTGACTTATGCCCATGCTGAAGCTGACGGAGAAACGTAACAAGCTCTGTTGATGATAGACAGTTCTATAATTAATATCTGCTGCTAAAATAAAGCAACGTGAGCCTGACTTTGCCATCCCCCATACACAAGGCCAGGATACTGGAAAACAGTCTGCGTCAGACCATAAAACAGACAACTCGCTTCCTTTGCAAATCAAGATAACAGCCTGATTCAGAGATTGGCAATAGCCAGAAGAGAAGTAGAAAGTTTTTGCAAAAAAAAAAAATAATAATAATAATAAAAAAATGTTTGCTTTATAAATTGTGCATAAGGTCCCTAGATACCACGGTACTGAAGTATATTATAAATGCATGAGATCCATTAAGAGAGATGGGGAGGGGGGAAAAAACCTGACGGATCAGGTTTATATAGCTGAAAGCCCTAAAGATTTATTCTGCCTTGCAAAAGAGTATGAAGATTTTATCCTTAGAGAAAGGCTACTTATTTTCCAGGAAGGAAATGGAAGAAGAAAAAAGGAAAACCAGGAGGAAAAGAAATACTAACAGTTGGGCCTGATCCAGAGCTTTGGCCAGGGGAACAGACTTTGCAGACCTACAGCTACAGAGAGGCTTCAGGGCTGGTCAGTTTTGTCTCTCGCAGCCATAGCTTGGCCGTAGTATTACACCCTGACCTACAAACCAGGGCACCCACATCCAGCCTGCCTGCTGAACCCCCCTGCCTGCTGAACACCCTTCCCCACACCAGCTCCCAAGCCCTGCCTGGGGAAGCTGTCAGCTCACCACAAGTGTGTCGTGGCCCAGCCCCACACACCAACAGGACTGGTGGTCACGTTTCATTTCTGGGTTCATGTCCTAGCACCATTTAATTTATTGTTAGATAGGAGGTGTCTTAAAAATTATGATGGTTTTATTTTTAAATACAATGCCTGAAACCAGGTGTCGCTCTACAGCGACAGCTGGCCTAGGTAGTGGGTTTTATATAGTACAATGGCAACAGTAGCTGACCCATACCTTCAGGCACATTCACACAGCAGTGTCTGCACGAAATGCCTGCCGCAGCACCAAGGAACCTTCCTGTTTTCTGCCATCACCGGTGAGGAAGGTGGCTCACTCCATTTAAGCCAGGTCTCAGGCTCATTTTTACTCTCAGTTTCCACATGTTTCTCTAGATGAGGAATCAGAATCATTAAGGTTGGGGAAGACCTCTGAGATCATCTGGTCCAATCACCCCCGTACCACCAATGTCACCCACTAAACCATGTCCCTAAGCACTGGGTCCAACTTTTCCTTGAACACCCCCAGGTATGGTGACACCACCACCTCTCGGGGAAGCCCATTCCAATGCCTAACCACTCTTTCTGAGAAAAAATTTCTCCTAATTTCCAACCCAAACCTCATCTGAACAGTGCTACCTTCCCTGCTGAATTCAAGGCAGGTCTCTAGTACCTAAGATTAGTACCTCAGAGACACAGATTCTCTAAAGGCCTAGCACGTTCTGACGAGATTTTATGAATGTAGGGAGAACACAGCACTGGCCTACATGCATGAGGTAGATGAACTACGGCCCCGTTGAAAGACGGGTGGGAAGCGGGGCAGGATGTCCAGCGAGTGCCCCGCATCCTGTTTGTCTTGTGCCCAGACGTACCAGAAGACGGCTTGACTTAGGGCAGGAAGTGAAATAATATTTTGTGGTGTCTGCTTGTGTGGCATAGGTGAATAAAAACAGCATAGCTAAGATAACTATCAGGAAGGATTCTGATGGCTGACGTATCATCTACTTCATCTCAAGTACAGAAAATGCACAATGGGGTGAGCTCCTGTGTGGACAAGGCAGAACAGACAGGTTCCACCCAGAGACAGGAGGAAGCAGACCAGCCTGGTCCTGACGCACAAAAAAGTGTGCACACACACCAGAATTAGCCAACGGAGACTTGTAACACATGCAGTCTGCAGGCACCTCCAGTTCTGGATAAGCAAACTGTCCTGCTGGGGATGCCAGAATTAAACTTAGCAAGTGGGGTGCTCCCGAGAACCTCCTCTAAGTTTCTAATTCCATATCATAATGTGCAGCATTGAGACAATTCACGGAGTTTTGGTGGGTTTTGTTTGTTTTTATAAAACAATAACAACAGTTCTCAATAGTTAGACCTTAGTACTTGTCTGGAATTCATTGCTGGGCAGCAGGCAACCTGTGGCTCTTCTGAGAAAAAATAAATAAATAATGAATTAATGACAATTGGGAAATTGCTATGTACAATTGCACAGTAAAGAATTGCCACCGAAAAGCTAGCAGCTTGCACTTGCCCTGGAGAGAAGGTTTATTGGTCATTGCATGGTGCTAGATATTAATTTGCAGCTGGGCAGTATTACCGTAGTTTGTTTTGTGATTCTTTCCCCATCTCCTCACCAACTAACCTTAACAGGGTGTTAAGCTGCTAGTCCTGCCAGAGCGTGTTGCAGGTAATTGAATTAAAGAGATAAGGGACAGATTCATGGACAGCAGCTGCGCTGAGGGTTCTAAAATACAAAGCTAGTAACCCAAGGCCAGGACTCTTGTTGTCAGTTCAGGTTCTCCTCCCCCCGAAAAGCCTGCAGCCCTCTGGTCTGCCAGGGAGCCACGTGCCTCATGGCTGGCAGAGTGTGAGGGCATTATCAACCATCTGCTGGAGGATAACAGGGTCTTTAAGATTCACCCGTAAAACAGAACTGTAAACTGTGAAATTACTTTCATTTTTGGGTCCACGTCAGACTTTAAGACAGTCACTGTGTGACCACCAATACTCACAACTGTGTCAGTGTGCTGAGTCAACCTACAACATCGAAACTGAAATAAATACCCAAAATATCACTTTGGCGAGGCAACTCATTCTACATTCACTCTCCCTTCTTTTCTAGTTATAGTCACTGCTCCTTAAATTTCCAGAGATCTTGGATGGTTTCTGCTATGTTAGTTACAGTTTTGATGTCTTCAGGATTTATGAGACACTCAGCTTTAGACCACAAAAGGGAAATAAGTCAGAACTGGTCACAAAGCTGTCAGTTCACAGCCCATTCCAACTCATCCATCTGTCATTTTTCATATATTTATCTTGTTGTCTTCTCCACCACAGAAGATCTTGGTTGGAGTGCTTAGCTCAGCTACAGCTCCTCTTTAAAGCCATTAGGCTTACCCCAAACACCCTCCCACACCGAGAAGTGAAGGGAATGGTAACGCCAGCGGGTGTGGAACATCCTCCGAACTGGCCTGCAGCAGGTGGAAGCACCCCACTGCTCACATGGGTGTGTGGTCATCCTGCATCAGGACTGCTCAGGAGAGCCATGCCAGTGCTTCTGCCAACTGTGTATCCTACAGACCTGGACATTGGTTTATTCACCTAAGAGCCATACCAAATGGCAGCTGTAACATACTTTTAAGACTGGGTATTTAGGAGATAGGCAGCAGGACACAGCTAGCACTTCACTTCATCATTCCACCACTGAAGTAAATCCATCTCTGGTGGCCTTTCCTCCTTATGCAGAAGCAGCACCTTTCTCTACTAGAGCTGTTTGCCAGCCCCAAAGGTATCATGCAGCGGGTCTGGGTGCACAAGGTGGAGAGGAGCTGCCCACCAAGCTCACATGGAAGGAGGGCCAGGCCAGGGCCTCTGCCTGCTCCAGGCGTGTGGTGGGAAGGCACGGTGTTGCTCCATCCCAGGGCTTCAAGTCACAGACGTGTGAGGAAAACGAGGCACCCAGACAGGTTCCCAGGCCCCCGGCCAAGCAGGACACTGCTCACAGAGCACTGGGAAGTGCCAAAAGCCCAGCTACAGGCGGGTGAGCAGCTTGAGACTGGGATCTGTGAAGCCTGTTCTGAAGCCAAGCATTCCAGTTAGCTTCTGGAACCCTGTTTCACCATTAAAATGGCATTTTTAAACCATGCTGAGGGAAAGAGAAGGAGAAGAGGATAAGAGATACAGTGACACTGCTGTCAGTAGGGTAGCTATGTTTGCAGGGGTAGCAGGCCAAGCGGTTTGCTGAGAAGGGGCACCACGTTCAGATCCCTGCTGCAGTGCCAGGGCTTACACCTCATCTCTCCTGAGCCCCAAGGTTTGAACTCTGCCAGTGCCTGCAGCTGTCAAAGGAACTTCTGTGTCCCCTCTATGCTGCTGCTGTGTCTGGCTAGAAGCCCTCAGCCTGCAGGGGGTTGTGTACCTAACCACCCAGCCCAGCATTACGAGCTCCTCTCTGTCCAAGGGTTTCCTCCTGGAAAACCTGACCTCATGGGTCTGATCAGACAAGACCTCCAAACACATGCTCTAGACACGAGCTGGTAAGGGAGGAAAGATATTGCCATTTGACTAGACGACTGGCTCAAGTGCTCACTAAAGGTGCTGGAAATCTGGCCTCACCTGTCAGCATTCCGGTTACTTCAGCACAGTGTTTAAAGCTGTTTGGGATGAGGTTTCCCCACTCAGGACAGCAGATAGCATCTTTCCCTGAGCCAGCCCATGCTACCAGGCCAAAGTGAAATACTGAGATGAGACACGGAGCAGATGTTCCAGCAAGGACTACTCTGACATCTGGGGGTGGTGAGGTCCATTCTCACTGAGCAGTAGCATGCAGCAAACTGTGACCTCCCACACCATGTGTAAATAGCTCTAAATGCCAAGTTTGGGGTCAGAAGGAAAACTCCTGCCTCCTTGCCAGACACCTGTTGATTTATTAGGGCAAGGGTGTTTAAGGCCCCAGAAGCAACTTGCCTTTTTGTAGAAAAAATCCCATCCAGTACATCCTCATGGTGTATGCAGGAAAACAGCATTTATTTACCACTCTTCATCTCAGGAAGCCATGCATGAATGCAAACACAGGAAGCTGTGTTTTAAATGTCAAAGTATGCTGTGAAAGCTTCATGTCAGCTACACTTCTCCAAACTAGAAAAATACCAACAGTTTCAATAACAACATAATGTAAGAAGAAATTAAATTACTTTTCTTTCCCCTTTCTTTCTTTTTCTTCCTTTCATAAGGAACAATCTCCTGAAGTCAAGCATCGATACAGTAAAATATTTTTCACCAGGGCATTTTGCACATCAGGAAGAACTCATAATTTTATTCTGTATTGATATTTGCATATTCATTTAGTCAAATCCATTTCTCCTCATGATTAAGAATGCTATACAACTGATATTCTTCTTCCCTGTAGTGTGACACAGCATGTGACTCACAGCTTGACTTCATAAGGATGTTTATGAATGCACAACAAATTCAGGAAAGCATACTGTGTTCCTGTATGCTCAGGCTAGAGGAAAATAGCTGTAGTGCTCTGTAACCTGGCTTTCTTCAGGGGGCTGGATGCTGTCTTTGATCTGAGAAAAAGATTTGCAGGAAAATATCAGGGAAACGCTCTCTCTCCACTTGTAATTCTGTGAGTCTGAGGCACGTTGAGGGAGATGAGATTATCACACCTAAAATGCATTCATTTCTTATAAAGGGGACACAAACCCTGAAGACCAATTTAGGCTTTTTGCACTTTTGATTTAAAAGCATTGAATTCACTTTAGAAACTAAACCAAAGCTATGCTCAGTGAGTTGCTCCAGAAATGCATAACCATCCCTGTGGGTTTTTTCCCCACCGGTAGCCAGAACTGAGCCCTATGTTTCATCAAACATTTAGAGAGGCATCACATGCCCAGCCTCGATCCTCCTGCATTTGAAACTTTCTTCCACCTAACCTAGACTTTTCAAACTTGCTATAATTGAAAAGTAAGCCCCTGGCAAATATAAAATTTTAATATTATGTCACCTGAGATGTCCAGTGAAGAAGATTTTTTTTTTTAGAAATTGAACTTGAAAAAAGATAACCACTGAAGCAACTGAAAGCCTTAGCAAAAAAAAGGATTTAAGTGTTGAACACAGGCTTAGACCTTAAGAATTGCTTTTATCTGTGAGAGCACGCAACACATTCATCGCTTGTATCTATGCACTTTCCCTCAATGTTAGCTGTCTGTGTTTCTCCAGTTCGTAAGAAGTTCTATTTCTTATTCAGATCAATGTTTCTAATTCTACAATGATTCATAACACAAGGTAATGTCATTATATTACAAGACAGTTTAATTTGCAAGTTCATTTCTTGCCAAGAGCAGGGCAGCAGAGTTCCTAATTCTAAATAAAACCTATATTATGCCAAATATCCTTGCCAAAGCCCTCTAATGAGCTGGCACAGAATGGTTTCACAGGAACATCCTACAGTCAGCCATGCTTTCAAGGCATTTCTGGTACCTTATGACAATTCTATTTTTTAATTATCTTATTATTATTATTTTGTAATGTGGTTGTCATTTTGTTCTACTCTTTTCCAAGAAGTGAGCAGGAGAATTTCTTCTTTCAACCACCACACACATTAAAAGAAAAAAAAAAAAAAAAAAAAGAAAAGAAAAAAAAAAAAAGCAGGTCACTTCAGTGCTTCAGCTCTGTCATGTCTGGAAATATTAAACATTACTGTTAAATATTTATAGCAAAGCAGTTCTGTCACTGATGGAGAAAGCGGTCAGTGTTAGAGTCTGAATCACAAATGTCAGCAGTAGACCTCTCATTCATACACAGAAAGTAAAACAGCATGGGATTCAATTGCTTCATGCTCACAGGAATCACAGCACAGACTTTGTTCAGCCCTAACTTGTCCATGTAAGGATCTGAGGATATGTGAAGGTCTCTCTTGAAAAATGTGTGTGTTCCTCTTTGGAGAAACCAAAAAATTAGTTCCAAGTACTCCCTTTACTATGCTAATTTCTTCATCATGGCCAAATTACAAACTAGCCCCTTACAAACTCCCATTAGAGGAAGCTTTCCTTAAGCAATTAATAAGCTACAGAAGAAAACCCAGTACATACCCCTAGAGTACAGCACACACAACACTGTCCTTCAGTATTAAACCTTACTGACTGAGTGCTTTAACAGTACAGTTAGAGTATTTAAAATATTCCAGAGTAGTTATATTTTTTGATATGCTTTATACTATATCGCCATCCACAAGCACTGATAGCCAAATACAGCAAAATATTGAAAAAACAAAGGGAAAAAAAAAAAAAAAAAAAAAAAAAAAAAAGAGAGAAGGAACCCAGATGGTAATGCTTACCTACTTATTGCAGAGCTTACGGTAGAGCTTATAAAGGTCCAGTTAGCACTGTGTTGTGGGATGAAGTGAGTGCACAGAATGGCTGTGGGGTGCAAGACTACCAGCACCTCTCCATGACTCCCTCCTCTTGCGCTTGCCAGTTGTTTCTAGGTCATTATTAGCGTACATGTCAGGCACAGTGATCCACTCCACAGCACTGTTAATACCTATATGGCCTTGTATTTGCTGCTCCTTACAGCCCCTACTCTGCCGGTGAAGCAGCTTTGCCAACAGCTCCAGCAAATGATAGACAAGGAGTCAAGCGCCAGTATCCTGTAGTGAATTTTCCTAGACACCCTTGCTGCCATGTAAAGACATTTCAGGGCTCAAGAAGAGAGAAGGAGGTTCCTCACATCCAGTATGACCCACCCTGCTTGAAGAACTTTTCTCTGAACAAGATCACACCTCTAGAGACAAGCTTCTTTCAAAGCAGCACCCCAATACCAGGCCCCTGATACCAGCCTGCAGAAGGCAGTCACCAGCAACCCCTAGAAACTGCTGCCTCCACTCATCAGCAACCAGGTAGTTCTAAGAAGGTTGTTGTGCTTGTGCTCCACTGATGTAAAGCCAACACAGCTGGTGCAGGTAGGAGGTGACCAGTTTTTAATAGGGTGGGAGTGATTAAAGGACCTTTCTCATTGTTATTGCACTATGTGCCTTTCTTTGCTGATGGATTCAGTACTCCAAAGTGGGGTTTATCACTGTGATCCATGTGCCAACATTAAACTATTGTGCTGTAAGGTATCCATTTCTTCCTGCAGCTACTGTACTTGGTAGGGCTGATGGTCCTCCCCCTGGAGCCCCACCTTGCCTCCCCCAGCCTCCCTGATCAACAGAGCCCTCTCCTGAATGCCTGCTGAATTACTGTCTGACAAGCTGCAAGGCAAGGATGAAGTACAAATTTGGAAATCTGAAAGGCATGTTGCCAGACTAGAGATTTCCATTTAAAAGTCTTTGAGGGGCAAGGTTTTCTACTTCAAACATGGAGGCAGAAATTCTGAGCAGCCAGAAAGATACGGGAAGAGCATTATGTGGCCTCTGATGAGGGCTGTCAAAGCAGCACTCCTGCTACGACAGGAGGGGACTATTTTTTTGTTATTAATAATTTAAAGTAAATTCCACTTAAGCTGTGGCTACGCTGTCTTTACACTTTGTGGGATTTTGAATGGCTAGCTTATAAATGGCTGGTGAGAATTTTAAGACCTATTTTGTGAATCTGTCGTGAAACATTGCTTATCTTTCTTTAATGAAATATAACGCAAATGAAGCAGGATGACTGTTCTCTTAAATTTCGGAAGGAAGTTTTCACTCCTGTAATTTATTAAGCTCATGGCTGTGATTTTCTTTTAATGCTTTGTTTAATATTGTATGAGCATTGCTATTAAATGTCATGAATGTTGCTATGAAACTTAATTAATATTGTAAAATATGGGGCCTGAACAATTAATGAAATGCATCATACAATTTCATGAAAACTGAGCATGTGTTGTCTTGGAGTCTTTTCAACATACAGTGTAATTCACTAAGATCTTAATTATTTTCTTTATACACTGGCACCTATATTTCATGGAAACATCAGGGAGTTTTTAAATACTTTACATAGTTCATAAAATAGTAAAAAAAATAATAATAATAAAAAGAATATGAAAACAGAACTTTGGCTGAAAATTGCTCGTTAGTAGGTCTTTTTTTCAGTTACACAGATGTGATGTAAAACACCTGTTCTTCTCAAAAATATGTTATTTTGCTGTAATGAAGTGCACCTAAGTGGGAAGTTTGTAAACTTAAAAAGTGTAAGTCATTAAATTTTGATGCTTATAGAAATTATTGCATGGATTTGTCAAAGTCCAAGACATCACAAGTTTCCAGTTTTACAATTTGCTGCCCATTCTGTTTCAGGTATCTTGAGGACCAAGATCTTGTGGGGGAGAGAGCCCTCAGCTGGGTATCCTGTGTCAGTAGGGCCTTCAAACCAAACCTTCAGTTCTTAATCTCATATGCTATGACCTATGCAGAAAATAATCTGTGACAGGAAGAAAAAATAAAATAAAGGCCTTGTTGCAGTCTTCTTTCCAATAAAAAAAAACATTTGTCTGCTCTTCATTGTCTGCTCTTCACAGAGCAGGAGGAATCCTCACTCATCTCTGTTTTCCTAAGTCTTGCTGATAGTGTGATTATCTTTGGTTATAACATGGTTAACCCCTCATCTTTCCCTTTCCAACCCTGAGAGATCCTGTTCAGTCCCAAAAACCCTTGCTGCCAGACATCTTGAACTACTAGGTATTGTTCAGGCATGTTCTCCTCTGATTTTTCTCTTCTCATTCAGATTTGCAAGGAAGAAGGTAATAGTCCTTGATAGCACTAATAGATCAAGGTCCATTACTATGAAAGGCAGGAAGAAAAAGATTAACTTCTTGTTTTGGTGTCTTAAAAGATACATTCCCCCACCCTCTTCGGCTGACAGATTCTTGCCTCTTCCCTAGACTGGGGACAGTAAATGGTTCCCCTCCTCGTTCTTCCCATGTCTGACACCCTGCAGTCAGGATTACTCGCTGTATACTCCTGCAATATATGGCCGCTGGGCAGGTGGGTGATTTTTATTTTTATTTTTTGCTGTGCACTACTGACCAAGAAGAGTTATAAGCAGCAATCTTTCCCATCACCATAGTGGGGAAGGAATAAGGGTTTTCAGAGGATGTTGGCCAGGAAATACTTGGGAAAGTCATGGAAGAAAGTGCAGGCTAAGAATCCCTTCACGAAGTAAGCTGCTAATTGTGCAGTGGTTTCTATTGGCAGACTGTATCTAAAAAAAAAAAAAAAAAAAAAAAAAAAAAGTATTAAAAAGTACAAATGTACGTGTTTAAGGTAAGTGTGACTCAGCACGATACAGGCAGATTGATCCCTCACAAAATGCTGTTGGCATGCAGGGGTGTATCTTCATGTGCTGGGGCAGATGAGAAGGGAGGGCTGTCTGGCAGTGTTACAGGTGTACCTTCAGCATATCCTGAAGATAGGTACAAAGTTCATTTGATGGTTACAACAATCCTTGTAGAGCTAGGCAATTAAATGCTTCATCACCATGGCATAATTCTGAGAGTCATCTGCCATAAGTATCATCTCAACAACCTAGGGATACAACTGAATCTACCTACTTTAACTGATGCCTTGCTTCTAGACTGCTCCAGAAATTCATTTATTTTAAGGTTTTATTACTCAAATCTAGGGTGTGTGCACACTAAAAACACCGACAAGGTAGACAAGTTGGTTGTTGATGCCAGAATTCTCTTGAACTTCTCTCTTGCCAGCTTTGTGAACCAGAAGCTGTCCTCAGCTTTGTTGGCAGCCAAGAGGCTTCTGCTGGGTGCTCTCTGACAAAATTCCATCCAGCTTGTCAGACCATGAGTACGATAAAAATATTGCTGAGGTCTGGGTTTTGGACAGTTTCCTAAGGAGATGACACATATAATAACCCCTTCTGTGCCTGCATATGTTCCCAGTAACACTGTGGCCAATATAAATCTCATTTTGTATCAATGTAGAGATGACAAAGATGTTTGGTTCCTACAAGTTTCATGGAAGTAAGCAGAGGAGATGGAGGGAGAACTCCCATACGTGTGCACCCCTGTTCAAGGAAGGGTACTCCTTACTGTATACAGGAGTGAATGCATCATGAACGCCCATTTTGATGGAGTGTAAATCCCAGCTAGTGTCATTAAACACCAGAGATTTCAAATAGGAAATTCAAATCCACATTTCCTTTTCGAACTCATGAATTTTCTTTGTTTTGAATTTCTTTCTGTTTTCTACAATTTGCCTTTACCTCATTGTGTTAATAAAACATTGCTGGCTAGCCAGATGCATCTTGGTCCAGTTAACCCTTCAAGGAATACTTCTTGAGCCCATCCTGAACCTTTTCTTCCCCCTCAAAGTCAATAACTGCCCCTCCTTGGCTGACACAGTCCTAGGGTACCACAGCCATATTCTGGTGATGATGATTTAAGGAATGTGCAGGTAATGCCCATAATTTTCTTCACAGCTGGATAACACCTGAAGGCAAAAGGACTGCTTGTTCCTGGCGTGAAGAAAAACCGAAGGACTGCCATACTTTAAAGGTGTATTTTTGTCTGTACTGCATCAAGAAGCAGCGAACTTAAAGCACCTTCAAAAGAGAGCGAGGAACAAACACTGTCTTGGCAGTCAGTGCACTCTAATTATTGCATTGTTATTGCAGCTGCTTTCATGAGCAGCAGCTAAGCTTAATGCAAAATAAATACCCCTGTGAAGATGCACCTTCAGTTTTGGAGTTGTCAGCTCATTGAAACTTCTGCAGTGCCACAGGAAAATAGCTATTTTAAAATGATGAATGGATCTTCTGAACATTTATTTTCTATACCCTGTTCTTGAACTGTTTTGTAAAGTAGTCTTCAAGGCACTTTTGTGAGGCCGTTAATGGTATCCAGTGAAATGGCTCAGCCAAAACGAAATGGATACCCTCAAATATGGAATTACAGCGAATTTTCCCAGAATGGGTAATGTAGCATGACAGCTCAAACTTTGGTGAGCACAGAACAAGCTCTGTATCTCAGCAGCAGGTCCCTGCCTCCTGCCCCCAGCTGGCTGCCTGCTTTTGTGCCGAGCACCTGCAGAGGAAGCAGGAAGCTGGGGCCTGCCAGCATTATTACATACCAGCAAAACAAAAAGTGCCTGGCAGAAGTTGAAGGTTGCTTTGCAGTGTCTAATGCCCTCCTCAGCTAGCTCAAGATGGGGTCTTGGACAAGGTGACTGAGGAAGTTAGAGGGTGAGCAGCTCTCTTGTCCCCTAGCACAGAGGTCTAATCTCAGATGTTGTGGAAGGACTGGAACTGCAAGATCCTAATACATAGTCAGAGGCAACAGCCTTCTTTTCCCTATAAACTCCTATGTTTATTTGTCCTCTCTCTTGGAAAATCCTACCCCTTACCTCAGGCGTGCCTCTGCTCTTCATGTAACAGATGCTAAAATGCCAAAGCTTTACAATAGTCTTGGATTACCAGTGGTTGTGTAACATACTCATATGAGACTGCAATAAAAATGAAAGAAGCAGGACAGAAAACTAAGTACTTGAGAGTTTCTGTAACTGTCCCAAGTAACAACGACCTCAATTAGAAGAGTAAAGCAAATGATGAGACGTAAGTCCCAAAACTTCCAGGTCCCTTCCTGCTTCACTAAAATACATGGCACTGATTTTGGAAGTACGTTACCTTGCTCACAAAGGCTGTTACGAGACACAATAGACAGCACTGCTGTTAAAATTACAGCACAAACCAGTGCCTCGTGTGCCTGATTGAAAGCAGGAACAAGACTGTGGCAATTCCTCTCCATTGCAATGACAAACTGGATTACACTGACCAAAGGGATACATGCATTTAAAGACTTCTTTTTGTGAAGGTAGCACTGTGTATCGAGAGCAATTATGCTTGACTTCATAGTAGTCTGCATGCCCTTTTTGTTTATGGGTACAACAATACACAGTGAAGTAAATAGCACTCAGTCACAGATTTTTCTGGAGTATACACCACTGCCTGTTAAAGCTCGTAAGGTAAACTGCACTGCTATTAAAGCATCGATACCTCGGATTAAAATGTTTTTAGCAATTGCACTGAGTCAAAGCTGTTCCTGAGCTAATTAGTCACAAGGGGTCTCTCAGTCTTTCCACACCATCTCAGAATAACTGAGATTTTGTTGCTCTCTCCTGCCTGTAATTTTTTTTTTTTTTTTTGCTACAATTTGTATTCCCCCATGACCCTTCAAACATACACCTTTTCTGTAAGGACAGCTGTATGCACTTGAGAGTCAAACAAGTCTCCTGTTATGGCTATACAGAGCACCTAAACTGAAGCAGTTTAGAAGAAGAGGGACAAAATACTGTATTATTCATTAGTATTCCTTTAAATGCTTCTTCTTCATCATAAATGTAATCAGTATTTCTTAATTAAAAAAAAAAAAAAAAAAAAAAAGGATCTGCAAAATCTCTGAAAACTAGGCCACATGTTTTAGTGACTAAGTTTAAAGAATGCAAATATCATCAATTCAGCTTAAAATAGCCATGAAATTTTACATTCTGATACTACACAAGCCTAGCACATACTTACTGTCTTAAGGCCATCTTCTCTGGATGCATTTTTTGAAATTGGCCTGACTCAGGATTCTGTCCAAAACAGCTGTAATAATTTAAAACTTCCCAGGCCTAACTCTGAGCCCCCCACTGGCACAGGCAAAGCTGAGTCAGAGGGACGTGTGCTCCAGGACGAGGGATCCTGGGAGGATGCTGAAGCGTTGGCTGACACTTGGGAAAAGGCAGCAAAGCTTCCTTCTGGCTGCGATTCCCCAGACCTCCAAAAGATTCGGGCCTTCCTCTATCTGATCTCACCAAAGCAGCCTATAATGCACAAAAAGGTAAAAAATAATAATAATAATTAAAAAAAACTTCATGTGTAACTCTTTATTTTGCTGCCTGACATTAAAATTAGCCTGCCATTTTGGTTTTATCCATTCTGTACTGAATAGTGTTGTTTTATCTACGGCAGACTTCAGACATGTTGTTTCGATATGCTAAGATAAGAAATCTGCATGTTATGAACTTTTTGTTATGTTTGTGATCCTAGGATTGTCCTTTTTGTTTTCTGGATTTTTATTTTTTAAATCAGATTTGAAATGCCACAGGACAGGAAGTTGGAAACTAAACTGTCTCCTTATGAGACAACCAGTAGCCGAATAGGTTGTGCAGGAAGTTAGGCTGGGAAATTGGTTCTCCTTATATTGTCCAGAGAGATGTAAATAAGGAAAGCAACAGAGCTGGGGGAATCAAAACAACTGTAAGATCTGCATTTTATACCAGCAGGTGAGATGTTTAAAGGACATGATTTTCTCAGGTACAAGAAACTTGATTGTCAAGAGTCCAGGTCTGGATCAGATCTCCAGAAACACCCAAGAGGAGATTAACTGCAGAAATTCTACTATTTTGCATTGCTCTGAATGCAGTAAGAATACAAAATAATTCCTTAGAAATCTCTCTGTTAAACTCATCTTTCTTATTTTTGCTGAAAGCTCCAGTGTAGCTGTTTCCTAAGTACCTAACTATCAGAGAGGAAACTGTAAATCCCAGGTGAATGTGGGGAGAACCTAAAGGACAGCAATCCTTCAGCACCAGAAGAGCTCACCATTTTTAGCTGAACAGGCCTGGACACCAGGTGTGTGCATGACATGCTCTGGGGAGGCCAGGCTTGTAAATACAAGTTTCCAGATTAAGCTGTGGGGGACAAGACAGCAAACATTAGCAAACCAACTTGCTGGCACACAAATCCCTTCATGGACCTAGGGTAAGCCAGGGTTTCAGGCTGTGAATTCTGTTATATAGTGCCACAAAACTGAGTGAGTGCTGCAGGATCACATTTATTCGCTTTGGTTTTACCTGTTTTTATTTATTTATTTATTTTTATTACAGTTTTTTTTTACAGGTTAAAGAGGGCATGCTTCAGAAGGCATGGTTAAAAAGTTTTTAGGTGGATCTTAGAAGCTGGCAAGATGCAGATGCCTTGTAACTAAACTGAGAGACATTAGACTGCTTGGAAGACCAGCACAGGTAAGTTGTCATTTTATCTGTACAAGAAACCAGTGTGTCATTGAACCAGGGTGTTAAAGCTGCCAGTAAGGGGGCACAGTGCAAAGCCACATAATCAGAAGTGGGGACCAAGACCTGCAGAGTTAATGCAATGCTTCTCTCTGAAGCAATTAGCTTTGCCGACAAGGTTTGGCTTTGCAGTGTTACACAATTGCACAAAATGCACACAGCTATGCACTGGACAAATGCTTCCTCCTACTGCTGTCTAATATATTCCCAGACTGGAAGTAGCATACAGGTACTCGCTGGCCCAAGACTTGCGTGTGCTTTGTTTTCATAAATAATGAGCTTAGCTTCACCTCAAGAGCTTTAGGAACTTCTTAGGCTAATAAATCTGTTAAACAGGCTCTGAACCAAACTGCAATCCTGGGTTTCCTGGGCTATCTGAGGATGTTGAGAATCAGGTCATATATTCAGTAGCTTATCTTTAGATAACCATAGCTAAACAAAATCCCCAAAACCTTGGCATTAATGTCATACCATTAAAAGATAAAAGGAACTTCAGCTTAAATTAAAAATGCCTTTTGATGTTTTTTAAAATACAACATTATAATGCCATGGCAAGTTGGATTAAAGCCTGAGACTTAAAAAAAAAAAAAATAGGCAACATAAAAATGAAGTCATTTACCATTTACTGTGAAGTTTTACTGCTTTAAAAAAAAAAAAAAAAAAAAAAAAAAAAAAAAAGCTAAATACTTGAAAGGGATTGATGTGATAAATATAATAGGACTGCTAATTTTTGAGGGAAAAGCATGACAAACAGAACTATGCCAAAATTCAATTTAATCTGTTTCTCTTCCCCCCTCCTCCCCCAATATGGTGTTGCAACACAAACAAAACTGGTACAAATTTTAAAGTGAGGAGAAGAAATGTACAGATGGTTTCTAAACTGTGCTTAAAAGACAGCAGAAGCTTTTTAGTGCAGACACAAGAGACATGAAAGCATGGCTGGAGAAGCCATTCCCCCAGGAGAGCAAAGGCACAGGAGAACCCTCTGGAGCAAGAGCAGGGAAAGCACAGAGAGAGGTCACAGGTCCTCAGGACTTACAAAGAGCAACTGTCCCTGCAGGATCTAAAACAGGTGCAGAGGCAGCCAGAACAGTTATCTGAACAATCTTCAGTGAGAAATTTAAAATCAAGTACTATAATGTTATGATAAGGGCTCTTTTTAACAAGCTGAAATGAGCACTAAGCATGTGAAAGGTTGACAAGAAAAACATGAAGGGACTTAATTTGTATGGCCTTAGTAAATCTGTTCCCTTTACATTACTTGTATTACAAAGGAACAGAAGATCTCCTTCAGATTTTGCTGTATTTTGGTTATAATTATGCCAGGTAAAACAAGGTATGTGCAAACATGCCTGGATAAAAATAAGTGAGTGAGTGAGATGGTTTTCTTCATTGTAAATCAGTGCGCTATCACAGGGACTTAAATGCATAAATAATGCAGTTTTTCTGGTTTTCTATACTGGAAATTGAAATTTTTAAAGATTCCATTTTTATTTTAAATAAACAATAATTCTAAATATGCTAATAATGCCACTCAGAAAAATGATCTAAAATGAGTAAAATTTATGATGCTTTTAAGAGACCATGCTTTATGATGCTTTTTAAGAGACCAGTTTTCCAAGACTGCTCCTCCCCAGTTTCCCTAAATTCGATAAGAATAAAAGGCATTCAGTGCCTCACTAGAAAGATATGCCCCACAATGTATAAGCTGGGAATGCAATACTATAAAGCACTAGCACCTCCCAGAGGATGCTGACTGCTTACAGCTCAGTGGCATCCCAGAGAGTCTTTTCTCTCAACCAGTTGTCTCGTTTTTGGGTCTCAAATGTTGATACACATATGAATTAAGGTGCTAAATATCTTGCAAATACGACACAGCAAGTCCTCAGCTGAAGCTCTCAGAAGTTACAGTCACAGTGCCTTCAGTCATAGCCAGTAAATAATCTTCTGGTGACAGAAATCTTCCTGTTCCAGGAAAAAGACCTAAGAGCTATTGAAAGCTGGGGTATTGAACTCAGTTTGGAATCAGGGACATGAAACAGCTTCATTTTCTAAATGGAATAATGTTTTGAAATAAATTTCAGATAGAAAAGAACTCCAGATGTATAGGTTTTGTATCTAATGCCAACACAAACTTCTTGGAATATTAGTATGCCTCCTTTGACAGAAACACTCATTTAACAGAAATTCTCAGTTTTGATTAGACTGCTTAAGTAGTAGTAGTACCTACTACTTAATTAGTAGTAGAATCTGCAGACTGAGGCTGCAGTACTGGCTTATAATACATCATAGCAGTGCTCTCTCAAGGAATGGACAGAACAGAAGGGTGCTGAGATGCATCTTCATCACACAGCAACACGGGGATACCTTTGTTTGATCTACAAGCTATCATCCATTTTCATGAAACCTGCTTCACTCTCCATTGAGATTACAAGAAAAAGAGTCTGGTTTCAGTAGCAGCTAGATGTGGTCTCTGTTGTCTACAGAACAATCATTGCCATGGGTAAGATAAAAGAAACACCAATTAAATTATTAGACTTGCATATTTTATAAGCAAAAGTATAATGGAAGATTTCCAGCCCTACAAAAATCAAGCAAAGGAACAGGTTCCAAGTCTCTGAACAAAAATGTTTCCCAAATAAAAACAGGGGATATTGTTTCAAAAAAAATATTATATATATATATATATATACAGAGAAGGAAAAGTAGTTAACCTAGAATAAGGGAATATTTTAAAAATAGAAGCATTTTAATTGTTTCTTTAATTAAATAGCTTGTACTGAATCACAATAAAGGAATATAATTTATGCATCAATGTATTAAATGGAGATCAAATAAAAATAATGCAAAAGAGACTTTATGCATTCTTCCATTGTATTATATTTATGATAAAAGATTGCAAGCTGTACAGTACAATATTATTTTGAAAATTCATTACACAAAGCCTGTTGTGAAATACTTCAAAGTGATTTGAGACAAACACAATCTTTTTTGATATGTTAGTGAAAAAAATACTGTACAAAAAATACTGTACTTGCGATAGTGATAAATTTTCACTGAAGTGGTTTTGGCTTCCTCGGGAATTAAATACTGGCACTGACACACTGATAGCCTTGACACCAAGAGCTGTGACATAGTTCAGATTAATCTTTAGCAAGGATGATATGAGTGCAATGCTCAATGCGCAATGCTTCTTTTTCATTTTAGGCCTACTGTTGACTACTCTGAAAAGTGCAACTCTCTGAAGTTTTACATGGATGCAAAGTTTTTGTAAACAACTACATCAGACAGATTACTGCTGAACTCAAAGGCAAAGCACAAGGTTCCTCTAAGGACAACGATCCTTCTTGAACTATTTTATAAATAACTCTAGCTTAAGTCAGAAACCTGGTCTCTCAATACAGGAACACATGCTTCCAATTCCAACTCTGGAGGTACTGAGAGACTTGAGATGAACTTTTGATTTTCCATGTCACTTCAGTTGTAGTTATTTCTACAGGCCACAAAATTCAGACCTACTTTTGCAAATTTC
The DNA here is from genome assembly GCF_011077185.1 of Oxyura jamaicensis. Lineage (NCBI taxonomy): Eukaryota > Metazoa > Chordata > Aves > Anseriformes > Anatidae > Oxyura > Oxyura jamaicensis. The sequence continues at coordinate 28,150,353 of NC_048893.1, forward strand.
TGAACATGTAGGAAGTAACTTTCTCAAATGTGGAAAGAAGTAAGCTTGTTAAACTGCATTTGAAACTGAAATGTGAATAACCATAAAATAATCTCAGTCCAGGAGTAAAACTGATACATACTACTAGAGGAAACCTGTTTTGTTTTCTTGGTAATGGCAGGATTGAGCAGTAAATGTAATCATTTATAATCCTACAATGAAGTTTAATTCCACGATATTAAAAAATCTTCTCCAGATAATCCATGCCAAGAATCCATGAATGGGTTCTCTAAAAATGTTTCATCTTACTTCAGATGTCAACATATTCTGTACTTAGTCTGTGTAATCAAATGGATCTAACTGAAAATATAGTTGATGAGTTTCATGGAGTATTACCTAACCCTGAGCCATGGAGCATTTTCTATGGTAAGTTAAGAAAGGCTTTCTGTTAGTTGATGACACTTCCAAAAAGTGAAGTCTATTAACCTTCAATTAAATACTTTGAAAAATAGGTTGTAAAGACACCAAAAAAGCTATCAGTTTAAAGGTTTTGTTCAAGAAACCCCTTCTTTACCATTACTTAAAGAAACAAAACTTTCACAATTAAAACAAAATGTTCATATTCAAATAAAATGTTCCTATTTCCACAGCTGTTGACTTAAATAGAAAAAAAAAAAAAAAAAAAAGTCATCAAGAAGATTGTAATACTAGGTTTATGTATGCTGAAAGGTTGAATTCAAAACAGGTTTCCCAAATTTGAAGTTGGATAGAGGAATCAAATTGTCTAATGCCAATTAATGAAGTCACATTTAGCTCAATGGGGAAAAAAAAAGGGGGGGTGGGGGGGGGAGCAAAAAAAAGCTTATAAATAGCCCCAAAGCTCATGTGTGCAAGACAAACCACTGCACACTGCAGCATGTAGGTACCTCCAACAAAGTCCAAAGAGCCAAAGTCCAAAATTTATGTTCTAAAACCCTGGTTCAGCTGTTGCCTAAGTTGGGAGGCATTTAACTCCAGTTTCATAGAAGGATGTAGGTGTCAAGCATGGAATTAAGATCAAAAGCAAATCCAAAATTTCATTTATATTAGTGAGTCTACAGAAGCAGTATTATTTCAAGTGAAATGGGTTTTAACCCACATAATTTATCAGTTGACACATAACGGTATCTATCACAGTAAGATATGCATTTAAACAGTTTTTACATATAAAAATCTTGATCTCTAATCTGTTTGTAACTGGCCGTAAAAGCCAGAGTGAGCTCCTGAGGGTTATGTCCTGTCCAGGTTGCCTTAAAGATCCGTGATCACATCATTGGTTAGAAACTCAAGGTTTTACTGGTTCAAACTGAGCTTAATTGAAGAAAAATGAGAAAGCTAATCCACAGTGTAAGTACAGATTAAAGAATATATTTGGTAATATACAAAAATATGGAATTGGTGAAGGAGAACCTGTTTTCCAATTAATTAATGTCATTTTTCTATAAAGCTTTATTAATTGTCACTATATTTTCCTCTTTTAACTATATTAATCAAGTCCTGTATCAGCATCTCTCATTTTGCCTTGGATGAGTGTCAGAGAAATCTTGATTTCTTTATAGAATGTTTCAACTGATAAAGTAATTAAAATATGTTACTTAGACTTATAAACCTTGGTTCGCTTATACCCTTAGGCTATCGGAGCTACAGTAACACTATTACTAGAGAACCCCTTCTCAACAAAGGAAGGAAGAAATAAAATTTTAAAAAGGCAAAAAATAATGATTCAAAATATATTGTCATCTTTAGAGAATACAGAGTCTCTGAGTCAGAAACATGAAGGGAACTTGGTCAACTTGAGACTATGCTGTAAGATTTTGAAAGAAAAAGCCTGAATAAAGACAGCAAGAAATGCCATGAATTCTCACGGGGGTAGCTGTGAGAGGGAGAAGACAGAGCTTTAGAACTGACACAACCGAATCTCATCTGCATTTCAGAGTTGCACATTGCAACTGCACAGTTGTTGCACTGAACAACACAGTGGCTTCGCTGTGATTTTTCAGTGGAAAGAGAGAAGAGTTTATGTTTGGAAATAGGTATAAAGCCCTGAAACATATTCAGGAGAGCTGAAAAAAATACAGAGATTCAAGCATTTTGTGCTAACCAGAACTGAGGTCTTATGGAAGAACGATATTCCAAAAATATGTTATTTGAGTAAACAGATAGAGACTCATCTGCCTGTGACTCTTCCATTGAATATTATACCTAGTCACTAATTCTGTGCTGAGATCAACAGTTCTTGCCTAAAATATAGGATGGAGCAATACAGTAATGATATTCTTCTTCCGGGTTGCTTTGGTCTTTTGTACCAACATAGTCTTAGTTAATATCCAGGCTTATAATACAGGGGCATCTGGAGAAGCCACATGTACTACAGCAAACCTAAACTGTCGTGACTTATGTTTATGTCTAATCAGCCCCACAGATGTGACAGGATAATTCTGCCAAGTTGTTTACTCTCAGAACTCTGAGTCATACAAGGTGTCAATTATACTGAAGTTAATAAGAAAATATTTAATTTACTAACTGCAAGATCATACAATGAATCAGCCTCTGAAGAAACAGGATTAGTTTAAGAAGACAACAAACAATAATTGCCTGTAATTTTTAGAAGGCCACTGTAACAGTGTAAAATCTAGTTCAGTCTTATTTTCCACATGCAAGTCAGATTATTTAAATTCATGAATAATGGATATCTCTCTTTCATGATGTCTTGTTGCTTTCTGTAATAAGAAAAGACAAGCATTTTGCAAATATAACATCTTAAAAACAGTTTCTTGTCAAATAGGCATTGTTATCTATTTCTCTGTTATTAATGTAATTGACAAAATACTTGATACTACTGATTATGCTTTTTCTTGTAAACCATTTATTTTATGGGCTTAAACAGCTGTGTTTTTGCCTCTATGAATCTGTGATTTCATTATGAAGTTGTAACCATGCTGTGAAAGAGCAATAGGCAAAGTCTTAGGCATACTACCTACCAGCTGGTAAACAACATCTATTAGCAATAAAGGTATAATTAAATCAACATTGGTACATTTCTAAAAAGCTAGAAGGTAAATTTTCCTCTCCTCTCCTCCTCCTCAAGTAGCTGAACCCACATTAAATGGACATTTAATTTGGCAATCTAAATGTAGATGTTCTTGATTTATATGGAGTCTCTTCATAGAGTTGCAAATATCTGTCACTGTTGGCACTTCTAGGTCTGACCCTGGGACAGATTGAGTCAATTCAGCACTCTGCAAAATTTATTTCAGGACCCATTGTACCTGATAAAAAATTAGACCACAAGCTAATTCAAACCTAATAGCTCCAAGATTAGAGAAAACAAGATTACAATTAAAGCAGAAACCTAGTTCATTCCTACATTACAAAATTTCTCCAAATGAAATCCGACTAACTTCTAAGACAATGAAACAATTACAACAAAGCAGTGGATTCTGGCGAAAGATTTTTGTTTGGAAACATATTATAAAGTTATTTGCCACTAAAGGTACTTCAAACTTTCCAAGTTAAAACGAGATTAATTCTACAGTATTACAGCCACTGACTGAAAAACTCTGTTCTGAAAAATGCCACTTTCAGTTCAGTGAGGTCTTGGGGACCAAGCCAATAGAAATGTCACACAGTTCAACAAGAAGAGCCAAGTTCAGCACCCGGGGCAGAAATACTCAAATGCATCGGGACAGATGGGAACCAACTGGCTGAAGAGCAACCCTGCTGAAAAGCTCCTGGGCTTGTCATGGCGGATCTCAAGTCACTGCATTTTCTTCCACTTGGCATTGATGTGGCACATTTGGAAGAGTCTGCCTAGCTTTGTGGCATCTAGTTAAAGCAGAAAATGTAGAGACTGGAAAAAGTATAGGAGAGGGCTGTCAAGAGGCAAAGGACACATGGCCTACAGGAGAGGCTGAGGGAAGCAAGCTTATTTAGTTTGACAAAGAGGAGATTAAGGCTGAGAAGACCAAACTGCAGCCTAGAAGAATTAATTGCAGGGGAGCTACAAAAAAATAATGGTGTCAAACTTTTCAGAAAATGACCTCAAATTGTACATTGTGAGGTTCATACTGGTCATTAGAAAAAAAAAAAAAAAAAAAATGCCAGAAAGATCCTGAGCATTGGAACAGTTTGTCCAGAAAGGCCATGGAATCTCCACCCCCGGAGATTTTTCAGAACTCAGATAAAGAAAGCCACAGCTGACATGTTTTAGATTAGCAACAGTCATGCTGCAGGTGGGAGAATGGGCTAGGTGACCTACAACGATCCATTCCAACCAATATTTCTATGATTGTCTGAAGAACTGAAAATAAACATGTGGTACTTATCCATGGAAAATAACAACAAACAAAAAATAACAGACAAACAAACAAAGACAGAAGATGAACTGCAGTTTGCCTTACACGGCAAAGTGTAATTAAATCAGTACCATCTTTAAAATTACCTTTTTTTTTTTTTTTTTTTTTTTTTTCAGCTATACTAAAATGAAGCTAGTTCAGCAGGAAGAAAACTGAGTTCTAAAAGTCCCAGCTGGAAGCAAACACCTTTGAGGGATGAAATTTAGACCTTATTTCTCTTCCCCACATTCTAACTACTCTACATTTTTCCACTCATCTTTGCAGCTTCTTTGAACTTACTTCTAAGGTGCTTCACTTCCCCAGCTGTCAGACAGCTGCTCTCTGAACAACTGGTAGAGTGAAGGACTGCAGCAACCAGGCATTATTTGCCAGTGCTGCTTCTGAACCCTGCAACACTCCTGCTGAAAAAGATGTGTTCAAGACAGAAGGGAGAATGCTTTGTGCTTTTACTTTTATTTATTCTGTAAATTAGAACAGCTTGCACACCAAAGACTCGCTAGATACATTTCATACATAGGGTACTGTAATTAGCTACAAGCTTTTTCACTAATATTAAAATATAGAAGAACCATCACAATTTGTCTTCCTTTCCTTCTCTACAAGCCTACCAAGACTGGAGGAGCAGCTAGTCTCAAACTCCATACCACAGTGGATCAATATATTCAAAATATTAATAAATGATAAATATCAGACATACCTATAAATCCTAGAAAATATCACACTCAATTCTATAGCATAAGAAAGTCACCACTGTACCAGTAAAGAAACTGTAGTTCTTGCCTTTCCTTTTCAGATTTTGGGTTTCTCTGGCATTAGATTATTTTAATTAGAGAAAGGGAGTACATATCGGTGTGGAATTTTCATCATTTTTCCATTCTCAGCACTCACAACTTTTATGTTTGTATCAAGCATATCTATATTTCCATATTAAAACCACAAGAAAGCATTATTCTGTCACTTTAAATGTCACGTTACATGTTGTGGCTTGGTCTATTTCAAAGGAAGACAAATGATGAACTAAGAAGCCCTTTCGAGTTTCTGGTGTCAAAAATATTTGTAAAAAGCACATAGCTCACAGTTGTTGGTGTCAAACTATCTGCCTCTACTGATTGCACAAGGAACAATGCTTTGCCATAATTTGTCTGTCTGATTTATTTTTTCTTCTACTGGAGAAGTCTTTTCCCTTCATGATAAAACAGCACACTTTTTTTTTTTTCCTTTATATGTATGTATGTGCATGTGTTTATACTAGCTACGAGACTTCTTGTTCTGATTGAATTCCTAAAAAAAAAAAACAAAACAAACAGCAACAACAAATCGCCACTACACTACTACCACTACATTTTGTGATGACTCACAAAAATATCACTGGGAAAAAAAAAAAAAAAAAAAAAAAAAAAAGGGGGGGGGGTGTCCCCTTCTGTTAAATGTTTATGAAGATTATAATTTTGAGTAACCTGGAGCTGGAAACGTTCCTACAGTCTCCTCCAACATAAAAAAGGGGAACTTCACTTGAAAGGAAATTTAATTAGTTGGCATGACTCCTGGATGAAATTTATTATATTATATTATCAGTAGAAAAACATGCTGATACTCCAACTACACATTATATCTTTTTATTCTTAGAGACAGAAGCAATTTCTCTCTCAATCATTAAAATAAAATGCATGGCCACCCTCAGTTTTACTCCTCTCAATAAGAAAAATAGCAAGCAAGCTACAATATCCACACGGCTGTCTCATCCTCAATGCCTAATTCCTGTGCACCCAAATCTCTGGTTTCACTATGTTCTCTAGCTTACCATCAACCCTCACACTATCCTCTATTCTTATCCTGTAGTAAGTCACAACAACAGACAAATTAACACTAAATATCCCAGAATAAATTATGACTAAACAAAGGATAAAATAAATGACAGACAAACCATTAATATTTTTTAGGATACAGCATTTCTTTACTTCACAAAGACTGAGCATACAGAAGTGTTCTTTCTTCTTGATCTTTCTTGTAAATCTGAGGAAACTTTAATGGCAGGAAATTCATATTCTTTTACTTCTGGAGTATGAAATGGCACTAATAAGGTCAAATATCTAGTTGAGGAGACTGCTTATACACCAAATCCAGAATACAATCAGGAGAGAAAAAAATGACATTTCAAATACTTCAAGATTTACTTTGAAGTTCTGGTTAAAGAAAGTCAAAAAGATGTTCTGAAGCTGTTCAAGATATTAATCTAAATCATTAAGCTTTTCTATTTTCCACTTACTGCTTAAAAACACCTTGTCTTTCTAACACAGCTTCCAAACATTTAGTCTTGTTGAGCTAAATACAAGCTTACTGTGAAATTATCAGTAACCCTCTCTCTTCATTTCACATTGCCATCTTAAGCTGTTACATCTCTTCCCCATCCTCCCCTCTCTAACTTCTCTAACATATTTTTAGCAATACATTCTCCTCCTCTTCATATATCCATCAATTTCAAAAAATATTTATATAACGTTTGACACTTTCCAAAAATTAATTCTTTATTGATTCCTTATTGTCTTTAATATGTTTTACCTCCTTAAAGGAACCATTAAAATGCATTGTTTATAGTGTAGCTTGTCACCACACTTTAAATCTGTAGACAGTTCTTAAAATTTTTCATTTCAAATGACGATATAGACAATCATGCCTGCCATTTTTTTCCCAAAAGTAATTATAACTCATATTTGTTATCTACAAATTAGTTTGAAAACAGTCTTACTATAAGCCTGGTCAAAATTTAACCTGTATTTAAAAGTAAAAGTCTCTTCTACCAAATTCTGAATGGGTAGATAACCAGTACGACAATAAGTATTTGTTTTCACTCATTCATGAAGCTTTAGGATTTTCCATCTCTCCTGAGTTCTCATTCACTGTAGAGAGGGGCTTGCTTCTTATGCTGCCATTTGTTACCCAACCACCAGCCACACCCCACTACCCATTTCTGCACTATTTTTAAATCACTGGCTGTACTAGTTCTTGGGACACCAACAGATTGCAGTATGAACTGTGCTATATTACACCACCAACAACTGCTATTCTTCAGTTCAACCTCCCCAGCTTACTGAAGACTCTAGAAAAAATTGAAAGAAATCGCTAAGACATATTTAGCTTCCCCTATAAAGCCCTCTGTCACAATTAAGCAGTGCTTTTTAGTTGGTTGGTTGTATTGGGTGGGGAGAGAGAAGGCAACATCAATCTATACCTTATTATCAGCTACTGTATTCTAAACTTCTTGTAGTGCCAACAAAACCAACCAACTATCCCCTTAGATTCAGATTGATGAAAGTGCTGTGCTTGTGTCACAGGGAAGGACTAATTCCTGAAGAAACCCTGAACTAATATGTATATATACATATATGTGTATAGACGTGTCTATATGTGTCTATATGTGTATAGACGTCTCTCCTGCCTTAGCCTGATGCCTAGAATTTTATACTTAGCTTGCCAGGGCAATGTTGCTCATCCTATTTCACAGTTCTTCCTCATTACCCAACTACTATCTGACAATAGTGATGCTACCCCTTCTCTAAAATGCAACTGAAATATATGAAAAAAATTCACAGTGTATACACTTCAACTATGAAAGAAAACCATTTGACTAATTAGCACTTGCCCCAGTGAAAAGTCACATGTATAAACTTAAGTAAATAATAAAGGTAACAATTTAACTAATCAGTATTAACTGCACAGCTCTTAAATGAATGCTTACCTTGCAGAACAACTTGTAATTCATGCCTATGGTGACACTTATACTGCTATTACCATCTTGTTGGTTTCTGTTTGTTTTGTTTTGTTTTTTCTTCACAGATCTAAAGTCTTCCTTCTCTACTGGCTACTCTGAAAAAGTCTTTGTGATTATTAGAATCCTCCCTGAAAACTCACTTTCTGAAGAGAATATGGACAAGTAACTTTATGTTTCAGCGTGTTTGTACCTGGACAGTGGATTAGGGATCAAATCCAATTTTACCTTCTGCTGCACTTTTTCATATAATTCTGTTTATTCCAGAGTTGCACTAAATTGAGATGTTTCTTATTGTAGCTTTCCCAGAAAATATTTTTTAAGTAAATCTCATAAGTATTTATGTTTTGTGTTTATGGTTTTTACTCTTGGTCTGGTTATAACAATACTACTGTTCCCTCCTTTGGACATATTTGGACATATTTCACAGTCACCATTACTCATTATCTGCTTGCACTCATGGTTTCCTATATTTTAGTATCATGAATATCAAAATCTTCACCTCCCTGTACATTACTACTTAAAAAAAGACAACAAATAAACAAATTACAGAGAAGCGACAACCAGAAATGACTTATATTTGCACTTCAATCATTTTAAAATTCTTCCACATCCTATATTTCCCTGTTTGACAGAAGCATGCAGATATACTCTGTATTCAAAAATCTTTTTTTTTTTAAAAAAAAAAATCTGTTTTGAACCTTCCCTACAAGTATAGTACTTTTTTCCTTGTGGTTCTAGATAAAGGGTGGGACTGTTCTTTAACTATGATAAGAATTCTGTTTTTAATCTGTTTAATACATTTGACACATTCAAGGCAAAAATAATCTTTCTTAGCGATCTAACTTTGTAAGAACTCCTTCTAACCAGCAACCTAATATATCAGAATGGTAAGTGGCATTGAAAAGCATTCATTTAAATGTATCTAGGAAAATAATAATAATAATAAAAGTCTATGGATAAGTTTAAGAAGACATAACTTGGTCATTTTTCTGTAGTTATTTTATTTGCAAAAATGTTTTGCAGATACTATATTTTGCAGATTAATCAGCAAATCAAATCTACCCACCTGTCTTCATTTAATTAACCTAAGCCTTTCTGTCCTTACCTTTTACCTGTCCATTCTTTCCCTTCCCATCTTTACAAACAACAACAACAAAAAGCTTACACTTTCAGGTGGGGTCTAGGTAGAAACGTTTTCAAGTAGGAATCAGTATGTTCCGTAACAGCACTAAGTGATTCAGTTGCATTCAGTTATTTCCTTAATGCTTCATTGAAATTAAAATGTGAAACAATTTCAAAATTTTGGTAGAGAAAGTTTTATGAGTTAGCAACACATTTTTTTGAAAAAGTATGTAATGGCATCTTTAAATCATTCAGAACAATGGCCTGTACATAAACAACCTTAATGATGCAGTTGAGAACATAAACATATTTATGTGTATGGAAAATCTTAATTACAGTACATACAATGGGACTTTACGCCAACACAATTGTAACTCTCTCCAGCCACTTCTGACAGTCTTGCACCACCACCAGAGCTGCCGGGGAGCAGATCCAGGGCCCAGCGCTGATGCTGCGAGTTGTGTGACCTTAGCTCTGCCTACTGAGGAAACTGCAAGGTGAGAGCAAGCAAGGAGAAGATCTGTAGAGTAAAACCGTGCAAGATAAGAAAGGTAAAATTGCAACTAGAGGATTACTGAGGTAGGGACTGTTAGCAAATCAAGTGAAAAAGAAAAGCAACAAATAAAGGTATAGAATCTTTTTGGGGGGAAAAAATATAAAATTAAAAAAAAAAAAAAAGAGAGAGAGAGAATGACAAGAACTATCAGGGGTCTGTTCCAGGGAACAGCAGAAGTCAACCTTCCCCCCTTGACTGGTACCTATCTTGGCCATCTAATGCTCTTCAGGTGTTGGTGAACTTTTATGTGTTTTAGCCAATAAAAAACTGCCTCCTGCATATGACTTTTATGTCTTCTGCATGTAGAGTGCTCTTTTGTAAAAGGTGCCTGAACAAAGTGACTCCTCTGCAATCACAGAGGGAAGGCAACTGTTGCACAACAGGTCTAAAAGCACAGTGCAAAACCTACTTGCAATAAAAAGAAAAATGTCTGGCTATACACAACATCTGCATTTAAAATAGTGAGGGGTTGTTCTCTGGAGGGGAAAAAAAAAAAAAATATTTACCTTCAAAAAGAGGAAACTTAAGATAAAATAAAAACTATATTTTGAGACCTGGAAAAAATGTTATGACAAACCAAAATGTTGCATGACATGGATACTTGTAATTGCAAGGATCCTGATTTTGTGACCCAAGATGTCCCCTTCCAGTCTTAAATTCATATTTTGATCATATCTGTTTCTGCTTCAAACAAACCCAAACCCCAAACATTACAAAACCAGTCCAACTTGCTCCTCTAAATATACTGCCAGGTGTTAAGAATTATAATGCATGCATATAATTTTTTCTGTTTGGCTTGAAGTTTTTCTACACCAAAGGTCATGCCTATAAAGAAATAGACAGGTTGGGAAAGGACGATCACAATGTTTTTTGTTTGTTGCTGTTGTTGTTGTTTTGTTGTTGTTGTGTGGTTTGCTTTTTGCTTGTGTTTTTTTTTTTTTTTTTTTGAAAGCAATACTTAAACGATTTCTGCATCTTTACTCATAAGCTATATATCCTGAAGAATGGGATGGGAGGCATAGGAAGGAGATCTGCTCCCTCAATGGAAGAAACGGGTAAGACTGAACAATTTATTAAATTCAGTGTTATAAGTCAGAGAGGAACATTTCATTATTTTAAGTTATAACAACATTAGAAAAAAGGGTCAGATTAAGCCTACATTTAAGTTATTTATCATCAATATCTTCTAGTAAAGTCTGAGCACAAGAAAAATCTTAATTCCCAGGCATCTTTCTCTGACAAATGGCAAGTCTCAAAAGCTTGGTCTACATTAGAGAATTAAACAGGACTGGGACAGTCTCAAGCATGGTCCTGCAGTTTTTTTTTATTTATTTATTTACCTCTTAGCACAATCCCTTACTATGGTTTTGTTGTGTCAGATTCTGCTCTCCGAAGTTACCTCATATTGTTGGGATAGCATAGGCCAGGCACTTACTCCCAGTATGATATGGCCATAATGTTTAACATAGATAAAGGTTGGTCTTATGAACACAAGTCATAATGTGACATTTGCCTTAATAGTCAGAGAACCCATTCTGGTGTATTTTATTTGGTAATACCGACACAGCAGTATGGAGTGCACTAGAAGAGGATAGGAGTTTTGCAGAGACAGTCCCCTGAGGTCTGTACAAGAAATATATTGTGTTGTCCCAAAGTGGATTATAGAGCTTTAGAAATGAATACCTCTCAGTACTCCTAAATTTCAGCAGAGGCAATAGAAAGACAGGCTTTTCATAAGGGAAGTTGTAACTCCCTAAACAAACAGTACTTGAAGGGAGATATATATATATATAATATTAATATATATATATTAATTTTATTGCATTATTGACCATGAGTAATTATAATGGTCTATATTGCAAAAAAAAACACTGATAATAAAAATATGGTTGAAGGTGTTATCTAAACAACAACAAAAGGATCGTTATAACTAGGTTGTTACATTACTAAATCTCCTGTATAGTATAAGTAAAGAAAATTCACATGAAATGCTAATGTTAGTATAGGTTTTTCCTCTAGAGGAAAGACAATAAACCATACTGGCAATACAAGTTTGCAAACATAGCTACATTCACACCACAATTTGTACTACTTACCAACTACTTTAGTTAAAAAGAAAATCAAATTCTTAGTGGGCATTATCACAGTAAAAAAAGTACCCTATTCAACAAAATCAATTTATTTTCTAAAATGAAGGCTTACTGTCATAAATAAATGTCTCCTTGCATGGTTGGAACATCTACTAAATACCAGGTGAATGATCTATCTTAAGCAGTATTAAGACATTAATTTGAGGCACTTTAACTTAGACCTATTAGATCACCTAAATTCTAACTGACCTAGAATGCAAGTGAATCTTCAACAACCAAAAACTCTTTACCATTCTTGGAACTGCCTTTATATACTTATTTTGTGAAGGCAGGGAACACAAAATATGTTTCCAGCTTTTTGTTGTTGTTGTTGTTGTTTTGTTTTGTCACTATACATTTTATAATGTGAAAGGCACCTGTAATCCTGGATTATAAATAGCAATTGACAAACATGGAACGAAACTGCTACTGGTATTTTTGGAAATACTCTGGGGAGCAGAAATTAGTAAACATGAATGGTTTAATAATATAAAACATTTTGTGGTATTTAAACAATTCACAGATGGTAGACTGACAAATGCAAAATAAGCAAGGTACTGCATTTAGGATTCTCACAACAGGATGATGATTGTGAAAGAAATGACTGTACAGCTAATAAGATGAAATCATAGTAGTGTGAGGTATGCTTAGTGTCCAAAGGTGTCTGAACAAGAAAAAAAGCCACTGAAATTATTTCTTGTAATGAGGATTTAGTTCCTTGCCATTATCCAGACAAGCTTTCATAAACACAGTGAATCATTTTAGTACATCCCAATCAATTCTTAAAAAGAATGCAGTCGTTCTTAGAAAAATGTGCTACTGTAAGCAAACTGTAATTATTTTTATTTTGTATTAAACAGTATTTTAATTTTTATATTCATTCATACATAAGGCTTTGAGAAAATAGATTTGTTCTCTTTGCATTTTATTCTTACTTTTTTAAAGGTACTAACAAGTATCACCTGAAAAAAGACTCCAATATTCTGCCTATCCCACCTTCTTTATTAGGTTGCAAGGATAAAACATTTATGCTTTCTCAGATGTTCTCTGCCTGATAACCCATAGGTCTACGATAAAAGTTTCTAAAATGTATTTGCATCCACTGCATATCAGATTAAGTTTCCTGTAGGCAATCTTGGAGGTACTGCTGCAGAATATGTCATGCATACAATATTTTAGTGACTTTTAAAAAATAAGTTCTCACCCTTCACAAACTTTCACAAGTCTCTTGAAATGAAGCAGTATTTCCCTACCACCCAATTGATAAGCTAGCTATTTAGAGCTATTTAAAGACCTAGTGGATGAGATCCCATGGAACACTGTCCTCAGGGACAAAGGAGCTGAGCAGAGCTAGTGACTCTTAAAGGATGTTTTCCTTAGAGCACAAGAATTCGTCATCCTCCTGTGTAAGAAAGCTGGCAGGGAGGGCAGACAACTGGGATGGCTGAGCAAGGACCTGCTGGTCAAACTGAGGCACAAGAAGGAAATGCACAGAAAGTGGAAGCAAGGATACGTGGCCTGTGAAGAGCACAGGGTTGCTGTGCAGATGTGCAGGAATGGAATAAGGAAAGCCAAGGCATGGATGGAACTGAGCTTGGCAAGGGATGCAAAGAATAACAAGAAGGGATTCTACAGGTACATTGGTCAGAAATGAAAGGCCAAGGAGAGTGTACCCCCTCTGATGGATGAGAAGGGTGAATTGGTAACAGCAGACATGGAGAAGGCTGAGGTACTCAGCAACTTCTTTGCCTCAGTCCAATGGGGCTTGATGGCATCCATCCCAGGGTCCTGAAGGATTTGGCTGATATAGTTGCCAAGCTTCTCTCCATCATAGCTGAAAAGTCTTGGCAGTCAGGTGAAGTTCCTGGTGGCTGGAAAAAGGGAAACATCACTTTTTAAGAAGGGTGGAAAGGAGTATCCAGAGAACTACAGACCTGTGAGCCTCACCGCAGTGCCTGGGAAGATCATTGAAAAGATCCTTCTGAAAGCAATGTCAAGGCACATGCAAGATAAGGAGGTGATCTGAGACAGCCAGCATGGCTTCACCAAGGGCAAAGTGTGCTTGAGCAATCTGGTGGCCTTCTGTGATGGAGTCACTGCATCAGTTGGCAAGGGAAGACAAACCAATGACATCTACCAGGACTTCTTGAAAGGCTTTTGACACTGTCCCACATGACATCCTGATCTCCAGATTGGGAAGATATAGGCTTGATGGGTGGACCATTCAGTGGATAAGGAGTTGACTTAAATGCCTCACCCAGAGAGTGGTGGACAATGGCTGTATGTTCAGGTAGAGGCAGGTGACAAATGATGTCCCTCAAGAATCTGTCTTGGAACAGATGTTGTTTAATATCTTTATCAATGACATAGACAGTGGGATTGAGTGTACCCTCAGCAAGTTTGCAGATAACACCTAGCTGAGTGGTGCAGTTGGTACAACAGAAAGAAGGGATGCCATACAAAGGGACCCAGACAAGCTTGAGAAGTGGGCCCACAAGAACCTAATGAGGTTCAATAAGTCCAAGTGCAAGGTGCTGTAGCTGGGCTGGGGCAGTCCCAGATAGAAGTACAGACTGGGAGAAGAACTCATTGAGAGCAGCACTGCAGAGACGGACTTGGGGGTTCTGGTGGATGAACTCGGTATGAGCCAGCAGTGGGCGCTTGCAGCCCAGAAGGCCAACCATGTCCTGGGCTGCATCAACAGAGGTCAACCAGCAGGTCAAGCGAGGTGATTGTGCCTCCCTATTCTGCCCTTCTGAGGCTCTACTTAAGAGTATTGCATCAAGGTCTGGAGCCCCCAGCACAAGAAAGTTGTGGACCTGTTAGAATGTGTTCAGAGGAGGGCCACAAAGATGATCAGAGGGGTGGAGCACCTCTCCTATGAGAGCACCTCTCCCAGTTGAGAGAACTGGGGTTGTTCAGCCTGAAGAAGAGAAGACTCTGGGGAGACCTCACTGTGACATTTCAATATTTAAAGGGGTCTTATAAAAAAGATGGAGAGCATCTTTTTGCTCATTCAGATAATGACAGTACAAGGGGGAATGGTTTTAAAATAAAAGAGGGCAGATTTAGATTAGAGGTTAGGAGGAAATTCTTCACTCTGAGAGTGGTGAGGCACTGGAACACTTAGAAGCTAATACAGAGCCACAAAATTAAATTTCCTTTTGAAAGCCATTGTGACCAACAAAGGTTGTACCAAAGTCGGTGCGGTCCAAGCAAAAGTGGTCTGAGCAGACCAATGCATTTAGATTGAATTAGCCATTTAGACTAAATTCAGTAGCTTTGCTGCCCATTATTAAATCATAGGAGGTATTACAGAGGACATAAGTAACTGCTTTCCCAGGTCAGGATGCCTCTAAGCATACTCTAGCAGCCATCCTGATGCACCAAAAATGAAAACCAAAGTGGAGGACTGAAATTATCTGAGTTTGCCTCTAGACCTAGGTGATGCCAAAAACCAGACAATTAATTTGCCTGAGACTTGGCCTTCTAACTGCGAGATACAAAAGGTATTTGGGCAATTTGAATCTGACCCCAAGCCCTAAACTCAAAGGGACTAGGAGATTCTTCTGTGCTTAAAGACCCAGAATTCACTGGATATATCATTAAGTAGAAATGTGTTATTCATGAGTTCAAACTCAAGAATGAGGATAACACTGAGGTACTATGCCAAGAAACAATGACCACACCATCCAAGAATAACGAGTTGTAGTCTAGACCTTTCTTTTCTCAGTTACAGAATACATTTTAGACACGGAACAAACCATTTGTGTCTTAACTATATAAAGAATCCAGTGGTAAACCACTAAATCAAAACCTAAGTAACAGAGATGATTCATGTATTGGTATAACTAAATTGTAAAAGAGAAGTATTTCAGGTTTTTATATTTATTATATGATGTTTTGCAAAATACTTTGTGAACTGAGTTTTAATGATGTTTTTGTTCACCCCCAAAATGGCACTTGTGTTGATGTATTATCAAAAGAGTATTATTTATAAACTCTTCTCAAATACAGGGAGGTAAATAAGTGTACTTATTTGGATCAACATTTAAAACACAGAATACTTATTCCTAATTTACCTTTATTTCAACTGTTCATGATCTTGCTATAGTTTCTAGATAAAACAGTAGCCATAGCAACTGCATATCATATATCAGATAGAAATCAGTATTGAATCCATCCACCATACACAAAAATGTTAGTATTGAGCTAAGGAAAAAAAAATAAATCTCAAGAATATTATTATGTCAAATTTGTCACGTTAAGCTGAATTCATCTACATTACTTCAGCAGATTATGCTTCATGTACAAGGCACTGTTGCAATATGCCACTCTGATGATCAAAATTCAGACCTGAGCACTCTCAGCAATAAAGGGTAACAGCTGAGGTGCAGAGCTTCTCTTAACTAGAGAGCTGGAAAGCAAACCAGCATCCATCTCCACCCAGTGACCCTTTTACTAAAAAATAACTCTACTTATGTAAAAACACTATCGAATAATCATATACATTCAATCTAGCAAAGATAGACATTAAAAATAAAAACAACAACAAAAATCAAAACTGTTTTTACCCAAATGTGTTCTCAATAAACAAGTGCTGCAATTTCATTTCCAATGATATATGATTATATTTAAGGCCAGCATAGTGGTAGATGCAGTTTTACCATAAATATTCCATTTTCTGAACAGAAACTCTCAGTCATGGGAAGCATAAAAATAAAAGCTTAAACAGAGCAGTTTCCAAGACTCTTCTCAAGGCACAAAAGGGCAATATTTTTACCTAGCTTTATAAAATGACTTGCTACTGCTCTCTAGAATATGCAGACTAACTGATTCCTAAACCCATGCTAGTGTAACAGCTTGGCTGGGCTTTTTTTAGTAGCGTTCCTATGGGAGATCAGTACTACTCATTGTTCCCTTTTGCACTCTTGTGCCTTTTAGCACAACAGAGAATTACCAGGAACATTAACAGTTATTCCATTTCTGAATTTCCATTTTAAGCTATCAATTAAGCAGCTTTTAGTCGAAGAGTGTTTTTTTTTTTTTTCTCATACAAATAAACTCTCTCACAAAACATTTTACCCAGTTAGCCAGCTATACAAAAACCTTCCCTGAAGCAAGACTCAGAATCACAAAAATTGAAAGACCAGAACTGAAGAGGCTCACAGCCTAATTTCACCATTCACTACGTTTGTTTAATCACAAAGTGATGATCTAACTGAAATCACTGAAATATAGAGTAACAACGCTGAAAAAGCAGCAGATTAGCGTAACACCCTTGTTTTTCCCATTCTTCTTTTTTGTGTGCATTTCTAATCACAATGCACGTATGTAATTACAACACTATTCTATAAAGAGTAACATATAGAAATTTCAAGCTATCTAATAAATGAATTCAAATACTCCAGGTGCATATATTAAAAGTCCATTTGCCTGAGTTAAAATATTGGTTTCAGGAAGCATATCATTAATTTGAAGTCACACTGAAATCCTTTATGTTACTTCTGTGTTTAAAATTAAGTATATTCTTCAGTATCACCCCTTCACCATTTTGTCTTGAAGCCTAATCACCCAGTTTGCTTAGCAAGATCCTTTGATATCATATTTTCAATTCCCAGCCAGTGAGGTGACTTTATTCCTTTAGCTTTAAGGAATAATTAATTACATTTCATACACTTCATCACCATTTGTCATATTGGTACCATAGAAACTGATGTTTTATCTGCCCCAAATATTACATAATAATGTAGATACTGCATAAAAAGTAATTTCTGACAGAAAAGGTTTATCTTGCTGTTCTGTATTCTAAGGTTTGCTTGCAAGAAGCATTCCAAAAATTAATTATTCATGTAGTAAAAGAAGTGTAACCTTCAGTAAACCAGCCTGAGGTTTGCCTGAGGGATTTTCCCAAATTCTCATTTTGTGTGTTTCATATAGATGCTGATCAAATTTATCACCTGCAAAAAATCTTTATTATATAATATTGTCTCATGCCAAGTAATTTGCATCTAATACAAAGTTGAAAAGTCCTATGGCTCCTTCTTAAAAAAAAAAAAAAAAAAGAAGGGAGAAGAAAATCTAATATTGATTGATCCTCAGTTATTTCAAAGCATACTTTCTTTCTGATACTGAAATGTGTCAGGAGGTGATAAAATAAACCCAGGTTTGATCAGGTGTTTTACCCTGTGAACTGCAAGAGTATTTAGAACTGTTCCCCTGATTCTGTATTATTATGTGCACACACACACTGCTCAGTAGCCATGAATCTTTATATTTCTTAGTATTTTTAATTTTAACTTTAATGATATTGTTCAATTTAACTGCAACTCCTTTTTCTCCTCAAAACTCAAATAACATATTTAGTCATGCTGACAGAAAGAAAAGACACTCCCAGTTCTTCTGTCTCAGCCTCCACCCATCTTAATTTTGCATATATTCTTTCAGTGAACTCTAAAACAATTTTAGCTTTTGAAAATATTGTCTGCTACAGTGGTATATCAAAATGACTGTTTTGGGGGGTGCTGGCATTCTTTCATCATTGATATTATCCCAACTTCTCAGAGGATAATCAGTTCAAATTTCAATGCCTCAATCACATCAGTACATCCTGGGAAATCACTGTAAGCTTCCTTTTGATTTCAAACTATAATAATAGTTCTTTTGGTCCCTCTAAAATATTACATTCACTGGAATCCTTCCTCTGAAGAACAGTTGTTTTCAGAGAACGGCTCTGATAGTGAGAAAGCACTTGTTAACCAGGCAGATGACAGTGAGTAAAATGTAGTTCAGAATGTAGATAATGATGGCCAAAAGTCAGATAATTCAGTATGGTACTTCACCTGTTGCAATATATTGCCTATTCCTGCTTTATTCTATGCAGGTTTTTACACACCATTTGTCACAATAGTGTCTGAATGCCTTCCAGTAGTACACATAGCAATGTGACTAACATCTGTCACATGTTGTTGTTCCCTTACCTTCTCCCTAGGGAGAACTGTATGTGCTGAGGAACATTCTGCTTCAGTAAGGCTTGCTTATTTTAAAGCAAGCACTAGTAGTTACTGCAGGAAGGATGAGAAATTGTAATTAAATGGGTATGGAATTATGACTAAAATGTGATCCAGAAACAAAGCTTTTAATTTAACACTCTACAGTATGAGAAGATTAGATCAAATAAAAACTCAAGAATCAAAAGCATCTGAGGTCCATTTCAGCATAAACATTTTCATTTCCAGTTTCAGCATAAACAGTGGCTGAGCAAAGATATGCATGTGCTTAAACTAAAGCCTAATTTGGTTTCATGTTTTCTCTCATTAAACACAGCATGAGAAGTCAAACAAACTAAAATATCTATACCTTGGCATAGTACTATTTTTTTTTCTAAAGGCTGCAGGCCCCCTTTTGCCCTAAGATTAGTTATGATGCCTCCCTCCCTCCCCCCATTCCCCTTATGATTAAAGCATGGACATGAGAAGGATTCAGCCTGAGGCTGTGGTCTAAATCAACAGTGGTTCTCTTCTGCTACTCCACAGTACTCCACAGAAGAGTTCTGACATAGAGTATTCTGTAAAACAAAGCATAGCAGCAGAGTCAGTTTGTTACATCCTGAAGGTAATGATTATTTTGCAGAACCTTTCTGGTATAGAGATTGAAGATGTAAAGATGCCCCTGAAGCACATGGAAGGCTTAAAGAGCACCATCTAGCAGGTGCTTGTTAGTAGAGACAGGTCTGGTCAAAACCAATATACATCTGGCTGGTGTGTACCAAGAAACACAGTGACATTTTTCCAATATAAAGAGGAGTATATCTGTTACAACATTTTTACTTAAAAAGTAATATCCTAGACCAATTCTGGATGCTTTGTATTTTATGCAATCCTGGTGTTTCTAGCCATAACCATTCAAGCAGAAATTGTGTCCCCTGTGTGACACTATTGGTAAGCCTACATCAGTAAACCCCTTTCTTACACAATGGTGTCACTCAAAGTATGTCTGGACCATGAAATCTTGTATGACTTTGTACTCATAGCCCTCTAGCTACTTCAAGTACCTGAAGAAATTAAGCTGTGCAACTCTGTTTTTTTGTTGTTATTATTGTTGTTGTTTTGTTTGTTTGTTTTCCAGTACTGAAACTCAGTAGCTTGAGAATGCCTTTGACAGATCTCCATTACATAACCATGTCAACACATGTAAGAGGAAAAGTTTTCCTTCAGATAGATCATTTTTAGGTATAGAAATGTAGATCTGCAAATATTTCTCAGTCAAAACATTATGTTCTCCCACTCCAAAATTTCCTACAAAATAATATATTTTACACAAGTATATGTAGGTTATTTTGCTTATTGCACTGCTGCTTAAAAGCGAGTCAAAGTGTTCTTCTCATATAACTAATACAACAGATTACATAAATTATTTCTAGGAAATCAGCAATAGTTAAATGAATAAAATCCAACACTAATAGAAATTAAATGTTAGAACATGAAGTTCATACTACAATTACTCACAGGATTTGCAGGATCCAACCAGACAGCTTTATTAGCATCATCTATTGCTTTTTTCCAATCTTACAGAATAAATGACATAGAGCAACAAATAAAAGTATAGATATTTTTCTTATGATCAGACACATTTCACAATTAAATCAGAACATTTAATACATAGAGTAGGAGTACACAATAATGACATTTTTACAATAACATTTACTTTGTTCTATCTGGAAGTATCTTCTAAAAGTTTCACCTGAGTTGACTTGATGTCTCCTCAGGTTATCTTCCCAAATCTGCTGAGGAGTTATGTCAGACAATTAGTCTTTCAAAAGATCTTTCCTACTTGCCTTTTTTTTTTTTTTTTTTTTTCTTGCTATGCATTCAGAAACAAATTCAGGATAAAATTATAGCCTCCTCTGTGATGCTTGTAGTGCATATACTACAGAACTCTCATACTGGTCCTGTAGTCCAGAACTGTGAGATTAAGGAGGGATATTCTAAATTAAACTTTATGAAAATATGGTATTCTTTCAGTAATTAAATTCAAACTGAAATTATTTTTGTTTGTTTGCTTGTTTTTTTCTAAAATCTTAGGCTTTTAATGGCACTTTTATGTAAGCTTTTCTTAGTATTGTAAAAAAATATATTTTTCTTTTAAAGGTCTAAATGGAATATCAGTGTTCAAAATAGCCATCAACAGGATCAAAAACATACTTGAAATATATATACAGAGCTGGGAACCAGAAATTCTAAATTGCCTTGGAAGTTCTATCTCTGACTCAAATATTATTTAAGATGTCTAATAAAACAGACCTGTGGATTACAAGCATGAATCAAAATATGTAGCAATTGTGGTCTAGAAGGAGAAAAATCTTGTTATACAAAAATAAATGAATGAATAAATAAATAAATCTAGTAATAGACATGAGATACCTATCTTTTTAAGAAGATGGTAGGAGAAAATTTGTTTATTGCAGAGTACCATATACAAAGAGAAATCTAGTGAGCATAGTTGTAAAGGTCCGCTTTCAAAAATATTGATATTTCTTCACAATCAGTTGTAATATGAAGCTGTAACTTCAAAATTATTCCACAGCAGTAAGCTATGACCTAGTTGAGAAACCACCACAAATGGATTAAACATAGACTTTGTGGCTGAATAGGTGCAAATCTCTTGACAAACATCCCTGAAGGCTCAGATTCAATGCTCAGTAGGTTACTTCTCTTCAAAAGAGGCAGTAAACTAAAAGGAAAAGTAATAAAAGAAAGAGAAAGAACAGAGCTTTGGATGTGTTGTGGTTTAACCCGACTGGCAGCTAAACACCACACAGCCGTTCGCTCACCCTCCCCCCTCCCTCTCTGGGATGGGGGAGAGAAACGGGAAAGTGAAGCCTGTGAGTTGAGATAAAGACAGTTTATTAAGATAGAAAATAATAATGATAATAATAATAATATGTACAAATAAGTGATGCACAATGCAATTGCTCACCACCCGCTGACCGATGCCCAGTCCAACCCCGAGCAGCCGGCCCCCCCAGCCCGGCTAGCCACCCCTATATATTGTTCAGCATGACGTCAGATGGTATGGAATACCCCTTTGGCCAGTTTGGGTCAGCTGTCCTGGGTTTGTCCCCTCCCAGCTTTTGCTGCACCCCCAGCCTGCCCGCTGGCAGGACAGAGCGAGGAGCTGAAAAGTCCTTGGCTTAGTATAAGCAGTGCTCTGCAGCAATTAAAACATCAGCATATTATCAGCACTCTTCTCATCCTAATCCAAAACATAGCACCCTACCAGCTACTAGGAGGAAAAATAACTGTCCTAACTGAAACCAGGACAGGATGAAAGACAGCAATTATTAAATTCCACAATATTGCTGTGGAGAAAAGCACAGAATTCTTTGGAAGAAATACTAAAAATGGCTACCTACTGCTTATTCTTAATTTAGTATAGCACAACTACCCAAACTAAATACTTCTATTTAACTGAGTAAGCTGAACTTACATAAAAGGTTGCAGCAAAATATTTGATATAAACCAACACCAAACCATCTATGTTCTCTCATTCTTCTTATATTGTCAAAGAACACTGTTTCATGATATGAAACGTTTCCTAAAAACTCTATTCTGGCATAAGACAGTACTGCAGAACAATATTTGAAAGCTGAACAGTCAATATATAGAAAATTAGTCTCCTTCAAATTGTAAGAACTTTTAGGGAAAACATTGTATCGCTCGTGAAAGCTGTATTACCTGTTCCTAGGCAATATTAAAATATAAAAAAATAAGAAAATAAAAACAGACAAGTATTAATAAGTAATGTTCTAAGACAATAAGTAAATTTCTAAGCTTTTATATGTTATGTTAGAATAAATCAATATGGACAACAAAGTCAACATCCAACAGCATTTATTTTAATACAGTAGTATTAATAATATAATAGTAATAATGTAATAGTAACAGTATAATGGGCATTATAATTTTATATGTGATGTTGAATTTATTTTGCAGAAATATATTTTTTTATAAAAAGATCATATTTTTGAAGTATTTTCTATTATATAGATTTATACACATTAGAAACCTACAGATTGATAAAAAATCATTTTCAGATTAACTGTTTTCACTGGAAAACAATATCTTGGAATATCAGTAAGTATTAATTACTGATGAAGAAGTTACTGTGAATCAAGAAGCCCACTAGGATGCCCAGCTGTCCAATTCACTCTGCACTCAAGGTGGGCTAAGACCCTTGTTGAACCTAAACAACAACACTGCTGTATGTGGATGAATGTCAGATAAAATATTTTTAGTACTTAATTTCCCTACTTTTCCAACATCTTGACTATGGACATAGGAACAGGAAACAAAGAACAAATACATCCCCACAAGCATATTTTTATACCTGGAATTTGATACTAAATTTAACCAAAGTCCTAGAGAACCTTGCTACTTTTCACGTGTATATGCTCTTTGAGAAAGTGCTGGTGTTTGAAGGATAGATCTGGAGTCACAGCCAACTTGCTATGCTCTCTGAAGAAAAAGACAGGTTCATGAACTATAAAGTTATGATATAAGCACCAGCATTACACTACATCCAATATTGTTACACCAAATAAACATTGTCATTACAAACTTAATGATATTCTTGAGACATCCACATTAGCACCATTGGTCTTCTATTTATTTTAAATTACTGTTTTTATTTACCTCAGCAGGGCTCTATACAATTACTCCCCAGACTGTTCAGACTCCTATGGGGATGATTTATGCTGTCATTCCTATATAATGTTTCCCATAATTGTACTGTGTTTAAAAAACATTAGAACCCAAGGGGCTAGACAAGGAGTTATAACATTAACAGCATGCTCATATAAATCAATTTACTCCCTTGGAGAGAAAAAAAAAAAAAAAAAAAAAAAAGTTAATAAGATTACAGAAAAAAAACCTGCAAAGCCAAATCAAACTTACCATTATCAGCATGTTTAATCAATAAGTATAAATGCACCACAGATAAATTCTAGAAATGAAAATTTCTAGAATTGGGATCCATTTCCACATATGTGTTATTATGTGTTATTGACTTTAATAAACATTAATCATAAAATTAGGAAAAATAATACTGTATTGAAAAGATTCAACCCTACAAAGTCTCGAGCACCCCCAAAAGCTCTAAATGCACAATATTTTACAAGAGTTCTCAGAGTTTTGTAAGGTCAACCTAATATTAGCAGTGGATATAATTTCATAACTACATAATTTCAAAAAATTCAAGTCTATTGGAAGGATCAAGATGTTACCCATGACTTCAGAAACACTGACCATTAAGGAGAAAACCTAATGATAGGGGCTATTTGAGTAGAGAAACAGAGAAATTCAGCCTTTCCTTTCCATTACCTAACCAAATACCTAATTTTACTCAAAAAAATAAAAAGCAACACCTCACAAGTCAATTTTTAATACGCTCAGTGTAATGTGCAAGCATAAGATAACCTAATATATTCAGAAGATGGATTATTTGTAGCTCAGTCTGATCTGAGCGTCTAAATGTAGTATTGTTTGTTGCGTTCACTGATCTAATTTTGCTGTACTGTAACTTTATTCTAAGATGCAGCTGTCACTCAGTTTAGAATAAATTTAATGTGATAAAAAATGACAAAACTAAAACAGGACAATATATATTAAAAAAAAAAAAAAAAAAAAAAAAAAAAAAAAAAGAACGCTATTTTGATATACTCCCTGATCAAAAATGCAGCAGTTCGCTAAACCTGTGATATTCTTCTCCCCACAAAATAGTGCGTTATTATGTAACATACATACCATAAAAATGGTATAAAATGGTATAAAAGGCTACATATAGATGACAGCAAGTTTCAAATAACTGAAACATATGATCAGAATCACAAATTAGTTTTTGGAGGGTTAGCCTTGGATAAATTCATTTTATCCTAATGAAAACTACTTCTACTGTTTTTCCTGTGCAGCCATTATATAAGGACAGATTCTTATTTCCATGAAGCAGTGTTCTCTATAGGATTAAATGGTAAAATGGCACTTTAGAGGAGCTGAAGTTCTAATAGTTTGGTCACTAGTTAGTGGACAATAAAACTTGCTGCTGATATGAGAACTTCTATATTATTTCACATTGCAATGTCTTCTTATAAGCAAGAAGATGTTTCATAGCTCTGACAAATTAATTTTAAGTTCTGCAAAGTTATCACAGTACTAAGCCCCAAAAATGTATTTATTGCAGACTTGTAAAAAAAACAACAAAACTACCAGCATTTCGAATTCCAATATCAAACAACACATAAGCTTCAAATTGGACTGGTTAGGCAACCAGGGGTATTATCATGGAGAAATTTTGGCATCTAAGAAATAAATAGGTATGCAACCAAACAGAAACTGTATTGAAAAAATAATAATAATAATAATAATAAAAGTTGTTCAACATGAGGTATTTCACTTAAGCAGCTACTATGAAACTACAAAATCTGGAAAATCCAGATAATATACTGCAGGACAACTTATCTGAATATTAAAACCTGCAAGCACAGACACCATAGCAATTGTAAAATTTATTGGTGGGAGCTGCAATAGAGGCAGGAGCTCTGGGTGTTCCACATTAAACTTGCAACAAAATTATAAATCATAAACCTTACTAACTCCCTCACGAACAGGAAGACCAGTAACTGGAGCCTGGCTGTTGACTGCAATGCAGTCAGACTTCAACACCTTTTAAAAGATTGGGGGCATGGAGAAGGTGAAGGCTTTATGGGAAATCTGAGAAGTAACAGGAAATTTAGTCTTCATACCTTTTGAATTTGTAGCTAAGTCTTTTATAATTTTCTGTTGCACACAAGAGGTGTGCACGACACATTTATACCAGCTTTGGGGACAATAACATTAATCAGTCAGACTAGAATTCTGCTTCTTTTCTTCTGGTGACCCAAATCACGCATTCTCCCAAATTTCCTAGCAGCTCTCCAGGATGTCATCAGTCAAACACATAATTCAGTTTCATGATACTTGGCTAGCATGTCATGTTCTCATGCTTAGGAACAAACAGATTGGCAGAGAAATATTCCCTGAATAAAAATTTACAAGATAAAGGTTTCTTTGTCGTTTTCACTTTAATCTCCAATATGGGGAACAGCACATGGCACATATTTTTTCTCTTTCTCTTATTCTGTGGCATCTTGTACCATGTACATTTCTGGTCTTTTACACTAAAGCTCTTGAGTGTTTTGTGGCTTGCGATCTGAAAGAGACAGATTCTAGTAAACTGTGCTGGGTTTTCAAGTAATGTGGACTCGGCACCTATAGCGGCAAGCTGAATTTGCTGATGAAAGAACAGCGCTGAAAGGGCACAAACATTTCTAAAATTCTGTTCGTGATCAAATTAAGGCTGGATCCAAAGCTTCATTGAGAGGAGAAGCAGTCCTTCCATTGAGAACAAGAAACAAATCCACTAGTATTTTGTGAAGTACCACTTGTTCAGTATTTTTCCATTCAAATTCTAGAACGATGAGCCAGCTTCCCTCCTCTGACCACATGTCAGTTAGGAGTACTAGACTTCACAAAGGAATCCTTTTATTTTTTTATTTTTTATTTTTTTTTTGCCATCGTGTGTGTTTTGTTCACTGAGTTCACTTTAAGGTTATTGAGGTCCTTGTTGATTTTTGTGTGTTTGTTTGGTTTTGATTGGTTGTTATGTTTTTTGTTGTTGTTTTGATTTGTTTTTGAGGAGGGAAGCATTTGGGAAACTTCCCAGAGGAAAGCTTCCAAATTTTATGTAATGAAAGCTGCAGATTTTTTGCAAGCATGTGGCCAAATATGACAATAGGGACTGAATCAAGAAGCTCTGGTCTCCTGTTTGTATCCTACCAAACAATTTCAAGGTTACCTGAGCTGACTCTCCTGGCTGCCATAATTTATCAAATATACTTTGGGAAAGATGGTTTCCTCACTTCCAGATACAACTGAATTCAAGGCAAGAAAGAAAGAATTAAACATACGCAAAAGCTTGTTTCTTGTCCAAAACTTGTCAGACTGGTAAAGTCCAATCATGTGTAACAGAGATGAAGTTGAGGCCAGTCAGCACTAGTTGCCGTAAAAGTTGTGACAGGAATGATTTTATGAATGTTTAGTTTAATTTCTGGGCCTGAAGAATGTTTGGAATGCTGTTTTTTCTTCATTATGCTTTGAGAAATAGGTAGAAATTAATTGCTTCCTATTCTCTGCTACACAAAGCAGAAATAGTAAACTTTAAACAACCTTCTCTACCTGTTACTATTATTCATTTTCTATGTTTTAATACTTGTGTTCTAATATATTAATACAATATTGATACTGTAATACTGAAATGAATTATTAAAATGAAGTTATGTTCTGGACATTAGATCAAATATGTTTTTTCATTTAACTGAGAAAATAATAAATACATCAGGAGACCTTGATACTTGGTGCACAAATTCAGTAAGTTATTTGTTTTCTAAATCAACAAAGCTGTTGTCTGTTGGACATGGAGCACAAAGATGGACTGCAGAGAGCCCTTGGGAGAAAGCTGAGTTGCCAAGTTAAGGTATTTCTGAAAGCCACAACACAGGCAGGGGATGTCTGGTGCCAGAATTTTCTCACATTCTTCTTTCAGTCAGCTCAGTTTTCTGTTGTGTATTCATAAATGAAGTGAGTGATTTAACTTCATACATTTGCCTCTTCTTTCTTCTGATACTTTCTTCCAACTAATATTTGGCTTAATTTCCCTGTGGCCTTTCCACTGCATATCAGATGGTATCAGCTGGTATTATAGGAAATCAGTGTACTTTCCTTCTGCTCCTCCTCTGCATGATGGTATTAAAAATTTGGCTTGAATAAGATTGTAATTCTGAACAGCCATAAGCATTACATTGATCTGTGCCTGTTTCAGACTAGACAATGTTCTGTCTTTAAAAAAAAAATTTAAATTGTTAAAAAATAGTACAAGACTAAGAAACAACTAGCACATGTTGATCAATTACTTTTTGTAAGTCAGTATGTTGGCTGTATAAACTTTTCTCCATGAAGAAAGCATGTAAATCACATGAATGAAACAGATCGGACATTTATTCTAGTTTTTTCATAGTAGGATTTGAATATCTTCCCCAACCAGTTTTAAAGTTTGAATCCATTTATTCCATTAAAAATTAAATCCATGCTCCAATTCCTTGGAAAATACAGTTGTTCAGTTAACAATGCAGTTTTGTGATTCCTGAAATCTGACTTTCATTAAAAATAATAAAATAAATAAAAAATTAAGTACAACTTAGCATGAAGACAAATAACAGATAATTGGTCTGGATAATTTAAAGGACAGATGTTATAGTTTAAAAGCTTATTTTAGACCATTTCAGTGAATTACATGTGCTTAATCATGTGTCCTTCAAAAATATTCTCTACATTTTACTTTGAAAAGATGAAAAAAACTCAGCATGCTGTTCACACACTCATTGGTTCTGGCAAAGTCATGAGTGTGTTGGATCTCTTGTCCTTGTACACATTTATCTCTGTAAACAAACTACATCCTGGGTGTGTCTGAGACACTGCAGAGTCTGCTTACAGATGTGTCAGCAACACAAAAATGAAAAATAAAAAATCAGAGTTTGGTACTACAGAAATACAATTCAAAACCCCATGTGCAGAGAAGGACAGTTTGAGAAGACATCTAAGGTACCTAATGACTGCCTGCAGCCAAGAGGGGCAGTCCCACCACCTTTCCCAGTATGGACAGTCAAGCACCAAGCTGACATTTATCTGACATTATGGAAAGGCAGTTTGTGGAACCAGCTGGCTGGAAAATCTGAACCAGCTCACTGCAGGATCAGGTAAGCACCAGCACATGAGAGACAACTAGAGAACAACTGAAAATCCAAAATCCTATCACCTCTGCAGAGTTGATGTTCCCGAGCTAGCTTTCACCTGTATGGCAAGCAGAGGCTAAAGCATTCTCCAAAGATCTGGCAGTTACAAATGCTATTACCAAGAACACAGCCGGGCTTATTATTATTTTGTTTTTAAATCACAGTGAGAGATATTTAGTTGTGAAAGCAGGCCTGTAGTATGTGGGAGAGCAATATGGAAATCCCTTTTGAGCATTAAGATGTTCAGACACATCTTCCATTCTCCAAAATAGTATCCTACCCATCAGGTTCTATTCAGGGCGGTAGAGGGAAAAAGCATCCGCAACTTGCAATTTTCTGTGCCTAAACTTGCAGACCTTAATCATAAGCACATGAAGAAAAAAAACAGTTGGCCAGACTAGAAACTATAAAACACAGTAAGCCAGTTCTAAACTATTAGCACATTTAGGTTCAGAATAAAACCACTGAAATGGCAAAATACATTTTCAGACTTGAGCTGTAGAATACATAAAAATCTAACTCATAACAAAATGACATTGTTTGAAAAATAACCTTCATTTTAGCTGTAATTTTCCTGTCCATAGGTGCTAGAATTACCTGCAAAAGAGGTAGTTCAAATAGAATTAATAAAAAGTGAACAGTTGTGTATAGCAGCTACTTTCAAAGATTAAAAATCATTTTGCCTGTACCAAAGGCAGGATCTGTAGGACAGCCACCTTACCCCAAATTGTAATGTAGGTCTTGAGAGGTTGAGAGCACAGAAGTACTCTCAGAACACTGCTATAAAACATGGAAGCAATTTGCCTTGGAGCAGAAATGGTAGCCAGTAATGTCACCCTATTTTATGCCCTAGTGACTGGAGAGGAGAGGAAGAGGAGAGGAGAGACTCTAAGACCTGAAATTCAGCATAGTGAGGGAAAAAAATAAAAAAATAAAAATAATAAAAAAAAAACACTATTGCTAGGTTCTTTGAATTATCCTTTCTGTAGTCCATTCTTATTGTTCTCACAAAGGGAAAAAAAAAAAAAAAAAAAAAAAAAAACAGGCAAGTCCAAATGTTTTGTGTTTTTTTGCAATATTCTGTGATCAGTGCTTTCTGCGCTTAAGCAAAGACATGGCTTAAATAGAATGAGTATACAAAACTCATTTCCAAGTAAAAAGCATTACTTAAGTAATTTATTTTCCAACAGAAGTTCAGGCAAAAAAAAATAAAATCACGTACCCCATATAAACGAGGAGAAAGATTTTTCATTCCAGTTCCAAGTTGCTTGCTGAAAAGTTGATGAAACTGTAAGTATATTTTTGAAAAAATTCTTTGGTGAGACTACAGGTAAATCCATAAAGAGGGTGTGGGCACAAAAGCCTACACATCCAGCAAGGCGCAGTGGCAGAGGTGCTCTTTTCATCGTTGCTCTTGAACCCATACAAGCGTGCAACAAATCTGAAATTCATGAAATCAGAAGGCAATGGGATGACTATGACTCTCTAATTAGTGGTTAGCAGAGCTACTTTGGAAGGTGGGCTCATGGGTGTTCTCATTGCTGTTAAAACTTTTGTGTTTTATATTAAAAATATTTTGATATAAGCAAGGATAAGTAGATGTATAGAGAAAAAAATGTAATATCATCTGTTTAGGAGAGGTCCCTCAACTTGAGAGCCTTTCCTACAGCTGCAATTGCTTGATCCCTCAGGAGGTTTGAATTCTTCCCTAGGTGACAGCAGAGGTTCAATGAACAAAATGGAAGAGACAGCCAAGTGCAATAGCCTGCAGGTAACTGTGCTCCTTTTGGAGATGGTAGGCAAAACTTTAACATCTCTCTTGCCTCAGCTCAGAGGGAAGCATGGAATGGGTCTCAGCTGCTGAATGTGCATCACCTGTGCTTCAAAATGCACTAATCTTCACTTTCATGTGCCGTGCATTAAGTGCTTATTACAAAGCCCACTTGGAATCAGCCCTTCTTGGGAATGGAGGTGTGCCTCATTTCTGGGTTCTAGCTGGGCTGAGGCCACAGTTAAGCACAGAGCTATGACATCTGGGTGGTTCGGACCACCTCTGATGCATCCCAGGTGCAGGCACCTTCCTCCAGAAACACAGTATTGTACTTCAGTGCCTAAACTCTTCCTGAGCCTCGCTTCCATCCCTAAAGCTGTCTATTTGATCTGGCAGTCTGTGCTGTAAAGACATACAGTCATTAAAAATTTACCACAGAAACTAAGCATACGTTTATGAAGTGAAGAGTTATGTAAGGTTTTATTTATTTATTATTTGATTAAATTACATTTTAAAAATATTTATAAAAATTACAGATTGCTTTTACTTACAGAATCAAATATTTTAAGTTCTACAGCTGATCCTGCAATTCTGCTGAAATTTGGGCATCTCTGGCTGTGTGCAACAACCCTCCTCTTCCTCCCCCCGTAGAATGAAGCTAATCAGGCCTCTGATACAGAATACAGAGAACATAGAATCTATCAGAAATAATAATAATATTCTGGCTGAAAAAAACAGCATAATAAGTAAGACCTTATGTTCCTTTCTTTGGATTAGCATGTTCTGCCATTAAATCTTAATCAATTGAATACTGCTTCTGTTATATAAAATGGATTTAAAAAATTACAATTCATAGTAGACAGTTATTTCAAAAAAATTGAAAAAGAGTACTCACAAACATCACTTTGAAAGCAGACTAGAGATGTGGTACTGTGCAATCCAACATTATGCCTTGTATGCTTTTGCTTTAAAAAATATGAACACCTTCTGTTGGTTCTAAATGATATGATTTGGTATACTTCCTTGTCAGCTTTCAAAATAGATTTTCATAACATGTACCACTGATTTATAGAAGTCTGGTCAGGGGGGTGGTGAATAGCATGTCTAGCCTATTTTCTATATAAGTTATAACTGCAAGAGCACGCAAAATACTTGCAGAGCTCTCATCCAACAATATACAATAAACTTTTAATTCCCTCACTTTCATTAAAAAAAAAAAAAAAAAGTTATTTCAGATTGCCAGTGTCCATATAGACCTTGGAAATGCTGCCACAGGCAAAAGCCATCTGTCCAGAGACCTTGTGGTGTTTCCACACAGCTGCTCTGAACCTACTTTTTTACTCAGAATTAGAGCACATATAAGATACTGTTGTAGACTCTAAGCTCCCTTGCCTTATAACAAAGGAATCACGTTAAAAGACTTTAAATAAATAAATAAATAAATATTTGTCCCTCATCCCATCATCAGGTAACAAAAAACTAATGCTGAACTAACAGACATTTCTCTCCACCATCAATTGTCACTAGGTATTGGTATTTTGCTCCCCTAAGTGGATCCCTATTAATGAAGGAAAGAATCAGGTTGCAAATTTGAGAGCTTTTTGCAGAAAACCCTCAGCTGTCAGCTCTTTGCATTTTAGAACAATTAGGGTTACATCTGTTGTGCTCTCACTATCCCTGCCATTCCAGGAGCTGTATAAGGATATAGAGAAAAGTCTCACTATGAGTTAGGAGTTGTATAGACCAAAGCCTATGCCTCAGACTGTGTGTGGAAATACATGGACATTATGCATCACGGTAGAATTCTACGAATATATGAAGTAACGTTATTACAAGGAAAAAACGAACACACAAACAAAAACAAACAAACAAACAAAAACACACAAACAAGGCTGCTCATTTCTCCACAGCTTCTCTTTATTTTTCTAGATAAGGTATGGCACGGTAAAAAATACATCCCATACCAGTATCTTATACTGGTATAGAGATAGGCACAATATCCTTCTCCAAAAGATATATTCATATCTTACTGGGTAGCAAAAACTGCCATGGCTAGCTAAGAGAAGCAAGGAATATGTAGTTCTCCATAAATTTGAACTTTAATCACAGCTGGCAGTCACACATCTTTAGAGTACAGATGTGTTATTTTCCATGTATTCCTGCAAGTTTCCTCAGCTTCCTAGCATTGCTGCAGTCTTGAAAGTTGAACTGCATCCAGCTGTTTCACAGCTATGTCCTGGTCAAAAACAAATAATAGGTAAAGTGATGAACAACAACATTAATATGACATTAAGTACTATTTTATGAAGAAAACATTAAGCACCCACCTTCAGTACTGGCTATCTTTTCAATTCCAATGAAAAATGGAAGAATAACTCTTTCAGCCATACATACAGCAGTACTAGAGTCTGAAAATAGTTCAGCACAGATAGCTAATGACACCAGGAGAAAATGTAGAAAGGTATTGTCTTAGACCATTGATAGAATCTATGATTCTCGACAGCTGGGAAAGTAAACACGTGTTGGCATTGCATTCTAGGCAAAAAGTCATTAAGAAACATCACGATAACAATTATCTACCATTGTATTAATAGTGCAGCTCTTTCCTTTCGAGTCAACATCTAATATTTATATTGGATATTTTCTTCTTCTTGAAGAATGCAATACGAGCAAACCACATGACAAATTTCAGATTGATGGAATTCATTAATGTTGAATTGTAAAAATCTCTCACCTTTCCAAAGCATTAGATTTAGATCAGATAAGATTATTTATATACTAGATTCCAACGCATTAAATAGTTAAAGTTCAGATCAAGCATGGTGATATATCTGACTGCATGAGTTCAGGTATCTATGGTTTCAGACAGCAATCATCTCAATGTGCTAGAGAAAAAATTTTAATTGATTGGCCATGAGCCCATGAGGATACTCAGAGTCCTAAATGCTGATTCTTCTTTGCTTCCAGGTGCCATCAGTGTGTAAATATTGTCATACCCAACATTTTTCATTGAAGTGTTTATGACACTGCATTCCTGTGATTTCCAGAAGGACATCATATCTTAAGAAAGTCTCTCTTCATATCAATCTTCACATCAAAATTTTGAGAACCCCTGCTTGGACATTTTTGGTCATTTTTGGTCATCTGTATGGACAGCAAGATTAACAAGGTTAACAGTGAGATCTGCATCACAAAAATTTAAGTACTCAGAAAACGTCTTGAAGATTCAATGTCTACTTAAGGAAATCTGAGGAGATCAAAAGATTATCTCTAATATTTTAAAGATCTTCTCAGAAAACATTTAGTCTTTGAGAAGAGATTCTGAAGTGATGTCTAGCCATCTTCTTTTAGAACTTTAATTGCCCTTTTCCCTCATCTCTCCTCTCCTCTATCCCCAGATGTGCCTTCTGTGCCATTAAATTTTGAAGTACTGAGGTTTCCATTCCTGATCACTAACCTCCTTCAGAACATAAATGAATACAAATACCACAAAACAAATATGTGATTTAGTCAAGTTGTAATTTTCAACTCAGTGTTGACAAGCGCAAAGACGCAAAATCGTTTCAATTCCAGCATATTGCATGGGATGTCTTTGTTGACAGCATACAGAAAATTTGAACAAGATCTATGCAAGTAAAAAGATCAATGCACAAGTCTTATTTTACAGAGGTAATGCTGTGAAAAGGGTCAAAAGTCAATCACATGCCTCTACAAAAGATCTGTCTACCTGGGGATCATGATTTCCATGCAGTTTTAATCTCTGGAGGCATAGAAATAACAGGAGGAGATGTTGCCTTTGAAGATGGTTGTCTTTTTTATGTTCCAGCACACAGAAAAAGATAAATAAGCATTCATTCACCAGGAGTGGCACCAGCAATAAATATTCAGCATTCTGATACCAAATTCCAAAGCATTTATAATCTAAAACACTTTTTTCACCAACAGCCTGTTTTATTGTGGTCCCATTTTCTCCAGTTTAATATGAACCAC
Organism: Oxyura jamaicensis; assembly: GCF_011077185.1. Lineage (NCBI taxonomy): Eukaryota > Metazoa > Chordata > Aves > Anseriformes > Anatidae > Oxyura > Oxyura jamaicensis. The sequence goes on from NC_048893.1 coordinate 28,184,945, forward strand.
CAGAAAACCAAATAATATTTTACTTCCGGCATTATGTCTTTGTCAACAAGAAAATTGATTGTTGTTCTTTGCTGTGTATGAATGTATTTTCGAAATGTTTAAATGTTGAACAGAAATTATCCCAAAATGTCTGTGCTAATTCATTTTCTTTTTATTTATTTATTTTTTCTCAGAAAACCTCAGTTTAATCTCTGTCTTTGCAATTTTCTGATTTAGAGCAGCTCCCAAATAGCCTCTGATGTATTTAAAGCAGATAGCCTGAAGGCTTGGGAGGACCACTGCAGAAATATTCACCATGCAGTGTTTGCATGTTTCCTCCAAGGTACCACCCTAATGAATGTTTTGCCAGTATGGTTAGATGAACTTTGGTGGAATTATTCAGCATCTAATTACACAAGAATTCCTACCTTGCCAAGAAGCCAGCGGTGATCATGATGCTTGAATCATTCTCACACCAGTTCATTTTGGTTAGTATTCACTTCAGTGGAAGTCACTCACATACCCGTAGAGGGAAAACTGTCCCTTGGGGCTGGAAGAGAGCTCAAGTTGTGGACTTCTATCTTTCACAGTATACCTACTATAAAGGACCTGGAGTGTCACAGTTAGAGCTAAGTAATTCTATTTATACACACATGTAACATGCAGGGCTGTCTCACTCTCTCTCACATTGTTGCTCTGCAAGAATTCCAAGATCGGGAAACTCTAAAAAAAAAGTTATTTCTATAGAACCACACAATATAAAAAAGGCTTTCTCCCTCTTATCTATAGCAGTCTAAGCAACAAGAAAAAGAGGTGACACCACTGTCTCAGGAGGCATTGGACAGAAAAGTCAATGGCAACGGGGACTTACAATTTCCAAAGGGTTATAAAAAGGATTGGCACTAAGTGTTTGTACTTTTCATGTGGAGGTACCTTTACAGTGGAAAAACGAATGGCAGAATGAATAAATTAATGTATAAATGAAAGAAACAAAGGGAGTGCTCAGCAGAAATACAAAGAGACAACCAAGACGGGAAAAATAAAATAAATGTAGCTTCTTACATTCAGAACTGTATCTTGACATGCAAGTGGGTAGAGAGTATTCCCAGAATTGAACACAGAAAAAGAAAGGTGCAACTGACAATTCCTATGTATTCAGTTTGACTTATCTTTGAAGTTAATCCAAAAACTAAACATGCACTGATACTTTCCTCAGCACAGCTCTTACAGCAGGATAAAGCTCAAGTAAAATAAATCAGGCACGCATATTTCATCTTGGAACATACAGTGGTTCTATGAGCTTCTGGTGAGATGTGACCTTGTGCCTGAGTGAGTTAAATGTTCTTCATATGAAAGTCAGGTGGTTCTTCTGTGATTTTTCTATCTTTATATCATGACAGGAAGGAACTACGGCACAAGGCAACACCTGGGAAATGTCTTCTTCTCTGACCTACGTCACTGCACGTTCCAGTGGATGGCAACACGTTAATTGTAGTACACAGCACAACCTCTCTCACAGCCACGACCCCATATGCCACACACTGTTCACAGGTCACAGGCTCAAGTGCTGACTGCATCTGGTGCATGGAGTTGCTTGAGAGAAGGAAGTCTGGCTGGCTGCCCTTCACACACCTGGGTTAGGTGGTCGTTCTGCAAAAGAATCTGGTACTCAGTGTATAACCTCAACACTTCTGCTATTTAATCACTACCTAGTTTCAGATACACCTCATCCCATATTTAATTTTAACTATTTCTATCTCAGCTTTTGGGTTGGGGTATTTTTGGTTGGTTGGTTTTGGTGGTTTTTTTTGTTTGTTTGTTTGTTTTGTTTTGTTTTTTTTGGGGGGTTGTCATTCTTAAATCTTGAACACAAGCTAAATAAATGACAAACCATGATTCTTTGTGATTGTGTTTCTCCGTTTATTACATGTTATGGGTAAAATCTTCATCCAAATAGACTTGGTGACAAAATTTACACTGAGATCAGTGAGACTGAGATTTTCACACTCCAGATATTTTGCACATAAAGAAGTCACGTCAAGAGAACAATGATGTTTCGCTATCAAGAACCCTGGAAGTCAAATAATTATCAGTTTGACAAGCAGAATTAAAGTTTCCTTCCTCTGCATGCCTGCACTATCACATATCCTTTAGACACTGTGGAGTAGTTCAGCTGACACAGCTTCTGGAAACACTTCTTGCTATTCTTCTGCCTCCTGTTGCACCTCCTTGGCCTGCTCAGGCTCTTGCTCACAGAGGAGTTCCACCCTGCTCCCCTCTGCCTGATGCCTGATGCCTGTCCCCAGTGCCACTGCTTCCTCTCCACACTGCCGGTCTGCTCAGACACGGAGTAATAACGTTACCGCTAATTTTCAGAGTTTAAATGCTTACCTGATTGGCTGCCCATTCTGTAGCATGGCAAGAAGAACCAGGCTCTGGGGATGCTTGTGCCCTAAGTTGTCATTGTAAAATTCCCCAAATAGGTTTGGTGACAGGCTGGGCCACGCAGCTCCTTGTCTCCCATAGGAATTAGACCTGATGATTCTTAGTCTGTGTGTCTTGTGTGGCCTTAAACAGAAGGTGGATCCCAGTTCTCTCAGACTGAAAATATCTGGTAGATGAAATTCAGGCACTAGAGAAACTTACAAGTAAATTTAGGTGACCCTGATCAGACAGGATTTGTAGAGACTGTTCTATTGGCTCTGACTCCACGTTTCTGCTGACCATGTATAGACTGAGGCCTTTCAGAAATAAGGGCAGTCTGTGGTAGCTTTGCATGGTGCAAAGATGTTCTGGCCACAAATACTGCTTACTGACAAATTTCAAGTCCTGCTCAAAACCTAGGTATGTGTAGTGGGTTTACATGGCAAGGTTTTGGTAGCAGGGGGCCATAGGGGTGGCTTTTGTGAGAAGGATCTAGAAGCTGCCCCACTGCTGACCAGAGCTGAGCCAATAAGTGATGTTGTTTTGTACCTCTGTGAGAGCATATTTAAGACAGGGAAAAAAAAACGCTGCGCCACACAGCAGCTGGGAGAGTGAGAGGAGTGAGGAACAGCCTTGCAGGCGCCAAGGTCTGCGAAGAAGGAGGGGGAGAGGTGCTCCAGGCACCGGAGCAGAAGTCTCCTGCAGCCTGTGGTGAGGACCATGGTGAAGCAGGATGTCCCCCTGCAGCCCATGGAGTACCACGGGGGAGCAGGGTTCCACACTGCAGCCCATGGAGGAGACCAAGGTGGAGCAGGTGGACCTGCACAAACAGAGACTGCAGCCTGTGGAAGACCCCTGCCAGAGCAGATTCCAGGCCGGACCTGCAGCCCATGGAGAGGAGACCACGCAGGAGCAGGTGACCTGGCAGGAGCTGCTGCCCGTGGGGGACCCAGGTTGGAGCAGTTTGCTCCCGAGAGATGGACACCGTGGTACGGACCCATATCTGGAGCAGTTCTTGAGAGCTGCTGCCTGTGGGAAGCCCATGCTGGATCAGTTCGGCAAGGACTGCATCCCGTGGGAGGGACCCCACAGCACAGGAGATGGGAGTGACCGAGAAGGAGCAGCGGCGAAGAAGCGCTATAGACTGACCATAACCCCCATTCCCCTGCTCCCCTGCGCTGCTCGGGGGGAGGAAGTGGAAGATGGTGGATGTGGGGGAAGGTGCTTTTGGTTTCTTTGCTTCTCACTTCTCTAGCCTGTTAGTAATAGGCAATAAATCTTACTATCTCCCTACTCTGAGTCTGTTTTGCCCATCACAATAATTACTGTGCGATCTCCTCGTCCTTATCTCAACCCTTGAGCCCTTTTCATCGTATTTTCTCCCTGTTCCTCTTTGAGGATGGGGAGTGAGAGAGCGGTTGTGGTGGAGCTCAGCCACCCACCTGAGTAAAACCACTACAGTATGCAAGATCTGGTCAGAAGCAAAGGCTGCCAAAATTCTTCTTAACTTAGCAGCACATCTTTTCGTTTTGTCTCACTCTTGGAAACAGCTGAAACTTTAAAGCAAAGGGGGATGAACCAGGGAAAGGGAAAATCCTGTGTGAATCAGGCATTCAGCAAGAAAATTTTCAGCACAGAATCTGAAGTTTGGCAAAACTATGGCAAAAAAAGTTTGGATCTTAACTTCAAAAGTACCATACAGTTGTATTCGTTGGCACTGCTACCTACCCTGCTTAATTTGGCACATCACTATCTGATTGGAAAATCAGTGCTAATTATAGCCTTCCAAAACCATGATTTTTTCAAATAGATGCTACTTCCAATAAATAAATAAATAAATAAATGGCCACATAAAGGTTTCTTTCTTTCTCCCACATAATCCCTCTCCTCCATTATTACAGCAATATGTGGTATAAGGTGGATAATACTCAGACTAAGCTAAGATCTAAACAAGGCAATTTTACACCCCTTTCACCACTGCTGGCACAGTCACCGTTGTTTTGAAAAACCTGTTCTCCCATGAGAAAAATGCACTTTATCTTTTCAGTGGACCCACAATTTCTGCTGCAATTCGCTGATCAGTATCACTAGCGTTTTCAGCAGTGGGGTTGCATTTATAGATCTGCTTTCACTGAAGCATTTTCTTCTCATAAATCATTTAATCTCTTGCCAGGCTGCAATATTATACTTGGGCTGCACAACATAAAAACAGATGGATGTATTGCAGCCAGCAAGTGAGACATCTAGAGCACTATATGCTCTTTCATGAATAGTCTAATAATAACATAATTTTGTCATTTAAAAAATATTGCTTTTCTCTTTTTTTTTTTCCCCTCTTTACTTTCAAATGCACAAAATTTGATATTTTAAGTCCCGCAAAAGTAATGAAAATGTAAGCAGATCCACATGTAACCTTGTGTGTAAACCAGAAAATCATTTTAAGCAGCAGATGGAAATAGAGTCTCTTGAAATGTATGTATTTATGAAGCCCAGAAAGAAATCACAAAAACATTAGGTAAACTATATGTCCCTTTGCAGATAGGATCTTGTATACGTATCTATGAAGAATACCTGACTACTTCTCCTGTATCTACCCAGTCAGGAATTAGAGCTAGCTATTACTAAACAAGTTTAATTATCCCAGAAGAGAAAACATTAAAATTCTTATGAATTGTAGTGTAATCTGTACAAAAGACACCATAAAAAGTCACAGAACTAAAGACTAATTAGAAATTGTGCTCTCACACCTGGGGTAGCTTTGTTGAAACCTGTGGCCTTTTAGAGAACATGAGAAAACATTTAGATAACAAGAATTGCAGAATAAATGCAATTAGTAAGGTTAGATATACTGAACAAGGCTCAAAGCACACTGTGGATTATAAAAATGGTTATTTTATTGTTTGCATTATTTTCAGCATTATGCACAAGATAATGCTGAAAATTGTACAGTATTGCACCACTGCCCTTACTGACAGACTGATACATCATACAGAAAAGATCTTTCACTTTAATGGAGGTACATTTAGTTGCAGCATTATCAGCATTCTTTATTAGAACAAGAATAATAATACTTTGCTTGAAATGAAATGAAATCCCATTAAGTATCTTAAAATGACCACATACAGTGGAAGCTCACTATTCTGACAGTTTGGGACCTTTTTACCACCCAGATAAAGAAAGGATTCTGTAAGTCTATGTTCTGTTAGTCTGTGTTTTTCAAAAACTAACAATTTTTTAACAGGTTGTAATTATTTTGAGATAAAATATGAAAAGTAATAAAATGTTTGTACTAAACATAAAACGGTGGGGTCAGAACAGTAATGAGGGCAACACTAAGCTCATGTTCAGATTAGATTCAGAAAGTAGTTTCCACAGTGCTCTCTAAAATACAGTTAGAAAGAAAACAAAAGAATTTTCTCCCTTACAGTTATGTAGAATAAACACTAAGAAGGAGAAAAAAGTAGCATAGTTAAAACGTAGACAGAGCCCATATCAGTGTATTTAGTGTTCTCTGCACTGATCGCCCTAGAGTCCACAAATTATTTGTGAAAATAGGACATGGCCTCTTTTGCTTTTGACCAGATGCTCAAGTCATAATCCTGTACTTTCTGTAACCATCTTTCCATGCTGAATTCCCTTTGTACAAGTTTTAATTAGCTATTACATGGAGTGCTTTAGCATTTCTGCATCCACCAGTTAAACTTGTCACAATAAAGATTATGCTATGGATATGCTGATCACCGTACTCAATGAGTTTCTTTTTCATAAAACAGGAATTCAACTATTTCCTTAAAAAAAAAAAAAAAAAAAAAGAGAGAGAGAGAGAGAGACAACTTTGACTCAGCAACTGTATAGCCGTTATTTTTTTACCAGAGTTTCAATACTTTGAGGATTTATGATCAGTTGTTTTCTGACTAAAAAATAATTAAATCCAGATCTATGATGACTTCCAGTAGAACAAAATTCCCAAGTATACACAGTTAGAATTCACAAATCTTGTTAATAGACCTCATTTGAAAAATTAGATGGCAATAAGTTAAATTATTCAATAATTTTGTAAATGTTTGTGTTTTCCAGAAGCAGTACAAATTGTTCATCTCTGTCAGTACTTGCCCCAGAACAGATTTAACCATATACATATGTTTTCTCTTCTCCTTTCACGGGTGTGTTTATAAATGCATATATGTGCATTTCTGTGTTTGTGTCCACAAATAAAAATGAAGATGCTAGCAAAATACTCTTACAACTATATTTAAAAGTCTAGGGCAAGGAAACACACAAGATATTTCTCAATTAGCCCTATAAATGAAATCCCAGGATCCCAGGTAGAGATGGTAGATCAGACTCTATGTTTGCTAATGCTTTATTCCACTGAGCCACAAGTGACTGTGTTAACATTTTTTAAAATAGCAAAGAAACCAACGTGGTGCCTCATTAGTGATGCTGATAGAGAATCAGGAACCTGATTCTGTTCTCATTTGGAAATAAAAGCCATTTTTGGGTAAATCATGCATAACTTTCCTGAAGTCAATAGATTTAAAACAGTCTAAAGCTGGGGTGAGGGAGAAGACATATCTCTCAGCCGCATAGGAAAACCATTTCCATGATATATTCTATAAATTTGTAGGAAGCCTACATAAAATTTTCCATTTAGGCAATTTCCTGTAGCATAGCTAATTACTGCCATCTAACTAAGGGGAAAAATGTAATTGCAATGTGACTCACTAAAACATTAAAATACTCAACAGAAGATATAGTTTGCATAAACAATCTCAGTGGCAAATTAATCTTTGAACAATACTGTTCTCTCACTATTTATTTCAATATTTTGCAAAGAGATATTTAAAAACAGAAAAACTGCTTTATGGTTAAGGTTCAAGAGTGGGGGTGATGCGTGATGACTTCTTTCCTGAATGTCATTGCAAAGTAGCTATAGTAGGCACAAGAATATAAGCACAAGGTTTTTTACAGTAATACCTCCTGGATACTTTAATGCTTGTTTCAGGGCAGGCTGAAGGTGTCCCTGAATTTTGGTAGGGCTGAGAAGCTCTCACCTTTTGGTCACCCCCAGACCAGGCATTTCTTCTGTGGTCTTCACGGGTTAAGTTGCTGAACATTCTTGACCACTTCTGCCAGGTTAACATAAGATTGAAGATACAATAAATACCTAAGGGGGCTGAACACACTCTTGGGATCTAGGACACCTACTCAGACTTTTTCTCCATATCAAGAAGAGAATTTAAGTGCATATCTCCAGCATAAAGTTCTTCTCTGTGTAGGTTCAAAGTGTCGGAGGGCATTGCTCTAGAGCCTGCTGATGGGTGTTTACTTTTTCTTAAAGGTTGATTAAATCACTTCTCTCAGCTGAAGTGCCCTTGGGTCAGCACACTGACTTGTTTTAAGTTTAGGTTGTGGCACTCTCAGTTACTCCAACTATATCAGGTGCTATGGTAAAAGATACTGGTTCTCCCAGCAAACTTTGCCTGGTTTATGTGCCTAGGCTTCATGGTTTTAACAGTACTACTGCTGCGGTGGTACGCGTGAGGAGCACGTGAGCACAAGTCCAAACGACAATCTGTTAGGTGGTAAAGCACATAAAAACCAAGTTTGGTGATAGTCAGCTACATATAGTCAGAATATTACAGAAAAATCCCCTTCCAATGTTTGTCCTTTACAGCTATTGGATTCATTTTGATGCAGTGCACAGACTTTGAGAATTAAAAGTGTGAACACAGCTCTGTGACAATATGAAATTCAATAGTTGCATATAATCTGTCACTTCTGGTACTGAAGCCTGCTTACTGTCAACTACCATTAAAAATCTTTTGTTCTCTTTATCAAAGGTACAGACAGTGAAGGGGGAAAATGAAAGCACTAGAAACTGAAAGTATTAAGCATTAATTATATGCTTTCTTTTGAGTTGCCTTTTAGAGGGCAGTGGTTGTCCTATTTGATCAGCAAAAAAGGAAAAGCTACAACAATTCCAATTGCAGCTGCTATTGGTCTTGCTATTATAATCTGATTTTGTTTTGGGAAGGTAAACCAAAACAAGCACGTACGAAACAGGACAGAAATGTTAAAATAACCCACGGCTTTTTGTTATGGCATCAATTGGTTCTCAGTGCAGGAGCACTTACTGACTTTCCTAAAATATTAGATGGCCCCTCTGTTAGCAGCTTTCTTCTTCAGCCTCTTCCTGATATTAGAAGATAAATGCTGTTTTCTGACCCCACTTTCTGAACTGCCCACATGGGTATGGATCCTTATCCTTTGAATAAGAACCAGAAGCATCCAGCTTTGCCTCATGCTTTGTTCTCACATTCACTGTCACTCTTGTCCTCCCCTACATCCTCATAGCAGTATCCAGAAGGACACAAGCAACTCATCCAGAGCCAAGTAAAGATAAAACTCAAAAAGAGTTTATGTTAGTAGCAGACTGCCCTACTTCTCCTTGTGTTAAAGGGAAGTCTGCCAATGGAAGTGGCCAAACAGACATATAACTTTTGTCTTTAGCAGGGGACTAAAAATATATTTCCAAATAATTTGGAAGCCGGTTCTGTAAAGAAAAATAAGACTTTTCACTTTCCTCTGTTGTGTTGTGGAACTCCTTAGTCAGTCCGAAGAGACACAGAAAAGGAAGGGACTTCTGAAATTGTGCCAGATTTGGCCAAGGAGGGGATGTAGCTGTACCTCACTGCACCACCTGTGGAGGGAGCTGGGACAACTGCAGTGCATCCTTTCCAATATAATAAATTACTCTCCTACAGTATAACCAGCAGAGAAAGAAAGAAAAGATTCTTGAGGTGCTGCTTTAATATAATGATGCCAGAATCTTTGGTCTTGCTGCATTCAGTGACATGACAGAGACATGTCACTGGACAATTAAGCTTACCTCTGCCACTAAGAGCATGGTGCTCTGCGCCCAGCTTTGCTCTGCTGCATCTACTCAGGGACACATCAGGCTGAGCCTGGGCTGCTCTAGCACTGCACCCACAAGACATGAAGATGAGGGGATCTGACTTACCTGCTGGTCTTGGGATGTGCCCTGGACATCACCTGCTGTTGATTCCCTAGAGCTAGCAGTTGCTTACTCATGCAGATCTTGGATTCTCTTCTAAGTAATATTTAGAACCATACAGTTCCCAAAGTGTAACTTGGTTTCTGTTGGCTGACATTCAGAAGTAAACAATGACTTGAATTAATTTAATAACATAATTTGATTCAAAAATATCTGTAAAGTATAATTACAGTAGCCCAATATACCAATATATATTTTTTTCTTTTAGTTTTCCTAAATTTTTCAATTAAAAGGTTGTTTTATTTAGTACTGAAAATTGTTTCCTCTCTAATCCTACACAGATTTGTTCATTACATACAAAGTCGTGATTATGCTTTGTTCTCTCAGAATCCACAAATACAGGTATGTTTAATCCAATCTGTAGATGTACTTCAAAGTCACAACTATTTTTCATGTATGTAAATAAGTAACAGAAAAATAAAAATAAAAAGAGCACTCGTTTCTCAAGCATTCTTACAATTTTGTGATTAGAATTAACATATATTATATAACATATAATCATAGAAAATAAATGTTTACCTACAAAGGAAAAAGAGTTTCTAATTCCATGGGCATGGGAAGATTTTGGTAGAAAGATCCAAATCCAAACAGAAAAAAAAAATGTCAGTGTAATAACCATTACTTGCTACTATATAGACTTATCTTTTTCTCGCACAGATCTGAGAAGTGTGGGGGACAGCAGCTGACTGCTATCTATGCATCTTCTAAGATGGCTTCAAATTTTAATGGATTTCCTAATGTGATTAAACACTGCAGACCTCTAGCATACCAGATTTCTGCTTTTATTTTTTCCATGAATATCCTTGTCCTTTGAACAGAGGAATATAAAGGGCACTGGGAAATGACCAGAGATCAGCACCTAAGATTACTGTCTGTGTCCGATAAAATTCAGAAAGCAAGACAAAAGGTCCTATTCTATTCTCCCTGTATCCACAAAAAGAATTCAGTTCGATGTTTTCCTGGGAAAGAATACCAGAACTAAACCTCAAATACATATATATTTTAATATGAAAATCTTTCTTATATTAGAGGACTTTCCCTTCTCCCTAGCTCATACATATTTTACTTTATTACATTACCCTCTCCCACCTCAGAATTTCCAAAGGTGACCTGCATGCTGTGTAAAATAAAGTAAGCATTAAATGATAACAATCAACATCAATTTTGTACTAGCAAAATGACTATAGCTTACACAGGGCAGTGAAGAATATCATAGAATCATAGAATATCCTGAGTTGGAAGGGACCCTTAAGGATCATCAAGTCCAACTCTTGACACCGCACAGGTCTACCCAAAAGTTCAGACCATGTGACTAAGTGCACAGTCCAATCTCTTCTTAAATTCAGACAGGCTCGGTGCAGTGACAACTTCCCTGGGGAGCCTGTTCCAGTGTGCAACCACCCTCTCTGTGAAGAACCCCCTCCTGATGTCAAGCCTAAATTTCCCCTGCCTCAGCTTAACCCCGTTCCCGCGGGTCCTGTCACTGGTGTTAATGGAGAAAAGGTCTCCTGTCTCTCGACACCCCCTTACGAGGAAGTTGTAGACTGTGATGAGGTCTCCTCTCAGCCTCCTCTTCTCCAGGCTGAACAGGCCCAGTGACCTCAGCCGTTCTTCGTACGTCTTCCCCTCCAGGCCTTTCACCATCTTCGTAATATGCCTCATTTCATATACAATTAAGTCCTTCCCAAATGTTCTAAAATGAAAACACAACATTGCTTATTAATAGACAGTGATCTCTTTTGGCTGTAGCCTCTCTGTTCAAATGTCTTTCCACACACACTAAAGCACAACGCCCAATTTGCTTCTGTTAATCTCACTTTGTTTCAGTGTAACTCCAGTAATGCAGCACATAAAAGTGGAATTACCTGGCTGTTGTTGGTGTAGAGTGAATGGAGCCCATTATTTCTGTTTGATAAGACACAGCAGGTCCTTTTGGTTGCTTTGTGTCACTGTGATGACACAAATCACCACAGAACTCTACTTAACTGGGATTCCTGGTGGATTTATCCACAGATTTCCATGAATGTGGACAAGGCATACATTTTCACAGACGCAGCATCTTTCACCCAGCAATACCCTGAGAAACTCAACAGACTTCTTCTTGGCCACTGTGACTGAACTGTACTCAATGGAAGAGCATTTGAAGAAGAACAACTCTGGCCTGGTCTGTTACCATCTAATTGACACTTAAGTCAGAAAATATATCAGAAAGAAACTAGTTCTGGTATTTAAAAAACAGTTTTTCCTTAGAACATTTATTAGGAAGCAGAAAGTGATAGAAAAAAAAAAAAAATGTAATTCCCATTAAACTGTACCATTTGCATCCAGGCTAAGGTTACTCAGGACGTTGGATATGCATGACATTTTCAGACCCTTCAAACTGCCAGTTCAGAAATACCTTGTGTGGAAAAATAATAAAAATAGAAAACTGAATCAGCAGTTTTCATTTGTTTGTTGTTTAAAATTCAGAAGGCATTCCTAGGCTTACAGTGATTGAGCTCCTTTGTTATTTTTACATAAAAATGCATAGATGGAAAAACACTGTAAAGCAATAACCTGCAGCTAAGTTGTCCTTAATGTACTCATATTCTCTCTTTTGTAACAGTTCACATACTGTGGCTGACTCAATGTCCTCTTCTAATATAAATATGCTTTATCATTTGTAGCCAATAAAGTACAATGAAGTTTTAGACGAAATCCCATAATATCAAAATAGCGATTTTTAAAAAGTAGATTTTAAAAAGTAGAATCAGTCTCTGCCTGCTTTATTTGTTTTAAATTTGATAACAGTATTTCATATCATTCCAGACTTTCAATATATATCACATTCACCTTCATATAGAATGTTTGATATTCCAGACCCTTAAAAAGCTTCATGAAATAATTTCTGGCAAAATATCAATAAAATGAAAACCTGAAACTTTGCTCCCAAGTGAGATTTTAGGATGCTAATATATTCACCACAGCACTGAATATATTTTTAACAGTGTCTGGATTTCAAAACAGCAGAAAAAGGGCAAAGGTTCAAACTTCAGATGTGAAGAAAGATTTTATTTATACAATCAAAATATTTTTTATTATTAAAGCTTTCAAAAAAAAAAAAAAAAAAAAAAAAAAAAAAAAAAAACATCAAAAGTGACTTGGAGTTCTTCCAGGACTTGAAGCTTTCACAAAATATTTTTTAATAGTTGAACAGCTGCCCCGAGATAGAACTGCAAAGTTTGTTTTAGGTCAGTTCACGTAATGAAGCCTCCTGCTTACCCCACTTTTCTTCCGAAGAATGAATGATGCTGGTATCCTAGATGAGGGTTGACATAAACCTGACAGTACACAAAACAATGTGGACTGCATGTGATTGCTCTGTCCCTTTGTCTTCTCATGCCTGTCCTGGTAAAGAAGCCAAATTATTCATTTCACCTTTTCTTTGTGCCCACTTTCTTTTTCTCTTTCCCTTTAATGCCGTTCTCTTCTTTTTTTACAGCCTTCATGCCACAGGCATCCTAACAAAATGTAAACATCTGATGAGCACTTCTCGTGCCTTCCCTTAGCAGCTGGAGGCTGGAGGTTTATGGGATGACCTAGAAGCCTTCCTCCCTGCTGCTGCTCCAGGGCCCGCTGGAGCCGTGACGCTGAGCAGACCCCATCCAGAAGGCTGCAGGACTCTCTCCGTGCTGTCCCCTGCGCACATAGCTAGGCACCAAGGAGCGGGGCAGCCGCATCTGAATCGAGCGCTTTGGCTTCATGGAGTCTGAGATCTTCATGTGACTAAGTGGTGTCCCCGCAGGGCTGCATGCAGTCCGCACAGGAACGTTTTCCATCCATTTCACTGAAGCTGGAGCCTTCATACTTGGAGCAAACATTTCATAGCCAAATATAAATTCAAGATATGAGACTGAAAAATGTATAAAACAGACAACCTAGAGCATTGCTAGCCAGTTACCAAAGATCCATATGGAAGTCCATGCTCTATTCAAGACATTTTATGTATGCTGCATCACCTGCTATTTTCCTGCGTATCTTCAGGAAATGCCATTTAGGGAATACAGTGTTTCAAAAGACAAATATTCCCAGAAACCACAGAGAGAACAGATCCAGTTTCAGTCAATGTGTGAATTTCTCAAATTCTGCCTGGAAAGGTCGTCATTTAGTTCTAGACATAACTGGGTGAAATTTCTGAAGTCAGTGGCAAACCTCTTGTCATATCTATTAGGGCCAAGTGTAAACTGAAGGAAGCAATGTGCTCAGCTGAGTACAAATTTTTACTAACTCAGATGTAAGGAAGCAAAAGTAAATAAATAAATAAATTTAAATCATTATCACCACCACATACATCTACAAAAAGCTGCACTCATTATTTAAGCAACTGGTTCCAGCTTTGCAGGTTGGCTTGTGGCTGTCATTTCACACACGATAGCAAACTACACAGAAGTTTCATACTATCACTGGTATTGGTTAAGATTTGAGAGAACTAGCCAGAAAATCCAATGATTTTCCTATAGATAGGTTAAAGTCATCCTCACTCTCTGAGGGTACAAGTGTTTTTCTTCATTTTCATGCTGCTATTAAGACCAGGAGTGCTATTAAACTGCAATAAATAAATAAACAAGAATTTCAGACTGGCTTTATGGCAGCAAGAAAACCAATGGAAACTGTCTAGGAGCTATTTCCAGTACAAGAGGAGGTGAATCCATTTCTTGTAATCATTAATTTAGGAAGCTGATAAGAGATTTATGGGATTTTGAACCTTGAAATGTAAGAAAATTGTTCCTATAACATGTCCAGCCTGCAGTTTACCATCATGTATTAAATTCAGTGTCAGACATAATAATTAACAGTTGGAACTTGTCTCATGCTTTCCAAGCAATCTTCCAGACTGGTATAAAATTGCTCCTCTTGGGCAGAAACATTTTTAATAAAAATGAAATGTGATCATTTCTCCTAAAAAAGAAAAAAAAAAAAAAAAAAGTACATGTTAGGATTAAATGTTACATCTGTACCAGACTACATTTCTGGAATTTTTTGCTACTGTATCTGTTAGATCAAAGGCACCTTGGAAGAGCAATAACTTACTGGGTCTTTATTTACTGTTTTACATCTTTAGACGTGTGTGAATTTAATACAGTTTGCATGTGTGCATTTAGATATGCACACATGCATGGATATGTCTGTCTGAAATGTAAAAAGCCTGCAGCAAAATAATATCAAGGTTGCAAATTGAGGTATTCATAAATTAGAAAATGCTAGAAGGAAAGCTGCCAGCGCACCATCATTGGCTCCCCTACCCAGAAGGAAGTGTACTAGATACTTTTTCACTTTTTAAATATTATTTCTGTGGCTTCAAAATCATCGCAATGTTCTACACAGATGTGTACACATATAAATATTGATCCCACTGATGCATGTGCTAAATCTTAACTATCAGCCTCTCAGAAACCACACGCACAGACAAACACAACCGATATAGCTCTATCATTGTTGTTATCGACCCATTTCGTGCTTTTGTCTTCCATTCCACAATCACACTCTTCTTTGAAGAACATAACCGTTCCTGCTTGTAATATGGATAGACATTTAGAATAAAGGAATTAGGAGAATATAATTATTCCTCTGTCAAGTTTCTTTCTCATTTTCTTCCAGTTAGTAATAATATACTCATGTGTTGTACACCCTCCTGTCTCGAATATTTGTTGGGTTTATTATGATACCAAAGACCAACTGAATTTGAATTTGCTTAGTTCTAGAGAAATTAAAAACACAAGATAGGAAATAGCCCTAGCTGCAAAGAGTTGGCACTAAAATCAGACACAGGAAAAGGGAATGATTATACCATCTGGGAGTCAATTGCTTGAAAACTGCCTTAACCCAAGGGTTAAACTGGGTTGGGAGGTACCCTTATGACAACAGACAAGCAAGAACGGGTAAAACGCAATTTATTCAGATTGCTGTTGTTGTGCTTCTCTCTCTTCAGAGAAGCAGCTCCAGTGTTACAGTGCTGTGTACTACAGGAGTCCCTGAGAAGACTTTCCAACAAACCATCTAACACTATGATGCATTCAGTGAGACTGTAACCCACCCCACCAGTTATCTCTGGAGCTATCGGACCTGGGAATCTTCCATCCTGGCAAACCACCCTTGGGCCACCTGGAGTTTTGGGCAGAGGCAAGTGCCTCCCAGTGGTGGATCAAAATAAAGACCACACCACTGAAAACCTGTCTTATGATACAAGTAGGAATTAATCATTTCAACAAATCTGAACAAGATCTGAATAAGATCATGGGGTAACTTGGATTGGAAGGGACCTCAGGGCATTTCTAGCCCACCCTTGCATTCAAAGCAGAGTCACCTGTGAAATCAGACCAAGTTGCCCAGGGATTTATCCAAGTGGACCTTGACAACCTCCAATGCCAAGACGGACACCAAACATTTCTAAGCAGCCTGTTCCAGAACCTGACTGTCCTCATGGGAATAAAAGATTCCTTACATCTAGTCAGAACCTTTCTTGTTGCAATTTATGTCCCTTGTCTCTTGCCCTCCTGAGATGCACTGCTTTGAAGAGCCTGGGTCCATCTTCTTGATGGTACTGAGGGTACTGGCAGGCTGCTGTTAGGTGTCCTCAAAGCCATCTCTCCTTCAGACTGCAGGAGTCCCTTCCTTCAGCCTCTCACCACAGGGCAAGTGCTACAGACATTTACTATCCTGGTGGCCTTCTTCTGAACTTGCTCCCGCTTCATCAGTGTCCTTGTCCTGGGGAGACCAGCACTGGATGCAGTACCTACCTGTGGTCTAACAAGTTCTGATTAAGACTTCATTAGGCTTTACAGAGAAATTATAAAGTCAATGTTGCAATAGGCAGGTTCTCAACTCAATGTTTTCACATATGCTCACCAATTTACAAAAGACACTGTAAACTGTGCAGGTTTAATGCCATGACTTGGAACTGAGTTTGCCCTGAACCATGAAATTTATAATCACACTGTGGCAATTAGTATCATGGACTCTGAAGTTTCTCTCTTCTGCAGCTGAATGCCTGATTCTAAACCAAAACTAGCTAGTGCGGGTCCTGGTAGAAGAGCAGTCGTCATAAAATGACATTCAGCACAGTCTTGCTCCTGTACTGTACTGGCCTGCGTGAGCAGTACAGTCTGAGATAGATATTGCTGCAACTGTACTCAAGCCAGCTCAGCCAAGACAATTTAGGGTTGATATATTCCATTTTCATGAAAGGAAGCATTTGCAAATGAAATAGTACTTTACCAGGACCATTAAAAGGCAAATAAAGCTGAAGACAAGTCCTGTAACTTCTGTGTTTTAACAATATTGTCCTAGTTGGAAATCTGTGTGCAGAGAAGAAAAGGTTTGGATTGCTAATGTGAGACTGTGTAATGGAAACTGCTAAAATAATCTTTATGTAAGTGATACTGAGTTTCTGAGGGTGAAGGATAACATTGCAAAATGAAAGACCTAAAATTAGTTGTAACATTTAATGAATAATGGATTTCTTGAAATTATTAGCATATGTGTGGAATGCAGAGCTTCTACTCCTTAGAAAAGGCAGGACAAAAAAAATAGAGAAAGAAAAAGGAAAAGAAAAAAAAAAAAAAAAAAAGAGCTTCAGCTCTTCAGCTCTTCAAACAACTTAACTTTTTAAATGACACTCCAGATATCAAATAAAAAAGGAATAACTGCCTCCTTTTTCAACATTTCCATTGCAATATGGAACGCTCTTATTAACAGAAGTCCATAAAATAAACAGGAAGGAAAAAAAAATCAATTAGCAGGAGAAAGTAACCTAGCTATGGTTATATCTGTCTAGGTATTCCTAGCTAACTTGAGATTTTCTAACACTCTTTGCTATAGCCCTGCATGTAAATTTTGATCTGGACCTCCCATTGTAGTGTAACCAGCATACTTGTCTTCCAGCTATTCATTTCAAAAATAAACAAATAAATAAAGAAAATATATTTCCTCCTGTGAGCACCCACATGAATGGCTTATTCATGGAAGAGTGTTTCACGCTAGTCTCAGAACAACCGCTACACACTAATATTTTTGGTAGCCAGATTGGAGGTAACTGTAACCAGGTCTTCTGGCAGAATCACTTCATCCAGGGAAAGGAAAGAAGAACAGATGGGCTCTTAAAGTAAACAGAACTGAACAAGCCACCTTCTGGTTACCACAACCAGAGTTTGAGTTCATGGTCATTCTCTAGAAAGTTGCTAACATGTCTTCTGTTTTGGTTTCCACTTGGCTGTGAATTTCCTTTTCAAAATTGTCCTGATACTACCAGACCATATTAAACACATAGTACAACTTAATTTTGTAATCCACTAAGCATCATAAAAGCAACAAAATGGCCTTCATATATAAAAGCATATTATAAAGAATAACATTTTTTTTCTAGAATTTATTATGTAAATTTTAAATTATTTAGCCAGAGGGAAACTTCACAGCTCTCATTCTTCTGCATGAGTTTTTGGGGGAGACACCAAGGACAGAACTTGCTTGTAAGTGTTTCTACACATCTCTGATGGCAGATGTAGAGCAGAGGTAAGAAGACCCATTAGCACAGTAGGACACATTATTAGAAAATTCTCATACCATCTAGATGAGGACAGGAATGTATAAGTAAGTTTCTCTTTACACTGTTTTCAGTCTCCATTCATCCTATCAACTGTGATGTTGAAAGAAAGTTTTAATGGAAGTGGGATACGTATTGAAGACTTAGAGAGCGGGGAAAGAAATGCTTTGCTGTTCTGTAAACCAGAAACATATCAGATATTGCAATTCAGGTAAAAGGTCTAATTATCATGTATAAGTCAAGATATTTACCTAAGGTTCATCCAAAGTCACTCCCTGAGTGGAGGAAGGAGAAGGGAAGCAGTAGATACTGCCACAGCTAGTAAGTCCAAGAACCCAGACAATAAAAGGGTTTGTATAAAAATGCCAGTCTGAACAACAGGATTGTCATTCTCTGACTACAAGGTTTTGGGGGATGAAGCTAGCCTCATGCTCCACAGCCTCCCTGCTCACAACATCACTGCATAACCACATGGTCTAACTCAGGGAGGAAGGGAGAGAGGCAGGTTAGAACAGAAGTAGTGCAAAACCAGATATATCTGAAGAAACCCTGTTGAATCCAGGTATCCGAGATCACTGGCAGAAAGAGCAAGTATCACAGCCATTGCATAGATCAGTCGGGTACCCACGTGCTTTGTAGGCTGCTCAGAGAGCAGACAGGTCAGGAAGGGAGATCAGATGCAAGACCGTATTCCCTGGCATTGACATGAAGGACGTTGGTGCGACCCGCATTGACAGGACCAGAAGAGCACTGATTAGCTGCAACTCATTAACTGAAGGCTCATCAGTCCTCTGAAGAGTTAAGCCTTTTAACCTCACTATGAGCTGTTTTTATGATAGATGCTAAGATATCAAGGAATTCAGCAGCAGGACTAAGGTGTGTCCGTGTACAAGTGAAGACAGATTTCAGTGTGATGAACAGAACTGAAGATTTGTACCAATAACACTGGGCAGAAAGATTAAGGCTGTGTTCAGCTCTGATACTTTACCAGGAAACAAGATGTAAACACCGGTTATAATTTATGAGTTTTGATGTTTGCAATATAGAGTTTGAATAAAAATGGATCAGAAAACGAATGGAGCATACTCAGAATGACACTAACAAGAACATGATTTATTGCCTCCTGTTAAATAAATGAGTGGCAAGCACACTATCTAAACGACAGCTTCTTTAAAGCAGGCATCTTACAGTCTCGTTTCTATCAAAATAATGCTCTGCTGATGGCTTGGTTCTATGAGATGTGTGAATTGCTACTGAAGCAATAGCCTTGAGTTTCTGCAAACAGAGTAGGTCCTCAGTATCTTTGAAAACTGTGTCCATGACTGTTGCCTTCATCTTAAAACACGGATCTTACATCAGCTATGGCACACTAGTAGCTTTGAAGGAGAAAGTGTGGAATAAAGTCAGCAGTGGTCATCTGTTGGTGCTGTATTAGAAGAAGCAAATGATTTTGCAAATTCTTGTTCCTCCTCTGATGTTAGCAGCAGAGCATGTGCTTTGTCTCTGCTGTTCCAGCCAAGGATTGTGCCAAGAACAACAGAAAGTTCTGTGATTTTCAAATCTGTTGTTGTTGAATAATTGATAGTTTTGCTGCCACCACGAGGACACCTTCAGAAACAATGCCTACATGGCAGTGAGTCTTAGGCTGTAGGAAATCTATGATGCATGCTAATTAAAATTACTAATTTAAAAAATATATTTTGTCAGTTGAAGATAAATAAATGCATGTGAGATTTGTTTCCTGAGTTCCTATGGTCTGAAATTACAGATGACAGTCCTTCTGTAAAGGGTGAGAGAATCCATTTAGATTAAATTATTCTTTCATTTCCTTTTCTAAAACATCAGAAAACCTCCCTAACTGACATTTTTGCCTTTGTGTCATGGATAGCATTAAGAATAATTTTCTATGATTGTCTCTTCGACAGGCAGAGAACTCATTTTAATCGATACATCGTAAGCTGTTATTACAGCTATTTTCTATCTTAATTCAGCCTGCCCTTCACAATTATGTGGGTTTTCTCCTGTTTTTTTAAAAGCTCTGGATGGTGGCAGATTTCCACCACCTAGTGGAAAAAGTCTGTATTGTCTCCGGAAAAGCCTTCAGCTTTCTCTCTAGCGCTTGTTTTAAACTTCTTTACTGCAAGTTCCCTATTTTTAGCACCTGTCCCCAAAGAAGTTTTCTTTTTTGCATTTACTGGTGAATGTATCCAGGCATGCGCAGATGTCGTTGAAGGCATCAGAATGTTACATCTTCCATAAACTCTATGTCTCAATGTACAGGAATCCTATGTCTGTGCTTTTCCTTAATCAGTAATTTGTAATGTGAAAGGGAAATCAGGAGGCTTTAAAAATGGATCAAGGTCTGCCAAGGAACGTCATTGTTTCCCTGCAGCCCATCTGCTTTGCTGTGAGCCCTGACCCCCACCCAGGCACACACTCCAGAGCAAACAAGAAACACTGAACTTGTTCGGGCAATGCTCGTGTAGGGATGCTCTGCACTTTGGGTGCTGAGATTGGAATGCTGAATGGAGTCAGGGAAAAACTGCCAGCAAAAAAAATAATGTTAAAAAAAAAAAAAAAAAAAAAAAAAAAAAAAAGCAAGCAGTGCCATTGTCACCTCTTATTACTGCCAGAAAAGTCTCTAGCCCTTGAGCAGCTAAGGAGCATCCTCTCCCATCCCACCTGTTCCAAAGCGAGCAAGAGGCCTCCTTTGGCCTTTCAGAGGCAAAGAAACTACTTTTGAGTAGCTCTGAATGTGAATTGACAGAGGAAAAACAGCAGAATCACAGAATCACAGAATGGTTGAGGTTGGAAGGGGCCTCCAGAGATCATCTAGTTCAAACCCCCTGCTCAAGCAGGCTCACCTAGAGCATGCTATACAGGAGCAGGGTTAAGAAGCTCTCGTCTTTTCACAATGTCCAGGTGGAATGCTGATTCTAAGGAAAATCCCGTGTTTGTTGAACTGGACAGAATTTTACTTACTGTTTCCTCTGGAAAAATATGTAATTATCTGGTTCTTATCAATAGATGTCTCACACTGTTTAGTTTATCCCCACAATGCCTCTTTGAACCAGCAAAATGCTGCTGCCTCCCTCCACTTCACACCAGTAGACTGGGGAGATTAATGTGTAGATTAACAAACGGACATCATCATGACAATCACCTTTGTGGTGAGTTACTGGGATCTGAGTGACACAGAGATCCTCAGAGATCCTCCTCCTGTTCGGTTATCTTTCTAATGCCTGGACTGGGTTCCAGGATACAGCTTTAGGCACCTTGTTTCCAGTGCTTTCCCAGCTAACTGCCCCTTGAGCATCTGTGCTCAAATTCAAGAACTTCAAAACTCCAACTAATTTGCCATGATACATTGGAAGCAGCCAAAAGCATCTTTGCAGCAGAAAGATTCCCTGAGCATCTAAGTACCCTCTCCTGGCAATGCTAATCCATTAGCATCTAGTTCACAGCTAAGATCTGCCAGGATTCAGAAATGAGCTGCTTGCACATCTCTCTCTTCTACAGTGCCCAATCTGCTCAGCTTTTCAGAGCACATCTGATGAATCATGGTCTTCACAGGATAAAAAAGACAGTGGTAGTATTACTGTCCCTACTCCTGCTTTGCCCGGTAGCTCAATGAGAGGCTGCTCGGCTGTGATGCAGCAGGCTTGAGAAGATTTCAGCTACTGCATCCTATTTCCCAGATGAGGACTGCGGATCTCAAATTACAGGTTTAAATGCAGCTCTCAGTGACACCTGTTATAGTTGTACCACTTACATGGGGGAAAAATACATTAGAGAGAGGAAAGGTTTCAAGTAAATGTATCAGTAGTTCTTTCACATGAAGTTTATGTTTTTGCACGAGGAACAAGAAAATACAGTGCATGAATAGCTGGCAAGAAATTAACAGCAGGTGAGAAGTCTGTGGTAATCATAAAAGAATCCCCTAAAGAGACAAGTGAAATAGAAATGAGGAACCCCACTGCTTTTTTAGAGACCTAACAAAGAACTGGAACTAAGCTGTACAACACAAATTGTTGGAAACTACCATAAAGACCTTTTGCTGAAACACACTCGTCAAGGACACCTGCAGTCACAAAGTAGAACCTGTATGGAAAGTTTTCTGAATAGTTTATTGAATGCTAGGTAATCGTATTAGTGTTTGTTATTCCTAAGTAAAGGATAGGAAATTGTATTGACTGTCCAGGAAAGGTGTGTTTCCCTTGTCTGTGGAATACACTTGTGGTACTAAAAATGTGAAGGCTGCAGTCCTGTAAATGGAAGCAGGACTCTGTCCTGAGACGCACTGAATTATGATGGTATTTGTCAGAATATGCTTCTCTTTCTGCCATGACAAATAGCTAAATTAATAAATACCAGTCAAAATTTTGTATATATCAGAATGACAGCTTTAATGAGACAAACGAGTTTGTCTTGAAATGCCTTAAACTACAACAGGTTACGATCACGCAGAGCAATCGGCAAGCTGGCAGCAATCCTGGGACTGTGAACAGAATTCCTCCAAAAGGAAAGCCAAGTACACAGGAGACTGGAATCTCTCAGTGGTGGGAGGTCCGACCCATGTGCATGGACCCAGCTCAACCTGGGGTGTTTGACTGCTCCTAGAAAAAGCAGAAAGAAGTTTGATGGATACTTTGGGATGGCAGGTTCTGCATAATAACCTAATATTGGGAAAAACTGATGTAGCTATTTCAGTGAGATGTCAGAAACTCAGACTATGAATCCTAGATTCTTATAGCAAGGGAAATGATGGTCTGTAAAACATAATAGTTTCTTGAAGGATCTTTATTGAAAGAAATGGCTTTATCTTTACTAGCTGTAAAGGGTATTCAGAAAGGCTAAGTGGCCTAAGAAATTCTCCATCTCAAAATGAGTGGATAGATCACTGATACATAATTGTACCTTGCATTATAACAATTTTCAAGAGGGGTTACCCCTCTCCAAAACAACAGCTATGCCTACCCCTTGTCAAAGTAATGACTTATGTGTGTGTGGGTCCATGTCAGTGGTTGTCTAATAGGTTTAGTTGCATTTTACATTTGGTGCAAGTGCCCTGTCTAATCAGTGGCAAAACGTCATTTTATCACGGATCTGAAGGAAGGAGAAAAAGATGCTGAACGGACCAGAGGGACCCCAGCCAACCATTGCCCAGAAAACACTCCCCCTTCAAGGCTCCACGAGGCAGCCTACACACGGTGAGGCCCTGCTTGGCAGCAACCACCAAAGCAGCAGCCGGACCCTACAACCACTGCAGTGCTGCCCCCAGCTCCCAGCTGTGCAAGACCACGGGCCCCTGCCTTGTATCGCCTGGGCAGGGCTGCCCTCCTTGTCTCCTCTAGGTTCACCACAGGCCCTTTCCCAGGAGCACACACAGCCCTCTGCACAAAAGTGGCCGTGTTTGTAGTGAAAGGGGACGTTTAAAAGCCCATGGACATTTGAAAAGACGCGTTGAGCTGTTGAATTCCTTCTTAGACTTGTTCACGAGTTCCCTAGGTGTACCATTGTACAGCAGAGTTGATTCACATACCTGGGATGACAAAGCCAGTGCTGACCAGATTGCAAAATACTTTAAAATTTGTATTTATTATATCCACATTTCCCTCTTTTAATTTTTAAGTTAATGTTTTTCATCTGCTGAACTTCTGCCAAACCTCCTTGCTCTTCCTCCAAGCCCGGCAAGGAGATGACTTGACAATTTCCATGGAAATAATAGCAATAAGCATCTAAAAACTTATTAAAAAGGCATTACAGCTGCCCTTGAAGGGAAAAAAAAATATTAAAGTCACTGAAGAAAACCCGTCTCTGCCTGGCAGCAGCCTCCAGCCAGCCCTGGCAGCCAGCCTGCAGCCCTTTGGCTCAGGCGCTTTCATTCCTCCTCGCACCCGACATTTCGCCGCTATCACATCGGCGCCTGCAGCCTTGCCGTGGCCGTGCTCTGGCGGGCGGCCGAGGGCCTCAGTCCACTGTTGGATTATCCGGCTGAAAATTGCCCCCCATATCTCCCCGGCCTGCGGTCACCGCCACGCTCCGAGGGCCCCTCAGCCCCCGGTCCCGCCCCGCCGCCATTTTCTCTCCCCGGGCTCCCCCTGCCGCCGGGCTCGCCTCAGCCCCGCCGGGCCGCGCCCGCCTCCCAAATGGCCGCCAGGGGTCGCCCTGCGCCAGCGAGCGGCGCCGGGAGGTTGTCGGTGCCCGGAGGGCCCGGCAGGACGAAGGCAGGCGGTGTTAGGCCCTGCCCGTCCCTCAAGCCCACCGCCTTCCCACACACCCACGGCCTTCCCCTCACGGCAGCCAGCCCCCCACACGTCGGCTGTTGTCTGGCAGGAGCGGCAGGCCCGCCTGCCCTGGTCTCCCCTCTGTAGAGGCACCTGGGGATAAGACCTTAAAGCGAGTGCTCGAGGACAGGAGGGCGTTTGGTAGGGCAGGCACAAAACGTTATGAAGGAACATCTCGGAGAGTCAGGTGGCTCTTTCTTGTCAGTTTATCCCGTGTTTTTTTTTTTTGCTGTGATCACTCTTCTTCACGGAAAAGACCTAAATGAGTCAGTCAGTGCTTATTTATAGCTGCTGAATCAGTTCAGGAGATGTCATCTGCTCCCCATACACTTCGACAAGCTGACTCAGTCCCTGTCAGCGGCATCATGGCCCTGTGGGTCCTCCTGCCTGAGGTTTTTCTATGAGACAAGCACCAGGTGAGGTAAACCAGGCACGATAAAGCTGTATAGGTTAGATTGTGCAAGAAGCAATCTTAAAAAACTTTCCTTCCCTACCGCAGTGAACTGATTGGTTGATACTATTAAAATAAATAAATAAATAAGCCACCTACACCTAAAATTCTATTAAAATAATATTAGGAAGTTCTCTTTATTACTATTAGTTTGCAGGTAGCTAGCCTTTTCCCTCGTTATCTAGTTATTTAAGCTTGCTCCAGGATGCAAAGTCAGTTGGTCACTGACGACGCACAAAAAGAGCTAGAATCCTTGCCACGCTTGCTGTTGAAATACCAATTTAAAATAGTCCACATATCTACCCATATGGTTATGAGGACCCAGGGGGAGGTTTTCTGATGAAAATGCTTCTGTGTTCCCCTCAGGGAAAGAAAAAAAAAAAAAAAAAAAAAAAAAAACACTAGAGTGTTCAGTAATTGTTGGGAGTCAATTAATCAGCCACAAGCTTTTGCAAAGAGTGATTCTGAAAATTTCATATCACCTTGTAGACAAGCAATATTTTCCAAAGTCAGTTATGTGGTGCAGAAGATACTGATATTAAATGAGCAGCGCAGAACATGAAAAACAAACCCATAATTATCAATAGATTCTTAAATTGGCAGGCGATAGATTTTTAAATTGTCCTTTCACCCTTCTGTGTAAGTCGGTTTGCCTCACAATGATAAATTAGCAGCAGCACTGTGCTGAGCCTGTTTCCACTGGACGCTTCTCATTACCATTCAGGGGTTTTGCTGGCTCATCAGTGCATCGTGGACAGCATTTCAATTGCTGCAATGTGGCCCAGAAACAAGAGAAAGGATAGAAAATAGAGTCTATAAAAACCTTTTCTTGAATTCTAAGATTGATCAAGTTCTCAAATAAGAGTAAGCTCTTTGGCCATGGTGTTGCTAGTTTTTATGTATCCCAGAGGAAGACACAGTACATTCATCCCCTCTGTTCTTCTCTTTAGATCTCAGTATTCTTGTTAATCTATCAGGAAAATAAGAACTGTAACAAGTAATGGACTGAAAGTGCTTTTTTCTCAATTGAAGAGAACAGCTCCTTTAATCCCAGTAGCACAGGGCTACAAGCTAAGGATTTCGTCCAACTTTTATTATTCACCAGCATCTTCCAAGAAAAATGAAACCAGCAACCTATAAGAAGATCAAGTTAAACATCTTGGACAGATGATTTTCAGTTATAAGTCAAAACATAAATTCAATTTTTAGTTGTTATTTGGCATTTGTTTTATGTAGATGTTGCTTAATCAGAGTTCTAATTAAAAACAGTTGCAATTCTATTTGTCAAAATAAACATTTTCAAAATCCTAAAGCTTTTTGGAGCATGTTGCTCTGATGATATTTCCACTAGGGAAGGTTCTGAATCTGTGAACAGTCAGACAGGATGAAAGGAACAAGAAAACCTGAGATTTCTGATATGTAAATGGATATTTGCAGGCAACTTCATGTATAATTTTACAATGTTATGCTTTGGTGGAATGAAAATAAATATTGGATCTTCAAAATCTTAAAAACCTCATGAAACAGGATTTTTGTTCTTCAGATAATTCTAGTTCTGACAGTTCTCCTTCTGCTTTGTTGAGCATTGTTACACCCTGATCATTTTGCAAATACATTGACACCGCATTTAATGTTCCTGAATAGTTAGGGTTGTGTACAATACAAAGCACATCACCTTTGAGAGCACGTGGTCTAACAAAACTTGTGACCAGCCTTTTACCACTCCTGGAATTTTCTCTCCTGACTCCAGATTCAGAGTACACACGTCATTATTATTTTTCAGCCATGTTCAGCTTTGTATTGTTCCTGGTGAACAAAGCATGTGAAGCTTTCTACCTAAATCAGTAGTAATAATGAATGTTAGTCCTGCTCACTGAATATTTGACAACTCTCTTTTTCCAGATCAAAACTGAATGCACACTAGGGAATAGATGTTGCATGAAAATTCCAAATATCTCAGGGGGTTACCAAGTTTTCCTAACACTAAAATCATCTCACAGAGTTATTATAATAAGTGAAAAAATGGAAGGTAAACTATTTTTTACATTCACAAGCAATAGACCAGGTAATACTTGGCTTAGATTTCAGCAAGGGGGATTTGAGTTAGACTTCGGGAAGTTTTTTTTTAACCATGTGGTTAGCTAAGCACCAGAGCAGGAGACTTGTGGAAGCTTCATCACTGAAATATTATATGATGTGATTGGACAAGCATCTGTCAGAAATGGTTTAAGTATATCTGATGCTGCTGTCAGGCAAAGGGATGGATTTATTTGTCTCTCAACTTCCCCCCCACCTATCTGTGCATCTTCATTTACTGAAGGTGCCCACTGTCTGTATTTACCTAACCCCTGACTGTGTCATAGACAGATCTCTCTAGAAAGAATATTTTGTCCTCTCTTCTTGCTTGCTGCTTGTAGCCATTGAGCCCTATTTCCTTGTAGAAAAGCACAAGACTAAGACCAAGACCTGACATTTCATTGGAAGTTGACCAAGTACACGCTGATGTTCTCATGGTGGCCCAACGCTAGGAAGGTGGGTGAATGCCTGCACTAACTGGCCCTCTGCTAGCTGATACTGTACATTATTTCCACACTTAGTTCCACATAGTACTCCAGAGTGGTGGTAACAAAAACATGGAGAGTTGTGGATATCACAAACAAAGGGGTGAATTTCTCACAAAACTCACCACGGGGAAAAAATAATAATAATAATAATAATTTTTTAAAAAATTGTCTACTGATATTAACTGATTACCTACAGATTGAAACAATATTTCAACAACTTGCACTGTGATGCCTTTGATTGAAGTTGAAGATAATTTCTTGGTTAAATCTAGGTATTTCTCCTTACTTACCATGATATTTCTAATATTGTCCAGATTTATTCACCAGAAAATTTCCTGAAGTCAAGTGGTCATTTCAGTAATTATAGTTGTTGTAGCTGTGGAGAGATGAGCATCAATGTCATATTATTAAATCTATCCGAACCCTCTGTGTGTCATATCGCCTTACAGTGAACTCAAATAAACATTGAAAAGCCAGTGATTTTGTTTAAGTGTCTCTACAGTCTTCAAATAAGAGCAAAGAGAAAGAAGCAGTGCTGCTGAGTGTGGTTGTACCTACTGTTAGATGAAGCTATCAGTTCACCTTCCTGGATGGAAAGTTGTCACACCACCAGACACTGCAAAGACTCCTCAAATGTTCAGCAGAAGAGAGATCTTATCCGTGCCTATGGAAGATAGACCCTAATGTACTGTACATCGGTTGTACCACTTGCTGTTGGAGCTTGGTGTTTACCAGTCACTTAGCTGTTTATTCAGGGTGAGGATTATGGAGCTCTGGAATGGAGTTCCTTCAGGGTCAAGTTCATGGAAGACTTTGAGTCAAGCATTGGATTGTCTGGGACTATTTCACTGTCTGTAGATACAACAGATATGTTCCCATGAAGGAGCCGTTCCTTGCTGCTGTTTGTGGAGGTACTCCAGAAAGTGGTGGTGGAGTGGTTGTGGCACTCTACTGTCAAGACAGCCATCGCACCCTTGCTCTGCTGTCATACAGAAGTCATCCTCACTGTAAATGGATATTGGGATAAATCTGAGCTGAGAAGACATAAGGAGCTGTATTCATTGCTGCTCCATGTACACAAGGAGCTCCAACAACAGATGTTTCAACAGTGTTAGCAGGATGGGTTTAAAGAGTTCCTTGGACCTTCGCACTTTTTAAATCACTGCTTTAAATCACTGATTGCTGCAAGTGAAGAAACAATTAAATACAAAAAGGATGATTTGGAGGCTCAGTTCTCTGTGATACCAAGCACACCTACACATTGCTGGTCCTATCTAAGTCTGCGGCAGCTGAGGGTACTCAGCACCTTACAGACTCAAACTGTGGAGGAGAAGAATACCACCACTCTTAATAATAGAAAGACAGGAAAAAAAAAAAAAAAAAAAAAAAAAAAAAGTGGATTTCCTACGATTACTGGCTGAATAACCAGGTTAACAAAAATTGAAGACAAAATCAGAGAAATGAGGGCGCTTCCATTTCTCTGGGGACTGTTGCTGTAGCACAGATTTTATTTATGTTGCCTCCTGCCAGAAAAATCTACAGACAATTGGTGTCAGTTTCTAGTGAACCACAGACTGCTCTGATAGCTGCAATTGCAATGAAGGATGTGACAAATCCATGTTTGAGATGCACTGAATGCCAAATACTAGAGTTGTTTCTCCCTGGCTAACAAGTACAGATGTGCGTCAGTGTGAGACAGGAGCCTGAAAGCAGTTCGGTAGCTACAAGAAGAGTGGGAGAGATGCGACCTTCATACTGCCATTAAAACGCAGCTGACAGGTCGGAGAACAGAGAAACAGCACTGTGAGTGTCATGTTTTCAGTCGTACAACACTTTTTCTTTCACCATTTAAGAGAATTTACAGAAAGATTCTATTTTGTAGTCTTTCAGATTTCTTTCCTTGCAACACATTCTACACTTACTTTTATCATTCTGTTTATCATTCTGTAAAATCATCTTTGTAACAAACACTGGCAATATCCAGAAGAGATAGCTATGACTCCAGCTGAGAAATAACAGCAGGAGTAATAAACTCTTAAGACTACACCTCAGTTTCTGTGTGAATGATTTGACAGTAATACGGCAGGAAAAGGAAAATGGTGCTCAAGAAACAGAAAGAAAGTGATGCAAAATATAGGTGTAAACCGAAGTATTCCTATTAGCAGGAATAGAATTCCCATGAATCAGTGGGCAAATCCAAGTAAGGTCATAGCAAGAAAGACTCCTGGACCTGGTTCTTCAGTCTGTTGTAGATGATGAAGTCACCACAGCACGAATTGTCACTCATTCTGGATAGGGAGACTGCAATACAAGTGGGCTTTGGAGACTTTTTTTTCTTTTTGTAAAATACTCCAGAGGAGATAAGAAAGCTTTGGATGAAAAGAGGAGAACTTGTAAAAGAGAAGATGCTGGACATACTCCAAGGTGTTGGCTGCCATTTATTTCACTGTTGTGATAGGAGTAACAAATTCACTCATTGATAATTGAGGTGGTTTCTAAATGTTCATGCCAGTATCAGGATCTGAATACTAAAATAACAGAGCTACCCAGCAGTCCCTTATGTGATTATGCTTTTGGGTATCAGCCTCCACAACTGCATGAAGTCAAAGTGAGAAAACATCACCTGCTGCTTTTACCCTCAGCACCACTTCAAGAACAGGAGGGCTCAGACCAGATCTCCACCTGGCCCTGTGGACTTTCTCCAGTAGTGTACAAGAGAAACTACAGGGAAGAGTACAAGTACAGCTAGCATTTTCCCCACACTTCTTTATAAGAACACTTGGTCTTCCCCCTGAAACTGCTAACAAATTATGAGTAGAGCATGCTAGCATTGTTATGAGATGGGTATTACCAGAACGAGTTCTCTAAGCCGATTTCCCATGTAAGACTATATGACATCAGCTTTCAGTCATTAGGAATTTGGACTGAATGTGGCATGTTTTGAAAAGGCTGTTTTTTAGATGAGTTTTGGGTCTTTTTTTTTTTTTTTTTTTTTAGTAGTTTCGAAAAAAGAATATATAAAAATTTTTTTTTTTAAAAAAAACAAACCACCAAACTCTGTGGCAGAACTGTTTTTATTTATAAGTTATGAAATCTGCAGTTATCCTTAAACACAAATAATACAGAAGCAAACAGAACTTGTTCCAAAGTGAACAAGGTCATGCTGGAATCATTTGAATAAAAGTAACTATTTCATGTTATCATTCACTTACATTTACTTTACATTTAAAGTAAAACTAAGCCCCTAACCCCACAATTTACAATGCACAGAGAATCTGAAACTCTCCTGAAAACTGTTGACCATCCACTGTTTATTGTAAATTATACAAGCTTAGTTTTCATAATCTCTATTTACATGAAACAGGATCAAATATTCTTTTCTAATATTCCTCATTCGGATAGCCTTTCCAGTGTTCCTGTGACCATATCAGAATGTTTAAGTAGCCTGTGCATCATATGGAAACAGCCGAGTGCATGAACAGTGATGCTGAATTTCATTCTGAAGTAGATTTATTCCCCAGGGACTTTCAGCTCGGGATGGGTGAAGAAATCATGAAGATCGGGAGACTCTGTGAAGAGGTGTTTCCCCTTTTCCTTCATTCCTGAGTGATTTAGATACTTCAATATCATATTGTTTATTTTCTTAAGCTCCTCTATGTTCTTCTTTTCAGATAATAGTCTGCTTGATAATTGGTCCATCTTGTTTCTAGTTTGAACTTGGAAAAGAAAATGTACAACATTAAATTGGCAACATGTAAGTCAAGAGCATCACTACTCTCTCTTGCATTCTTGTGTGAGATTGTAGGGAATTATTATGGATTAAAATATTTAACAGGAAAGCAGCAGCAGAATACAATGAGAAAAAGTTATGCATCTGGTGGAGTTACCTGCTCATTAAATTCTTCATCTGCTTATTTTCTGTTTTACTAACTGCAATGCAGTATAATACAATAAAAGACACTGTCTCAGACAAAATTTACAGTCTTCAGCAGTGTAACCATTCCATTTGTGTCCACAAGAAAATGTCTTATTAAATGGCTCCAAGTTGCTATTTCTGGGCGCTGTTCACCTATATTTTTTTCTAAAAGTACAACTACTAAAGCATGCCAAAGCCTACAGCCATATCACCTGATTTCCTAAAGCATTTGGGTTAAAGGAGAATTCTTGTAAATACTGGCATTAAGAGGCCCATTTACTCTGGACCACCAATATGCAGTATACATTACACACACTTCTGGAGCTATATTTATTTTGGCTTTCTGAGGCTGAAAAAAATTACCCATGGGTTTTAAAGCAGATAGAAGTTTAGTTCTAATGGTGCCAGTGCAAAACAAATCTATGCCTGTGGATTCCATACATAACCTGACACAAACACTACTGGTAATCGGTTCCAAAAAGTACAGGTCTCCAGCAGCCTGAGTCCAAGCAAATTTCTTTAAACCCTACAGGTAGCCTTTTCACTATGACTTTACCATTTTTCCACTAGAGGGGCACATTACTCATTTATGTATACCAGGGCTCTACTTCTAGCAGCAGCCCATTAAAGATATCTAGAATTCAAATATGAGATATTTGAATTAGGCTTTTACAGTCGTGCCACCGAAGATTTCCTTTGTGTTCTTTACTTGTCTGATATTCTGTCCCTTGAGAACTTCTGAACAAATTCAGTCAAGGATGAGGATTTTTGCTTCACTCTAGTAAATTCCCTACTATAGAATAAAATAAATCTTAATTTCATACGTATTCCGATTCTTTCAAAAATGGGCTGGTGAATTAAAATAAAGCACCTCAGACTCTGCCCAATACCGTTAGCACAGAAAACCCCACGATGGCAAAGGCTCCATAAAGCAAGGCCCCCTGTCCCTGTAGCCGTGTGCTTAGCAGTGTTAGCTGAGCCAGCCCAGCCAGCCCACCCCAAGTGGAATAGTGTCTGCAGACTGGATGCTACATGCCAGTTTTGATATATGTCATCCGTTTTTTTGTTTCTTTGAGGTTTTCTTAGTTACAAACACTTTCCAGCCAGTACTTAGCCTGCAACCTTCAGTTCTTTCTGAATAAAAGAGAATATCTCCAGGGAGCCTGATTTAAGTGCTATTCCATTTATATTATTAGTGCAATTCCAGTTTCAGTGGAATGACACCAATGCTGAACTTCACCTGGACAGATACAGAAAGCTGACTCGTTGCCTTATGATTATCTTTAAAATTTAATTTAATTTCCAGTCAGCATTTTCAAAAACACACTTTCGCCCTTCTGAGCTAAATTCTCGACAGCTGTTTAAGCTCACAAAAGCTTTACACAACGGATAAAATTGTGCCTTGTATTTCAGAGAGTAGAGGCCTGTGCTTTCACACCCAGGACCGAGACCCACCGCCCATAGCCAGGTAAAGGCTTTGGACATGCAGATGTGATGGTAGGATTCTATAGGGTAGTAAGACATTTCAGCAAAGTTCTTCCAGTTGGCCCCATATTTATAAGAACCACTGTTGTTTTTACTTACTTATTAAGAATATTACAAAGGAAACAAGCGCCAAACTGATGATCAAAGTAAGAATGAAGGTGATGAAGAACAAGCACTGGTTTCTTGTGGTGTTCCCTGCCGTGTTTTCTCCAGTACTACCAATGTTCTCATACTCCTCATCTGTAATGAGATAACATTGATAAAGCTTGATAAAGTGATAACATCTGTCAAGGTTGGTTAGAATAAACATGCCAAAATGCTCCTGGCTTCAGAATACATCACAGTTTTGGCCAATAGACTTTTTTTCCTGTGACAGTACACAAGAAAGGAAGAAACCAACTTTATGAGCTCAGCTTGAATTT
This sequence comes from Oxyura jamaicensis, assembly GCF_011077185.1. Classification (NCBI taxonomy): domain Eukaryota; kingdom Metazoa; phylum Chordata; class Aves; order Anseriformes; family Anatidae; genus Oxyura; species Oxyura jamaicensis. Next base: position 28,218,129 of record NC_048893.1, read on the forward strand.
GGATGTACAGAAACTAATGTATCTGTTATAACGGTTGTAACATTTTCAACAAAAAAGTTTCCGTTGTTGAAGTTGACCTGTTTGAGAGACTGCAATGAAGTTTTCATCAGAAAGCTTTCTAAAGATCTGAATGGACTCATCCTTTTCAAAAAAGAAGAGAGAAAAAAATCAGATTGAAAACCTGGACACAGATTAATCCTTCACATTTATCCTTCAGATTCACTTCTTCTTTGATTTGATGGTATAAGTACCCATGGGATGACTAAATTTCCAAATTAAGCACTACAGTTGCTCTTGATGTTGGATAGGATGACTGTAGGCCTCATTTTTTAATCTGAAAACATTTTTATTATTATTATTCTTTGAAAACACTCTATAGGTTTTGTTGGTTTCATTCCAACAAAACATGAAGTATATATCCTCCCAAATTGCCAAAATTGGAATAGACTTTCACATGGACTACATATTTTGTCCTTCAAGCACAGGAAGAAAGAGGGGGGGAAAGAACAAGTAGTTGCTGTGCTTCCTTGAATCTGAAAAGCAAGACAGTTTACTGTGCTCTTAAGAATGCCTTGCATAAAGGGACAGTCAATAATAGCTTCTCCCACAGAAACAGTTGCAATCGAATGAAAGATGGCAATAAGCGCTAAAGATGATGGGTGAAGTCAAGTGAAGACCATGAGGAAATGCAAGCGAATATCAAAGAAAATCACACTTGAAACTGAATTGTTTATTGACTAATGTTTGGTTTACTTTATATTTTGGGAAAGCAATATAGGGAATGCAAAAAGGGAGCTAATATAATTTCATTTTAGTGTCAGTCTCTTACATGCAAATTAAAATCACATACTGTAATTTCCCCTCCTATAATTGTTGTCTTGCCATTCTGAAAGGGAGAGTAGCAAGTGCATCTATGAAAACTGTTTCTAGATCGTGTTTTGGTATTAGCTGGTAGAGATCTCTGAGGGCTTTGAGCCTTTAGTGATAAAGCTGGGGGAAGGATGCATAAGCCATAACAGCACTTTAATAATGAACAAACCTGGGACTGAACAATTCACTGAGCTAGCTGGAGATCTCCGGGAATATCTCAGCTTCTCTTTATTGCATTTAACACGCTCCTGTCTGTTGGTAAGCTAAAACCCTTTAATATTTGTTTAGGGGGACTTTATGTTTATTCCCTTAACATTCATAACAAATGCATCATATAGTAAGTACCTGCACCAATATTGCTTTCTAATTAGCATAATAGAATAGAATAGAATAGAATAGAATAGAATAGAATAGAATAGAA
>NC_048893.1:28219429-28421045 GCF_011077185.1 Oxyura jamaicensis
TAGAATAGAATAGAATAGAATAGAATAGAATAGAATAGAATAGAATATCCTGAGTTGGAAGGGACCCTTAAGGATCATCAAGTCCAACTCTCGACACCGCACAGGTCTACCCAAAAGTTCAGACCATGTGCCTAAGTTCACAGTCCAATCTCTTCTTAAATTCAGACAGGCTCGGTGCAGTGACCACTTTCCTGGGGAGCCTGTTCCAGTGTGCAACCACCCTCTCTGTGAAGAACCCCCTCCTGACGTCCAGCCTAAATTTCCCCTGCCTCAGCTTAACCCCGTTCCCGCGGGTCCTGTCACTAGTGTTAATGGAGAAAAGGTCTCCTGCCTCTTGACAACCCCTTACGAGGAAGTTGTAGACTGCGATGAGGTCTCCCCTCAGCCTCCTCTTCTCCAGGCTGAACAGGCCCAGTGACCTCAGCCGTTCCTCGTACGTCTTCCCCTCCAGGCCTTTCACCATCTTCGTAGCCCTCCTCTGGACACTCTCCAACAGTTTCATGTCCTTTTTATACTGTGGTGCCCAGAACTGCACACAGTACTCGAGGTGAGGCCGCACCAGCGCAGAGTAGAGCGGGACAATCACCTCCCTTGACCTACTAGCGATGCCGTGCTTGATGCACCCCAGGACACGGTTGGCCCTCCTGGCTGCCAGGGCACACTGCTGGCTCATATTCAACTTGCTGTCTACCACGACCCCCAGATCCCTCTCTTCTAGGCTGCTCTCCAGCGTCTCATCGCCCAGTCTGTACATGCAGCCAGGGTTTCCCCGTCCCAGGTGCAGGACCCGGCACTTGCTCTTATTGAACTTCATGCGGTTGGTGATCGCCCAGCTCTCCAACCTGTCCAGATCCCTCTGCAAGGCCTTTACGCCCTCATTTGAGTCCACGACTCCTCCAAGTTTGGTGTCATCAGCAAACTTGCTCAAAATACCCTCTATTCCTACATCCAGATCATTTATAAAAATATTGAAAAGTACCGGCCCTAAAATGGAGCCTTGAGGGACCCCACTGGTGACCGCCCGCCAGCCTGACGCAGCTCCATTTACCATAACCCTTTGGGCCCTGCCCGTTAGCCAATTGCTCACCCATCGTATGATGTTTTTATTTAGCTGTATGGTGGACATTTTGTCCAGTAGGATCCTATGGGAAACCGTGTCAAAAGCCTTGCTGAAGTCCAAAAAAATCACATCAGCTGGTTTCCCTTGGTCCACCATACGGGTGATCTTATCATAAAAGGAAATCAGGTTAGTTAGGCAGGACCTACCCTTCACAAACCCATGCTGGCTGGGACCAATGACTGCTTTGTCCCCCAGGTGTGCCTCAATAAGTCCGAGAACCAACTTCTCCATGATTTTACCAGGCACTGACGTGAGACTGACAGGCCTGTAATTGCTAGGGTCTTCTTTCTGACCCTTCTTGAAAATTGGCACAACATTTGCCAGCTTCCAGTCTACTGGGACCTCTCCAAATTCCCAGGATCGTTGAAAAATAATTGATAGAGGTTCCGCGATGACATCCGCCAGCTCTTTCAGCACCCGGGGATGAATCCCATCCGGACCCATGGACTTGTAGGGATCCAGGTGGAGTAGCAAATCCCGCACACGTTCAGGGTCAGTTGGGAGTTTGTCATCCCCACCGTCCCGGTCCTCCAGCTCAGGGCACCCTGGGTCCCGAAGCCCATCATCGGCATTGAAGACAGAGGCAAAGAAGGCATTAAGTGTCTCTGCTTTGCCTACGTCATCGTCTGTGAGGAGACCTTCCCTATCAAGGAGCGGCCCTATGTTTTCTTTAGTTCTCCTTTTTCCATTTACATATCTAAAAAAAACCTTTTTATTTTCTCTCACAGACACAGCCAGCTTCAACTCTAGCTGTGCTTTGGCCACTCGAACTTTCTCCCTACAAACACGAACAGCATCCCTGTATTCTTTCCATGACGCCTGGCCCTCCTTCCAGTAGCGAAACACTCTCTGTTTCCGCCTAATCTCCATTAGAATGTTCCTGGTCAGCCACGCCGGCTTCCTGCCCCGCCTGCCTGACTTGCGATATTTTGGAATTGCCTTATCTTGTGCTTCTAGGAGGCATCGCTTAAAGAGTGACCAGCACTGGTGGACATCGAGGCCTTCAAGAGCAGTTTCCCAGGGGACCTTACTGACTAGTTCCCTGAGCAGCCTGAAGTCCGCTTTCCTCATATCTAGGGATGAGGTTTTGGTGGCACTTTTCCTTCTGTCACCATAAATGTTGAACTCAACCACTTCATGGTCGCTATGACCGAGGCGGCCACCAATCACCACATCTCCCACCAGACTCTCTCTGTTTTCTAGCAACAGGTCTAGGAGGGCACCTTTCCTAGTTGGCTCCGTTAGCACCTGTACCAAGAAGTTATCATCTAGGTGCTTCATGAACCTCCTGGACTTGCTCGTGTCAGCCGTGTGGCACTCCCAGTTAACGTCCGGCAAGTTGAAGTCCCCCATAAGGACAAGGGGAGTTAATCTCGAGGCCTCTCTTAGTTCTGTAAAGAATAATTTTATGAATAAAATAATAAGAATAAATAAGAATAAATAATAAGAATAAAATAAGAATAAAATAATAAGGAGGGAGACAACCTGCTACTACTGCCTCTCAAGTACGCTAAGCTATCAACAGAGCTCTCAAAAATAGTCCAACAGAGCTCTCAAAAATAGTCCATACTTGCTCTGCTTAATGAAGGCTTCTTACTGACTGGCCTTGCCAGCCTACAGCACTGTAAGGAATCAGTGAACACAGACTCCTGCCAAGCTGCAAACAGTGGGACCATTTTGTCATCTAAAACATAAAGAAACAGTTTCATGGGTGCTACCAAAACAATCAGAAGTTGTTTGCATTTTAAATACATTTTAAACATGTTTGCTAGTGTGCTTGATTATACCAGGTCATATTAAGCTACTGAACAAAAGGAATGCTGTGTGTACTGTAACACTCTGGAAACGTCATTTTTAAACCAAACTGGGCATCAGCTATACTACTAATAGACCTTGTTCACAAGAATTTAGTGGCTATCAGAACTGAAAAATATTCCACAAATCTCACTGATATCTACAGAATCTCCAAGCTTTCGAAAAGGTAAAAGGCGTGTATGCTAAAATGAATAATCCTAGAAGCCAAAGAGCCAAAGGACTTTACAAAAGGATGCATAAAATATACAATAGGCTACATTTTTACTGCTAAGATGTAGGGAGGAGCATTCACATGAATATTCCACAGAACCCCTGGAAAGTAAAGAACACTGTCTTATTAAAAATTACAAAAGGAGACAAGACAGATACACAGCAGTGGCACAATGCCAAACCAATTTATCCCATTCATTGTCTCATTTTGGACTTGTAGAAATGAGAATATAAAGATAATCTACATATGAAAATCAAGCAGCTTAAGTCTAACATCTTTGTGTAGAATCCAGAAGCTGACAGCACTCCAGTTATTTGCATTAGAACTGTTTACGTGTCCTCTGGAAAGGCATTTATGCCCTATTGCTAGAAGGATGATTAAGTTATGGCCTTTTGAATCTTATTTAAACATAATTGTCCTTATGCAACTTTTCTTCAGTCAAAGTTGCCATTATAGTAGAGGAAATAAAAACAGAGTCAAATGTTGTCATGTGGCATGCTGCTGAAGAACTCCAACTTTCAAGAAGTTTCCAGGTGACAAGGAACACAAGTGTATTTTAACTATCACTGGCCAAAAAAATTCTTGTTGCCATGAGCAAATCAAAGATAGAAGCCACATAAAAGCAGTAAAAGTGGAAGAGCCCGCGTCTGAAACTGCGAGTAGAGAGGTTCAGTGAATTAAAATGCTTAAAACTCTCACAGGTTTGAAACCTTAGATGTGTCTTAAAAGAATCAATAGAATTTCACAGGTTTTTTTATAGTTGCATTTAGTGTGCTCGAATTTGTGCTTGTGAAGAATTATGATGTTACTCATATAAGAGGTAGATATTGGGCAGTACTGGAGAAATTATCTTGCCTGATGGATCTCAATAGAAATGAAAGACAAGTTCAGGCTTCTTCAGTGCAGAGGTTGACATATACTTATTGGCCTGCTGGGCTGTTGACAGTGCAACACAATGTGGTTAGAGTTTTCAAGTGTCGTACATAACTCTTTTTTACAGCCTACTGTATGTACTGAATAACCACAGAGCATCATCTGTCATACGTACCTAGTGCATGTTGGGATTCATCTGGACAAGCATTTAGTTTGTTTAGGTTATTTAAGGAATCAACGACATAAAGTTTTCCTTCTTCATCAGTACTGGGGAGGTTAATTTCCAAAGAAGGCCTCTCCATTGTGTCTAAAATAATAATAAAAGGAAAGTTAAAAAAATGGGTGTGAAATAACTATTAACAGTAGCTGTCCTGAGCTGCAGAAGTGCTGAGAAGCTTTAGCAACCCCTAAAACAAAGGAATTTGAAGGACCAGTACACTTGAAGGGAAAGGTAACACAGTATGTAGCATTTGTTGTTTATTGGACATCTTTAATGAGTATAAAATTCCATTTCTGCATTGTACTTGTGCACATGTAAATGCACATATAGATGTGCATATATCTATACAAATAGACATAAATAATTACACATATGTATACCTATAAATATATACATGTAGAAAGAGAAAATCTATTTCACTAGCAGTGATTTGAACATTAGTTATTCTGTTGTCTGAATAACCCTTTGGGGGTTATCTGGGGGGTAGTTGGTGAGATGAAGAGCGATATCCTGACCACAGTGAAGGCCAAACCTTTGCTAACAGCAGCAGGAAGGATGTCAATCAGGTCCTGTGCTGTCAGCATCAAACTATTCAGAAAGGAGACATGGCCAGAAAGCCGGCATGGACGTAGGAGACAAGGAGAGGGAATATGAGTCTGCACCTTGGAATGTCACTGTGAAGTTATTTGTGAATAATGGGGCAAAAAATAATCTTCTAGTGTAATACAGAAGCTAGTTATGGATAAATTAAAGCCTGATGGTAAAGACTTTTCTTCAGGCCATTAGTCTTTGCCTTAAGAAGAGTAGTAAATGGGGCCCAACCAGCTTCTCTGCAAAGTCTGCATGCACGAACTGATCGCATGATTGTATAAATAAATACAGTTATGAAGATTATACAGAGACTAAGCAAAACCTAAGCAGTCTCCTCTGTGTTGAAGCACTCTACAGTTCTAGTCATAAGGAGATGCAGTTGTTCTGACTAGGCATCTTAGACTACACTAGGCACTGAAAACTCCCTCGATAGGTACTGAAGAAAAATATGTACCTCCAGGAAATATTCTCTTATACTTAGATAGGTGTTCTCAGACCTTAGAACTGCCGTCTAAGGGTACCTTTTCCTTGCCAGCAAATGTAAGGCAGAGGTTAGTTTAGACTTGAAGAGAGATACATCTAGCACATTTAGTATTTCATTAAATCTCTCAAGTTCAATTTTACCTGCCAAATAGAACTCAGCACTTTATGGGATGCAAGCCTACTGTTGGTGGAAGATGATGAGCATCTAAGGGCGATTTCTTAGACAGGTGGAATTTGTGATATGACTCTTGACACGTCTCCCCCTCTCTCTCCAGTAAGTAGAGAACACAGTGCGACTGGATTCCTAACTCAGCACTTCAGTTAAAAACTAAGTAACAATTACAAGTTTGAGGAATACAGGCATACATGTTTACAGAAAGCACCCATTCTTTCCCTTATCAAAGTAGATGGAGGAGATTGCCGTATCTGAGCACACAGCCATGTAGATATTCACTGAGTCTTCGTAAGGCTGAAGACTAAGTGCTTATTTCACTCCTGATAATGGGACTATTTCTAATAGTGGAGATTGACAGGCCTACATATACACGTTTACATTTATATTTTAGAGAAGATTACAGCTTAGTGTTTCTCTGTTCAAAATTGTTGCTGAAAAACACAAAAATGAGGTTGAAATTCAATCATAGCAGCAGTGACCCTTAGGCAGTGCCTGGTTTTCAGGTGTGTGGCAGTAATTTCAGGATGGAGCTGCAGCTCCTTGCATTCCCTGGAATGTCACAACTGTCACAAGGTGCGAGACCGCAGCGCTGGCTAGCCGCAGTGCCACCCGTGTTCCCACAGGCAATCCGTGACGGACCGCAGGCATTTCGGAGCCCTGTGCTGCCACGGCGTGCTAAGAGCTACCCCCTCGTGCACAGACGCCTGGGTTATTTTTAGCTTCCAAAGAGCAGTTGTTTCTCTTGGGTATTTTGGTTAGTACCTCCCTGCAGCTTCAGGGAAGACTCTTCTGAACAACTTGGGCTGTAATAAAAGTGAGTATCTTTCATTCATTATTATGAACTGAATTTTACATTTCTGATTTCTTTATTATATAAAACCACTACATAATGTAACTGCAGTGACGAAAATCTGTATTAACTCAGCAAGGTATTACAATTTTTTTTTTCCCATTGACATCGCAAACAAATGTGAGAGGGTACTTCAGCATCGCCAGCCAAAGGTATTGGTTAGTTGCCCAACAAACTAATCTAGACATTATTTTGACTTCTAAGTTCCTCCTTAGATTGCTGTAAAATTAGAACTTAGCATGAAGATGCTGAACATTCTTACCAGAAGGAATCAATCTAAAAGGAATTAACAAACAGGAGAACTAAATGTTACTTACAACATAACCACGTTCAGGTAATACGGCAGCGTGGAAGAAATCAGCCAGTGCCAATCACCAGAACAAAACTCGTGCTGCTGTTCCCCTCTGCTTTTAGACCCATCGGAGCCCGTCCACTCCTGCAGGACCCATGAAGGCAGCTATGAAACAGGCTGTCCCTTTCAGTCTATATTTAGCATTCATCTCGGCCAAGTATACTGACTTCACAATATTGACCTGTTTAAAAAGAGATCGGCACATATACAGCTCAGTCTTTATTACTCTATTGGAATTATTATAATATCCTATAAGAGGAAATTGGAAGATCTGTTACTGGTGATCAATATTTCACTAACCCCTTAGTTTATGATGCCTTTTTGAAGCTAGTTTGCTATGCAGCAGAGTCATAGCTACAGTACTGTAGTTATGAGCAACCAGTTTGCTATGCAGCAGAGTCATTTCTATAGTATTGCAGTTATGAGGACTTTAAAGGCATAGACTAGAAAAACAAAGTATTTTCTTCCTCCCACACACCTTGTAATTTCAAGTGAGACTGCATTAAGGCATGGACTAATTTGTACAGCATCCAGAAAATAAATTCTGAGCTGTTTGTGGTAACTGTTCCTTCACAGATAGTTCTTTACTTTTTTTAATTGCTAATGTCACAGAACACAGAGTTACAGCACACAAGTGACAGGCAGTTGGTGCTAACAGGGACCGTACGTGAAAACACTAAGTCCTTTCTGACTTCTGAAACGTTGAAATGCTTTAAACTGACAGTGGATGTATTTTTCTTTCAGGTAACATGAGGTGACACATTTACCAACTCAGACTTTCCTACCCCAAGCTGAGAACCTTTGAAGCTGCCCAGCCTTAGAAGTTGGGGCAGTAATGCAAAACAAATCTCACTTCTGTCCCTGAAAGATTTCTGACACCATTGTAATAGTAAGACAAAACCCAGACCTCTCCTCTTCTAAGCTTGCAAAGGTCTATAAAGCCAGCCAGATCTCAGTCGGGCAGCAGAACAGCCCCCTCTCACCTCCTTCCCTCTAACAGCCTTGGAAGCCATCCTAGTCTCTGTGGCTGGCACCTCCAGCGTACTGGGGGAAAGGGGAACCACGTGCCTGGCCCTCTGCCGAGAGGTGCTACAGAAAATAATTCTGCAAATCCCAGGGAGCACAGGAAGCTACCACAGAGCCGCTTTATGCTACTCGAGTACACCAGAGGTGACCACGCAGCGGGCCAGCTCAAAGGGGCCAGGGTCTGCTGCATCTAGTCCAGAGATCAGGGGCTTCTAACTCACTTACTTAAAGGTCTGCTCCTTCAGAAGTGGCAGCTATCCTAAGTTCTCTGTGTAAGTTCTATGTTTTCACACAAAACCCTCAGGGTCCCCCCACAACAGGCCATTTTTATTGGCACATCTCAGTCCTACAAACAGGGAAACTGAGGGCACAGGAGTGGCTTTCAATTTGATAAAACAGCATCTAAGAATGTCTCCTGTCACATAAAATACTTTGCAGCACAAAACACGGGGAAAAAATTGACCTTTAGTCCACAGATTCGACTATTACTGAAAGTTATTAAACATATGCATTAAAAATGCACAGCAGGCTACTGTGCAGACTATAAGATACACCTTCCAAAGACAGCAGCGTACAGTTTCATGTAGCATCTTACTACACGAAGGACATCAAGGTACTTGAGCAAGTCCAGGGAAGGGCAACAAAGCTGGTGAGGGGTCTGTAGATCAAGTCTTACAAGGAGCAGCTGAGGGAGCTGGGATTGTTCAGCCTGGAGAAGAGGAGGCTCAGGGGTGACCTTATTGCACTCTACAGGTACCTGAAAGAGGCTGTAGCGAGGTGGCGGTTGGTCTATTCTCCCACGTGCCTGGTGACAGGACAAGGGGGAAGGGGCTAAAGTTGCACCAGGGGAGGTTTAGGTTGGATATAAGGAAGAACTTCTTTACCAAAAGGGTTGTTAGGCATTGGAACGGGCTGCCCAGGGAAGTGGTTGAGTCACCATCCCTGGAGGTCTTTAAAAGACATTTAGATGTAGAGCTTAGGGATATGGTTTAGTGGAGGACTTGTTAGTGTTAGGTCAGAGGTTGGACTCTGTGATCTTGGAGGTCTCTTCCAACCTAGGTGATACTGTGATCTGCCAAGGCATCTACTGTAAGTCAGCCATGTCAGAGGCAGCTAGCTGTAGTTCTGCATGAAACTCCTCTCTTTCAAAACACAGATTTTTCTAGCATTCCAACTTCCCATATGAGTAACAGTCACTAAGACAAAGAAAGCAGTGAGAAAGATCTTTATTCCAAAAATTAAACATCCAATTTCAAAACATATGGATCTTTATTTTATATTGAGGCTAGTATGTCATTTACTACTTTGTTGTAAGTGAAGGTAGTTTAGCTTCAGTCCTCTTCCCCATAAATACTATATAGAATTTTTGTCCATTCTCTTTGTCCATCGATGACTCAGGGAATTTAAAAAGGTACTAAAATAACTTCACATGAACAGGCTCATCCTTCCATATTAGCACATTTTTACCAAAACAACGTTCATTTAATTTACCTTACCATGAAGTAAGGGATCCAATCTGACACATGGCAGTTAACTACATTTATGCACAGTACTGAACAGTTGAGTTACAATATATCCAGGGTTGGAGCAAGTTGCATCTAATGCAAGTGTTACAATGTTCTCCCAGCACCCAATCTTACATCAATCTATGTACAGTGTATATGCAACTAAGCAACAACATGCATTGTATTTACAGATTTTATACAATATCCCTGCGCACAAGTGCAAGCTGAGTACAGAAATAAAAAAGTCAATTAATGGTTACAAATCAGTTATGAAATAGTTAAAATTGAACCCACAGAGATCTAGAAAAATTCCCCCACATCTGCTCTTTTATCACGACATTTGCTTCTAGCTTTTGTCCGAGCCTTGAATGCAGCAGAGTTGTATAAGTGCTACAGAATAAAAAAAAAGAGAAGTTAATCACAGACATTCTAAAGTTTGATGTCCCTTAAAGATTTTTTTTTAAATGCAAAGAAACATAGAACATATTTTTACTCTTTTTAAGGAATTGGTTGGCTGGCCTTCTGAAACAGGCATGGTATAGATTAAGTATGCCCCATGGATTAAAGCTTGGTAGCACTGTTCTGGACTGTTTATAGATGACATGAGTACACTCACAACCAACAGAACAAAGGTCCCCCTACCTGCAGGTGTTTGGCACTGGATATTGTCTCTGTATCAGTTCCTATGATTTCCTGAACGCCCCCCCCCCCCAAGCCCAAAATCTAGGGCTCTGTCATAAGAACCCAAGCATCATGTGTATGGAGCATAAGGCTGACACCCATTAGCAACCAAGTCAACCTTCAGACCTCCCTGGAAGGCTGAAGCAGACAGCTGCCCAACAGGAAAGCTAGAAGAAGAGGTCAAAAGACACACAAACCAAGATTTGGTTTCATTCAGAACAAGGCTTTGTAACTTACCCTTTCAAAACGGGAGATCTTCATTGTTTTAAGAGTTGCGGCATCGAGCATTACTGGTGGACCAAGCTCAAACACATTCCGAAGAAAATCATTTGACTAAACAAGAAACATATCAAACAGTAAGCCTTCCTTCTGATGAGTCACAGATGACCAAAGAAAATACTAGTATTCCAGTAAGCAGCAGCAGCAGCAACTCAACACAACTCAACTTTTGCAATTGATCCAGGGAACAATTCTTCCTTGTATCAGAATAAGGTAAAGAACTCAAATGGTCCTATCAGGCAAACACAAAACCACCCCCCAGTGATTGTTTGTTTGTCCCAGCAAGTTACACACTGTCCTGCTACATCCTTTGCACAAGACTAGGCAGCTGGACACAGATCCATATGGTTTCACAACTCTAATTTGTTCTATCTGGCTGTAAAAATATTTGAAAAAAATGGGGCAGGGGCTGGCGTGTAACACTTCCCAATCATTTAGAAATGCAATTCACATTGGATCAAAGACTTTAACCCCATAATTATCACATTTGGGAACACTTTGGGAACACACACCCCTACGCTGCAGTTCCCACTTCCAATATGCATCGAACAGATGACTAGGGAACAAGCAGTCCCTAACAGATAAGGACAGAGATGGTAGAAGTGAGCAGCTTTACAGCAGCCAGACAACTGCACCACTCTACTTACTGAAAGGGGATTCAGGAGGAGGTGAGGAACACCCTGAAGCTATGTAAATATTCAGCTTGAGTCTCATACTTTTTGAAGAAGCCTTCGAACTGCTAACCCAACTCATCCATACAGTTCTAGATCACTGTAGTTCTTCCCCCCCCTCTATTTTTAACTCAAGGTATTAAAATAGATCTTGTGTCAAGGAGGCATGGCCTTTACATGTTTACTTGAATTTGGAAAAGTGTTTTTAAACAAAATTTTATGCTGTCATCTAAAGCTTGACATTATGGTTTTTTGTTACACCACGTTCTATCCATGATTTTGTACCTTGTTTTTTTGCCACCAAGAAGCCTCTAGTTAACAGTCTGAACATGGATCAAGAAGCAGCTCACCTGCAGATGATATTGCATCCCTGACCCCAGAATCTCCTTGAAGGTATCGTAAGTTTGCTTTTTAACCCAGCAGTCAATATACATGCGCTCAGGTCCAAATTTAACTGTCTCTGTAGGAAAGTCACGCTCCTGTACAAAATTAAAGGAAAGAGCATTTAGGATTTTTCAAGTCAGAAGGTGTTCAGGTAAATGTACCTGACTCTTTTCTTGAAAGCAACTTCAGAAATTGGACTCAGCTCCAGGGAAGAAAAAAAAAGCAGTTCTGAGACTGAGTCATCTTCCAGTCAGTTTGAGCGTCATTTACACCCCACCCTTCAACTGCAGTAACTAGAAAGAAAGCTACACTTGTGACAATGGAACATAACAAGTGCTAATAAGTGATTCAGACTCCTTTGCAGGTCATCTCAAAGGTGAATTCAAATCACACCAGAGCCTTCTCCTTAGCATCTGTGATGCGCAAGAGTTACAACACTTATTACTCCTTCCCACCTATATACAAACACATACCTGACAGAGATACCATTTACAAACATCTCAATACTAAATTAGTTTGTTATGCATATCAATTCAATAAAAAGATTTCACAAGAATATTTTGAAATAATCCTTTTCAACCTATTTGGGGTATAAATCTGAATGTACTACAAGCTTTACATGAAAAAACTGCTCAGGGCATAAAATAAAGTATAGTATTTACAATATGGTGTTCAGCCTGTTTTAAATAGAATAAACTTAGACATGAAAGTCAAGTTTGGAAGAAAGTTTGACTTTGCTAAACTCCTAAAAAAAACTTAAATTGTATTTAAATTTACAAACCAAATTACAATTGTTAAATTGTATTTAACGTAAATGATCAGAATAATCTGGAGACTCCTTTAAGATAATTTCCTGTCTTCTTCACTGAAACAGTAATTTTGTACAGGAAATGTACAAATGTACTTGGCCTCTTGTACAACAGTAAGTTGTACACTACATGGTTTACAATCAATACACTTGAGTAAGCCAAAAAGATTACCTCCACAGCTCGCAGAACATCTCTGAAGACAGATCGCTGCTTTCTTTTATCTACTTTGGCTCGGTGCTTATTTCCGTCAGTAGCTAGAGCTCTTAACTTCTCTGTTAGAAGTTCCATGTCTTCATAAAAGAAATCCTAGTCCAAACAAGTCACAAAAGAACAAACACTTTCAGTTTCTGGCCTCAGCATTTGTCCCCGCAATGGACTGATCTCAACAAATACTGGGCATGGAGACCTCTACAAATTGTTAACTTAGTGGTGTCCCTGTCTCTTGAAATAAAACTTCCTTTAAGCCATTAAGAGAGAAGTCACCCAAATGGGGCACTATCAGCTCCATGCTAGTTGTTAGAGCCACGTGAAACAGTCCAGATCCTCCCCTGTACATACAGATCTGTCAAGCTGCCTCATTCAGTAACAAAGGACTCAGCCTGACTTATCTGCTGAATCTGGTTGGCAGTCCTGTCAACAGGCTGAGGGCACTTCCAAGTACAGAATTCGTGCTACAGGAAGTAGATTGTGAGATGCTATTACACTGATAGTAAGAAATTATACATAGCCTTAGGCCTTGTAGACCTAAGGTTTCTACTTAGAATTAGAAAGCATTTCAAAGTTCACTTCTGTTAGGTGTTTTTTAAAGAGGCAAAATTCCTTAGAAGGGAGTATTTTCTTCCCTTCATTTACTAGTTCAGTGGTAGTCTACCTGGATGAGTAAGCCACTTATGTAAAACGAAGCATCTCATCTGAACATGGCAACGGACTAGTCTGAGCTTACTGCTTCCTTTTTGAAAAAACTGATCTAAGACAAAACACAGTAAACATCTTTAATCTGAAGTGGTTTTTAATTTTCCAAAGTGAATTATTGGCAGTGGTTAATGGAGCCTTTCCTTAGTGGAAAGGAACAGATTTTATGTCAATACAGACTTATTACTGAATTTATAGTTATTAGAAGTTTGACCAAGTGAAGGATCAAGTTCTGGTCTCATTTTCTTTTCTTTGGCATCCACAGCGATGACTCAAATCCCTCCCATTTGAAATTACACCCAAGACTGCGCATTGTTTCCAATTTTGCCATGCCACTGTGTTTTGTATCCTCAAGTCAACCAGAGGTGTCTTTGACCAGTGTTCTGGCAAAGCACAGCAGCCTTCTTCAAGCTAGGAGTTACTCAGGCAGCTATGACAAACTGTGCTTTGTGTGAGTGGAAACAATTTTCTTCCATAGTGTCAGAAAACCAATTCAGAAATTAGTAAGGCTTATTGAAGAACATGAAGACAAGTTCAGCTGTCCATGAGGTAATACAGAGAAGCTTGCCTCTAATCCAACTCAAATGCAAACCCTCAGAAATCTCCAACAGTAACACTGGTATCTGCACAAGGTTTGTGTAAATTGTTTCAAGACATCTGCTCTTAATTTGCAACTGACTAAAACAGTCAACAAGTGCAGCTTAACTGTGACACAATGCTAGTTATCCTTCGCAAGGATACTGAAAAAGAATACTACTAGAAGTAAACATGGTATCTGCTTAAGGATAGATTTTTAAAATGGAAACAGAATTGTGCAGGTTAGGAATTGTTAGAACTTGCCTGCAGAACAGTAAGTATCTGATGAATGTTCCCACTACAGTAATAGTGTTTTATCTCAGATTATCTATTTCTAGGGATAGTTTCCCTGTTTAAAGAGCTGGTGTTGTACCTAGACACTAGAGCTTGCACAGTGCATTTCTAGTTACTCTTAGCTACTGTTTGATGTGGGTTGTTTGTTTTATACTGGTTCTATTTTGCAGCACTGGCATCAGTGCAAAAATGATAGCTAACTTGCTCTAAATCTTGCTGTACCCCATTAAACTGGGGCTGTCTTGCTATCAAGAACATGCCCAGTGAACTGGATGCCACTTGCTGAGATCAGGGATACTCTGTAGCATGGGTTAACAATTTGTCGTCATCACCCAAACGCAATAAAACTGCTGACTGGTACTTACAGCATCTGTTTCGCGTGCCAGTTCAAACAGGAGAGCTAGTGTTTCCCCAGCTGCTATTCTCATGTTGACATCATCACAAGATAGCATACTTGGAAGTTTATGCAAGTGCCTACGGAATATTTTGTGAACATGTTGTTAATTACCATCCATTTCTATGAAGTGAAGCAACGACACAGGTTTTGTTTTCCAGAAGGATACTCACATTTCAATTTTCTTCTTCACTTCATTCATTGGACAAATGGTCAACAACAGTGTCCATGCTAAGAGTGCACTGATGTGAAGAACAGTATTGGGAGTGCTTGACACACCATTAGTGTCTCTATCTCGTGGATAAGCTTTTATGAAGATGTTTTCCAGGCATTCCATAGTGGAGTACAGCTCCTGAGCAGAGGAAAAAAGATTTCAGAAGTTGCTGAAGACTTGCACATTTTCATATTGTCAATGAAAAGAAAGAGGAAGTATTACTTATCCTCACCGTTATGTCATCAGTGACAATGAAACAGCAAATCCCTAAGCAGGTTGCACACTAGACAAAAGAAAAAAGAACTGTCAGTATTTGACATTAATGTTACTATTGACAAAGTTTTTAAATGTGGCATTTGAAATGTGACAGCTGGAGTAATGAAGACTTGCAATTAAAACCTTAGTAGAATAGAAGTCTTCACCATTGCTTAACCCAGCTCCTTCACAATAGTTAGATCTCACTTCCTGTCTTCTCTCAGGAGAGTTTTACAACATACACCACTCTCAAGCATTCACTTTTCATGTTCCGAGTAACACCTTACAAGTACTATATGTAGAACTCCCTTCACCCATTTATTTTAAAACCTACTAGAGTCCACTAGTAAAATTACATAGATTAAAAATAGTAACGGACATATGGCATTTATTTACAGCAGTAGGAAGTTTTTCCCTCTGCCCACTATTAGTTATATGGCATGAGAACACTGACTTCAACAGCCTTTCTTGGAACTACCCAGCTTTTATTACAAGGTCCCACAAGTCCCTTTCCTATTGCCCCAATTCTGCTCCATTTCTTCTTACAAGAAAAGGGATTTTCTTTCTAAAGTGACATTTGCAATACAAAACCACACAGTATCCAAAAAACTACTCTCAAACATCATATTAAATGCCAGAACAAGCTTTTGTTTGTAGAAACAACTGCTATTGAACTACTATTTCCTCTTCCAGAGAACAGATACTATTTTCTAAAGTGTATATATAGGAAGGCACAGTCAGAGGGAAAACTTTTTCTAAAGGAGTTCAACAAAGTCACCCAAGAACAAACTTAACAGCATGGCCTGAAAGAACTGACAACCTGAAAATGTGTCCTGTATCGCTCAGCCCTCAGAACTGCAGTAAGGCGAGTCCAATATTTTAAGTTAAGAAATTGACAGAATACTAGACATAACAGCTCTCCACCAAAGTTCCTAGGTTAAAGGGGAGATTGACATTCAAGCTTCAGGTGGAGTTCCTTTAAGACAGCGAAATTTGCTATGCATCACTCAGAGCATACGTCAACATGAGGTGTTTACACTAGTGCAGTAACCTTTAGTTCTGGATGACACAATAGTGAGACTGCCTAAAACTGCCCTCTGTCCCTCAATGGACAAAAACATTTAACCTTCTAAGACTTACGGCCTGCCGAGCTTGGACACTGGCTGTTCCATCACAGACAATCTTCTTCAGAACCGGACCAAGGGTCTTAAAAATCTCTTCACTTTCGATTCCTGACCCCATCTGCACGCACAGGAGACATGCCAGTCCGGCAGCTGCGCACTGCTCCTCACTCTTACCTAGACATTAACATACTGTGGTAAGTGATCACCTCGCGAATTCCTCCCTTCAGTTAAAGGCATCAGTTTGAACACCTTTAAGTGGAAACTCAGAATCCAAACAGAATGACAGAATAATTTCAGTTGATTTTTGAGGTGATTTAAAATACAACATCCACATTCAGAAAAGGAATTTTGTAAACAGAACGGAATTAAGTGCTCTGTAAAGTACTACAGAAGCCTCACAGACTTCTTCCAAAAAAAAAAAAAAAAGGCATCGGCATTACAGCTGTCTAACAGCAAGCACTTTGATTACCTTTCTTTATGCAGCGTTCAATGCTGTCAGTTAGTGTCATTCTCCTTTCCATGATGAATTCATATAATATTTTAGAAGAAAATGCACTTTTCAGACTTTCAAGTGCTGCTTGTCTTGTTTTGGCACTGTTAGAAGAAAGAAGAAAAACTTCTTGAAATAAATGCCACTTAAAGCTCAGCCTTTGATCTTATTGTAGTCTACAGCGGTCTATTCCCAACAGAGAACAACCTCTGTGGTACTGTAACACATTATCTCCTTCCCTCAAGAAGTGAAAAGTTCCAGCACAAGGCTGGAAATACAGCTCACAATAGTACAACAGGCTAGACATAAAGTCACTCTACTTGAAGCTCTTAGGAAAGCCTGAATCTCACTTATCTAATCATTTGGCTTTTCAGATCCAAAAGAAAAGCAAGTCCTCTCCAGAGTGAAATAAATGTAGTTTCAGAAAGCATAAAAAGAACTTCCCCTACTTTATCAGGAAGCCAGCAAACAACATTATTTTCTTCAAAGCATACTATACCTCTTGTCCAATGTAAGATCAATAAATCCCTTCAGCTTGTATTCTAAGTCTTCTTGAGTGGCTTCTTCATCAACTTCAGGCCCTAATCCATAAGAAATAGTTTATTTAGGTGCATATTTTATTAGCAAACACATTAGTATCTAACACTGAACATTTTTAGTACTAACGAGAAGTAGTTCAGCATAGACAACAGAATCGTTCAGTATTACAGCTACATCAAAGCTGCTTCTTATGAAAGAAGACCAGTTGATACACCTGTGCTGTTCCTGTACCTGCTCATTACATATTCTAAGAATGAATGCAGGACTTAATTGGGTCTTACATAAGCTTTGCACAACTGACAGACCAGCACCCATCCGGGCAGCAGTACATTTTCATCCTGTCCACTATCTCTACCCTTGGAGCACAGGCAGATATTCCCCACTGATGCAGTGAACGCATCATGTCCTATCTGGCATCACATCAGACAACACCACATCAGTGGCTTGGGTACAAGTACCGTACATATTCCTGCTGAAGCAGGAGCAGGCCTTCAGGTCCTGTCCTCCCAGTGAGGTGTCATTAGCAACAGCCCAGGTTGCAGAGAAGATAACCTGCTGCCTACAGAGGGGTCTTCCACAGTAGGAACCTCATCTCAACCTGCTAAGTGCTGCTCACTCGATCTCAGACTCTCCCACACTTTCTACCACCTCACCTATAAGAGGATTCTTGTAACGTACCTCGATTTTTTTTTGTCTCTAAAGATTATCATTCCCAAAGAAAGAAGCCTAATAATAAAAGAGGAACATAAAAATTAAAGAATTACCATCCTCAGTGAAGCTAGCAGGATCACTGAAGCCACTGCAGTGGCTCATAGTTTCAATTGAAGCATCTTCATCACTAAAAGGCTGCACATTTCTGGGCTGACCACCTTAAAGGAAGATGAACACAACTGGTCAGTAACTTGAACATGGAAATGATCTGGATACCAAAAGTAGAATTTAATCCTCTCAACACACCCACTCGCTCTGATCCAGACCCAAAGCACGTGTCCTTCCCTCTACCTCCTCCTTTATTCCCACCTGTTCAGAAGACTTGTTGGGCTAACTCTGGAAAAATCACGTGTGAATGGTGGGGAAGAACCCAGCTAGTTTTCAAAGTACTGGTAGCATTCCTAACTCTAGGTTTAGAATTCTTCTGTAACCCAAGTCACGTTACTGCACTTTCCTGTAACTGTGCCCTAAAAATACCTTTATATTGATTTAACTGTTCAGAACAGCTACCTAAAAACTTGCCATACAATCTTTATTTTTCAGTTTTGCAGGACTTCAAGCTAGTCTCGGTTAGAAGTGTAGGCAAACATACGTTGCCCAGTTCAACGCAGGATTTACTGGATTAAGTGCAGTATGTGCACCATCAGCAACACCCAGCCCTATGCTCTGATCAACTGCTCCAGCCATTAAGATTTATGTTCCCAGCAAGTTGAAAGAGTTGTAGTCTTAGCTCATTTTTAGAAGAAGCTAAAACATCAAAGTTCCAAGATTTTTTTTCCCCTTCAAGAAGGCCTCCTTTTAGTAACTTCAGTCTTTTTTAACAAAGCATCATTATTACCTCTGGTACTCATCTCTAGAGCTTTTCATGTCTGTATCTTATTTTTAGAGCAGTAATAATTGGGCGAGTTTGCGCCAGTAATACTGTAAGCTCTATTGTTGCCTTATTCTAGCTATATCTACTGAAGTTGAATATGAAAAAATAACAATTTCACCACTGTTTGTCCAATAGCCTTTCCAGATGCCTTCTACATAACTCCAAGTTTTACTCTTCCACTTAATTAAGAGGCAATTGTACCAAAAAAGTTATAACAGTGGCCAATGCACAGACCAGTGCACAACACTTGCCTGTCTCAGGCAGACTTCCTGACTACCAAGACCCCAGCAAAGCATTTTTATTTAGGTAGAATCAATCCTGAGCTGATCAATGTGTGAGCATTTTTCAGTAAAGCTGAATTCACACTCTGGAGGCTTAACAGGTCTTAGACATCTGGCCGTTGCACTGCCCACACTTGGGTGTTTCCTATAGTTACAGAGGGCAAACACGAGTGTGCTTGCAGGAGTGGAGAACGTGTAAAGCTCAGAGCTCTGGCACAGCCACTTTCACGCTGCTAGTGATGTCAAACGCATTGGACAAAATAGCAATAGTCACTGCCAGCCCTGCACACACAGGCAGCCGCAGAAACGTACAGCAAACTGCCCGTGCGGTTTTGGCCAGTGCCGTGAGAGCCGGAAGGGCAGTCTCCCTGCACGCAACAAAGCCTCCACGCCTTCCAACCACCACGACCCCCTTCTCCTTTCCACACAACCCCCTGTACGTAGACTGGGCATTTCCCACAACCCCCTTTTAGCCCCAAACCCCTTATTTTCCCCCCAAAACGAGGCCATCCCGGGGCCCGGACACCCCCCCGCGGGCTTGGCCCCGCCGCCGCCTCCAGGCCCGTCCCCCCCCCCCCCCCGCACCCGCACCCCTACGGGCGCATGCGCAGCGGCCGCGACCCGGCGGCCCTGGAGCCGGCTCCTGTCAGCGCCGGCCCCACCCCGGCGCGCAGAGCCCGGGCCCGGCGGGCGCCTCACGGAGGCCCCGGGCCCCGCAGCTCCCCCCTCCCGGCCCTTCCCCGCTGTCTCACCGGCGCCGCGCTGTTGGGCGCCTCCCCGTTTCTTGGCCTTGGGCATGGCCGCAGCGGCGCTCGGCCCGGCTCGCTCCCCGCGCGCTGCCCTTCCCTCCGGCCGGGTGCCGGTGTCCGCGCTCCCCCCCTGCCCGGGCAGGGCCGAGGATCAGCCGATGGAGGAGCAGGCGGGCTTTTTACTCCAACGTCTCTGCGAGGCGGCCTTCCCGGGCCGGGGCAGCGGAGGGGATTGGCGGCAGCAGGCGGAGGACGGACGGGCGGCGAAGGCAGAAATCCCCGTGGAGGCCCGCGAGCGGAGTCGATGCATCTTTCTCCTCTCAGGCACCCGGGGCGAAAGGCGCCGAGGGGGCGCCCGGCGACGCTTTTATAGCCCGGGGGGCGGGGCCTGGCCCCGCGCCGCCGCCGCGGCCAATCAGCGGGCTGCGGCTGGCTCGGCCGCGCGAACCCGTGACGCGGCCGCGCGGCGGGGCCGGCGACGTCAGCGGCGCCGTGACGCGGGGCATGCTGGGGGCGGCGGGCTCGGCTGACGGGATTGGGGGGGGGGGGAGGGGGTTGCGTGAGCTGTGCGCGCGTGGCAGGCATGACTTTAACAAAAAACGGGTTTTATTTTATTTTATTTTTTCAGAAGGGAAATGCTGTCTAAATAGGGGAATAAAACCCGCTTCTGGTGGCCGCAGAAGGGAATTCCTCCTGTTTTTACACGCTGACCACCCAGAAATCGTTGTTACCGTCTGCATCTATCCCAAAAGCCCACGTGGTGTAAAGCTCATGTGGCTTAAAATGCGAACCTTACCCCCAAACTGATATTTTTTGTCTTCTGGTCAGCTCAATACCAACATTCGCACCCACCAACAAGAGGTTAAATGATGGCGTTTCCAAAACGTGAACGTTTGAAGCTCAGCCGCGGTGGCTGAGGGGCAAAGGGTGACCTTTAACGCGCCGAAGTTACCTCAGGTGCAGCGGTGACGGTGTTACTTGAATCCCTTCACAAACTAAACACATTCACAGCGTGGCTTCCAGAAAGATAAACTTCCGTAACAATTCCGTGTAAATGCTACATAGAAAATAAAGGAATTATTTTAGGTAAGGGGGCTTAGCGAGCTGTTTGTGCGTGCTGAGTGAGCAAGGGGTAACAGGTTCAGCGTCTGTTTCTGGAAAGTGGTCACTGGTTATCGGTTGTGATATTTGGGGGGGCAGGTAGGGCCCACTGCTGTGCGTGGGAGTCTCCTGGTGAACAACTCCCCGTGGGGCATGCAAGAAACGAGTTGCTGAGAAGGCCCACTCCATTTCTTTTAAAATCCTGTTAAAAAAGGGGGGACAAAAGTCACTAAGCAGTGCCTGCATGCAGGGCAGCACAAGAGTGTCTCAGAGGCACCAATTTTTCTCCTTCAATATGGTTCCTGTGAAATGTTAGGGAAAAAGACAGCCTTCCAGGTAAGTAGGTGGAGGAGTTTTAATTAAATACAGAAGGTGTAACTGCACCCTTGGGTACGCAAGACTCAATATTAGAACAGGGGAGCTGAATAAGCAACAGCTCCTAATAGCAGCCGAGCAAACTTGTGTGGTAGGTGTGTTTTAAATGCAAGATGCCCATACCGTTTTATTAAGGTCAGCCGTGTCCTAGCACCTTCCTGAATGTCTGCTCTCTTAAGGCATAAGTTACTTTCACAGGTACAGGCTGACCCATCGGCCCGGACTGAAGTGGAGTCCTCGCCTTCATGCTGGTGCCCTCGTCTCAAAACAATGCTGTCTTAAGCTGCCAGCAAGGATTAGGTTGAGCATTGAACTTATTGCAGGTGTGACAGCCGGAACAACAAGTGTGAAGGTGGTCTAACCAGGACAGGTGGAGGCAAAACCCCTGGAGGGGGGGAGAAGAAAAGTTATGGCTCGAGTGGGAAAAGCAGCCATTGAAGTACAAGAAGTACTAGACTCAGACAACTGAAATAAATTACAAAATGTCACAAAAACAAGGAACCCATGACTTCTTTGTGATCACTTTGCATCTGACTTTTACTTGTGGCTTATATTCTGATACACACTCTTGCCAGGTTACCAAGATTCCCTGGGTATCTGACCGGCAGCTTAGTGAGATCTCACCAAAGGGGTTGCATATCACTGCTTAGTTTTGCACAGCTTGTCTGTGACAGAACAGGCTCTTTGTCTTGCTTGTTGACTTCTTGCCCACTATCCTGATTTATCATGCTGGCAGGGACACAAGGCGCCACTAGGTTGGCTCAAGACTATTTTCTGACAAAAATCTCTGGCTAAAAGCAGAGTCACGTGGTGTCAGAAATCTGTATACCTATTGTCTAGCTTGTGCTGGAGCAACTGGTATCGCGGGCGTCACAGTAACAGTGGCACGAGTGGTACCAGCATCGGTGAGAGTTAGCATCCCCTGGAGTAAAGCGTTTCACAAAGCATAAGGGGCAAACAGGTCCATAAGGCAAAGCAAGCTGGGAGCCAAAGATGACACTGAGGCAGGCATGAGAGTGGCCTCACTGCCAAGCAGGTGAAGTCCCACAGCACCCAAAGAAGAAGAGCAAAGCAGGTCAGGTGGTGGTGACCAGTTTCAGCCAGGAGTAGAGGCTGCCAGAAGATCCAAGTGACCAAGAGACAAGCAGGTGTGAGGTCAAGCCAGAAAGTGAAGCCAGCAAGTCAGGGTCCGAGTCAGGTTCAGTGACAATAACCAGGACCAGCCACTGGTGTGGTCATCCTCAGACAAGCCTGCAGCGAAGAGGAGGATCTGGAGGATCTGAGATCAGCTCTGCTGGGTCAGGGTCTGGGCCAGCAGGTACGTGGCCAGCCACAGGCATGTCTGTAACCTAGCTCAGGCAAGGACCGGGGCTTGTGAGTGAAAGCAAGCAGGCCCTGCTTTGTATAGCTCTTTCTCACACAGCAGTCTGATCCGAGGCTATGCAGCAGCACCATGGCAGAGCTGGCTTGAGCACAGGCAGCTTAACTCTGACAAAGGACCTAAGAGAAGGGGTAATGAAGAGCTTCAGCCCATCTGAGGGGAGTGCATATGTAACTGAGACAGTATGTGGGACTTAGTATTTGATTGCCAGAGTTTATTCAAGAGACATGTAAACCATGATCATATAATGAACAGTTGAAGGCACAGTCAGACATACCTTTTACACCATTAAGAGCTGTAAGTCAGAAATGAAGGAGAGGAGCTAGGAATTCAAGGAATCACATGGATCCTTGATTCATGTGGGTGTTTTCCTCCTCTTCTAACATGCTGGTTCTCCCATCTTTGCAAACAAAATCCCCTAGATACCTTTTCTTCCTTTGTGCTGTTCCTTTGAATATGACTCTTAAGACACCACAGAGAGTCCCAGACTTGTACTGGTTACCTTGTATTTCATAATGAGCTTTCTCGCAATCACAAAAGATCTCAAAACCAAGAAAAGACCACAAAGCTGGAACGTGGGCCATGCTAACGATATCCCTGGCCAATACTCCGAAGTGCCAGTGATTACCCGTGTTGACAGAGTGTGAACCTGTTAGCAGCACCACAGGCCTTGCCCTGGAACACTTACTGCTCCAAATTAATGTTCTCAGCTTTAATGCGTAGCCTCAGCGCCCAAAATAAATCTGCCCATAACAAATTACAGCCACAGCCTCCCTCTGTTCTGGCCACAGTCGCTACTGTGGTATACTTGTTTGTGACTTGTCTCTGTAGGCAAAGGCGGCTCATTCTTTTCCTTCACATACTTAGGGTACCTGATCTTACACCTGAGAAGAAAGGCTGAGGCTTGGAGGGGAAAGCTCTTGTCAAGTCTGAGCAAAGGTGCTCAGATACACACATCTACTTCCAGGTATGCATCGATAAGATTTCTGAGCTAGTGATCACAAGTAGCACAAATTCTTAATGTGCAGCAGGAAGATACAAACCGCAAATAAAAATATAGAGAGGAAAAGCCAAGAGCTGCAGCTTTTTCCCTTTGAGTGCTGGAACGCATGTTCAAGGGCTAAACAGTTCCCACTATAATATTTCAGGGGCATTACATTACAGCAGAAGTTGTACAGTGTCCAGGTTGGAGGTCCTTTCACTTTTCATACATCGTTTACCTCCCACCTTCTTATTTATATTCTGGAATCCCGGCCAGCTGTGGTCAAACATCTAAGTCCCGCATAAAATTAAATGTGACGGCAGGCTAGCTATTGGAGCAGCTATTATTAGAGCCTGAGGGAGTTTTGGCCTTAGCTGAAGAAGTAACTTCAAACACCGAAGGTTCCTGACGTCTACAGCTGGCTGAAGCCCCGTACCATAAGGTAATGCGAAGCAAGCCTGTGGTCTTTTCCCTAATTTCAGCAGCACTGTGTGTATGGACATTCAGAGGATATTTTGGAGGGAAAAGAAAGCAATCAGGAAAGAAGTTCAATTATTTATGGTGAGTGTCTGGATTTAGAAAGTCTGCCTGCTTAGAGGCATGACCATGCAAATCAGCTAGGCGGTTAATGGACACAGATTCCCTCTCACAACCTTGGGGGTGTTTACAATATATATGTGCTAGAGGCATGTATTGCACTTTGCACATAAAAGAAAGACAGATTTTGCTGTTTTAAATTTACAATCCTCACTAAATTAACTCTGCAGTAGAATATTCATGCGTATTATCAAACACTATATATTTTATACAGTTGGGCACATCTTCAGTCACACAATACCCTGACTTTCCAAGGCAAGGGGGTTCAGCTGGGTTCCTAGTCCAGAACTTTTGGCTGATTTTATCTATTTTTTTACTGATACTTACCTCCTTTTCATGAGGCAGATCCTTCACCCCATATTTGTGACTTATTCATGCCAAGCCTTCTTGGACCTCAGTAAGAGCTTTTCCTGGTAAGAAAGGAAGAAACAATCCATACTTAAGCTCTCTGGTACATATGCCATTATTAATTTTACATCTAAATTTGGCCTTCTGAACTTGGGCCGTCACTGTCGATAGCAACTGACCACAAATGTTATCACTAACCATAACAGCATTACAGATCAATTGTCCTCAAGTGGAAAAAGAAAGACAAGTTTCCTTGTCAAACTTAAGCCCATGCAATCATTTTGCAATAGCTAATAATATTTTACTAGAATAAAGGTAAATGAATTAGAAAAAATGTAATGGGATGCTGGATTTGTCTCTAGTTTATTGTTGTGAGGCTTTAGTGAAACAAGTTTGGGTAATCAACATTGTGCTGTTTTAAAACTGTGTTATAAAAGCCAGTATTTTGTGCCTCTTAAAATCTTATCTGTTCTCAGTTTGTGTCTTGCTTCACATCGTTTCTCAGCCTGTTTGCAAAATGTCGAATTTCCTAATATCAGCCTCTGTGATGTTCAATATGGCTTAGGAAAATCAGCAATCTTCTGCTATCCTAAAATGAAGTATTTTAAAAATTATTTCTTTAAATCCAAGTTCAAGGTTAAACCTAAAATTCCTAATGACTTCCACCCCCCAAAAAAATGTTTGTGACTTAGCAGGGTTGGATAGAATTAGAGGACTGTGACACAGCCTTTCCCTTATCATGTGGTATGACAATCAGGAGCACACATCTTGTTCCCCTCAGCAAACATGTTTCTATTGCACTGCAACCCTGTTGACCCAAGCAGTTAGCCAATGTTCAGTGGCATTTGTAGGGGAATCAGATATTTTTCTGTTTCTACCCCTTTATCTCAATGTGTACAGAGGTTCATTCCACCGAAAACCAGTAAGGATTAAATAACAGGAGACAATACACCAAATCTCATTTCTGTCAATGCTTAAACCAAGCCCTTTCCATGCTCACAGTCCCGTGTCCTTTCCTAGCTGTTTGCCAGGTACTTGGTTGTGCTCTGCCACCTCATTTGTAGACACAGATGCAATCGATAATCCTTGTTTGTATTTGCAGGGAAACTTCTAACTGCATGTCCAACCACTTCAGGCTGGCATGCGGGACTGATCCATGGGCAATGATTTTCCATTACTGCAACAGCCAGAAAGTGGAAGGACTCTAGCCTGGCCTAGCTTGTCATCCGTTGTCTACACCACTGCACATGCTACACATGCAAGTGACTATGGGAAGCACGTTCATGGCATTCCAGATCCTCCCGAACAGTAGTACCCTTGCAATGCTCTTGCCTATTGCCTGGGAGAGTAGGCCTCCCTCACTTCAGACAGCACAAGTAATTTCATGCGGTTTGCTGAGATATACTGTGCACCTACACATGGGAAGCTCAGCAACTCATTGCTTTCTTGGTTTTCCTCTTGAGCAATTCTGATCCCAGGAAACACATTTTGCTGTCCTTCTTCTTGCCTCTGCATGATGCAGATGAGCAATGACAAAGCAGCAGCACCTTCCATCAGCTCTTTGCCAAAACGTGGTGGTTTGCAAGGCATCTCTTTTAATGCGGATGTAAAGCATTAGTCCTGTTCGTATTCAGTGATAAAAATCCGAATAGAATAGCGTAGTGCAAAGGATTGGAAGGGATCTCTTTGTATTTGCCTGTCCAAATGTTTGCTCTTCCAGGTATGTTCATCATATAGCCTCTTAAATCAAGCCGTTCAGCTGCAACTTAGTTCTGCTTAAGAGTCCATCTACATATTGGAGGCTGTTTCCAAAAAATCAGCTTTCTCTTTACCAGAACAATTTATTCATGTGCAGCATTTATCAGTTTGTCCTGTTGATAAACCTGACCTTCACCTCTTCTGTGGTGTTTACTCATCTGAGAGCAGCTGGTTGCTTTCTCAAACTTTGTTTTTGAGGACACAGTGTAGGGCAATGTTCTTTGCATGTAGCTTAAAGTATTTAAAGTCTAATTTTGGAACTTTGTTAGAACTTAGGCTAAATGTCTGGAGATACCCACCTCTTTCCATCAGCTGCAGGAGTCCCAGGTGGCATATCTGTGAACTTTCTGAGCTTGTGGAGTATGAGTCCAGGCTTTAATGCTGTTGTTCTTTATCTCTTGACATCTTTCTCTGCATGGGTTCTGATGGGAATTTATCTTTTACAGTTAAAACACTGTATTCCGATATTCCAGATAAAGTCTCATCGCTGTCATCAGTAGCTTTCATACCTTCTCTGTCAGTCAGAAACACCCTGTCTGAAACAGTTGCCAGCATGTTAACTTTTAACAGGCCTGAATTCTGCACTATATTTCCCTCCTCACCATTTACAGTTCATTAACTCTCTAGTTTGGACTTGAAATTCATGTTAGTCTGAAGTCCATGATCTTTCACTTCAGATTATTAATTTTTTAAATTATTACTTTATTTCTGTCAGCCTAGATCTTAATGTCAGTTCTTCTTGGGCAATATTTTAAATCTTCTCTACAAAGACATCACCTCCCACTTCACATGGCAATTTTACATTTCATTAATGCCCTCTTGTTTTTTTGTGTCCTTGCCATCAGTGGCGGCATTGGTCTGCCTGCTCCCAGGAACAAGAAATTCCTGTCAGAAGCTCTCGTTCTGTGTTGAACAGTCACCCACTTGTTGCCTATACATTTGCCAGGCTGCCCAAATAGCGAATGTCAAAAGGTATCATTTCTTAATCATAAAGTTGTTCTTGGAACAGAGGGAAATGTAACAATAAAGCTGTTATCAGCTCTTAGGTAATCACAGCCCTATTACCATTCAGTCAGTGGAAACTGCTGCTTATTTGAACGACAATTATTTGATTGCTGCTTATTTGAAAGGTGATTTCTCACTGCAAGTTGCACTGAAGCTGCTAGGATCTGCCAAAGCCCATGCTCCACAGTCTCAATAACATTCAGACTTCGTACTTCTCTTTACACCAAAAACTGGAAATATGAAGTGTGGTTAACTGGTGGAGGGGAAAGATTGTTTCAGCTGCTGGTTTACAGTGTGGTGGTTGAGCAAGATAGGGAGCAAAGTGATAAAGGTCATTTCCAAGAAAGGGAGAGTTGATGTTTTTCTGCACTATCAAGAGGGGCGATAGACACATGGCTTTTAGTCTACCTAAATCTATCAAGGAAAGATCAGGTTGTACACCTTGTGGGGCCTCAAAGTCCTGTCACATCCTGGATACTTTTGCATCCCTGCATTTCTGTTCCCCACTGGATGACTGTGTCTCCCTTCCCATCAGTCTCTACTCAAGGGATCTTCATGATGCTGGAAGATTTTATCAGCTTGTATTTCGAGGGGTGCACATTCCAGCTACTGGTAAAGCTTCTGGACATGCTAAATAGAAGCTCCGACTGTCACTCTCTGTGTGATTGTTCTCAACATCAGGCATTTTCTGCCCTAGGATGTTTGTAACATTCCTCCAGTATTCTATAAATGACTGAATGCGATGTAGTAAAGCTATCACATTACAGGCGAGCATGAACAAACTGACGTGGATATGAAGTTATGTGTGGGCACTGGCTTCAATGCCCACAGGTGAGGACGCACTCCTGAATGCAAAAGCTGCTTTACCCTTCCAGGCACTGACGAGTAAAATGTAACAAATCAGATTGCTAGTGCTTAGTCAGCATTTAATCAATAGAGGTACATGGAGGAGCTTTTGCTCTAAGGGGAAACACATACACCTTGTAGAGGAACTGGAGGGCCCCTTCTGGAAGAAAACAGAGAAAAGCAGGTGAAAATGTAGTAGAAAAATGATGCAACCCCTACAGAAATCTCCCATGCAATCTGTGGAGTACAGGGAACGTATAGGGCAATAAAGTTTAGGATTTCCAGGTACCGTCCATGCCAGCCAAGAATAATGACTCATTCAAGTGTGTGTAAGAGGTGAACTTTGAAAATAAGAATGTGGGCAAACAGGTACTGGCATGGAAATGCACACAACAGTTTGTTTAAACACTATCTTTCCTAACCAGCTGCTCAGTGACACGTGACAAGCCATAGTCCTTTGCCAGGCCTATGGCCAATGTCTCCTGGCCTGGCCCCTTGCCATGAAACCCTCCTCAGCTCCCAGCCAGGCTTCCTGATACTGCAATGGGCCCAGCACAAGGACCTTAAGAAAGAAAGAGGAAGGAGTTATTAGAAAAAAAAAAAAAAAAAAAAAAGAAGAAGAAGAAGAAGAAGAGAGAAATGTGTGTCATGCTGCAACAGTTTCATACTGACTGTGTGGATGAGTAAGCCTCCACGCTGGAGATCCCCCATCTCACTTCCTCACGTAAGGCCCAGCCCACTGAAAATACTGCCTGCGTAACCATTGAAAATGGCATCCCTCACACAGGAGTCAGAGGCCCCTCCGTGGTCCCCACGCTGTCACCTCGGACAGCCACAGGCAGCAGGAGTGGGAATGGCCCTGCATTCCTGGGAGGCTTCAGGGGCCCCGTAAGCGTGCGTCTGACGGAGCTGCCATGGAGGTTGTAGCAGAGACGCAGTGGAAATAGCGCGGTGCTTCATGAGCTGGCTCGTTAAAGGCAGTAATAACAACGTGCAGCATTCCTCTGCCTTGAGATCAGCATCCCAGACCAGTCAGACTGATGCCAGCACCGCGCCACACCTGCCCGTGCCGTCATTAAAAGCCAAATCCTTGCCTCAGAGAAGCCAGTGCCAAAACCCCCGTTCAGTCTTCCTCTGCCTTTTTGGCCATTTTCTGCCAGCCCCAGGCGTCGGGCACAGCCCTGGGGATGGCGACATTGGCCCACGTGTGGGTGGGGGTCAGGATCTCCTATAGCATCTGGCAGCTCCACCCCTCTGGTCTTCCCATTTCTAGCATAGCGTCGATGGGCTTAGGACGCAGAACAGCATGAGCAAGGTGGTAATGGAAAAGAGAAGACACAGCAAGATACAAGACAATACAATGAGGTATTGTATGAGACATGGCTGCTATTGTTATGAGGGCTTTTAGTTGGCCAAGTGACAAAATACATTTTGGGGTTGCTTATCACTCGTGTATGTTTTAAGGTGTTTTTTGAGTTTTGGTTCAGTTTGGTTTGCTTTTTTTTTTTTTTTTTTTTTTTTGGTTTGTTTCAGATCCCACTTCTAAATATAGAGAAAGCTCTCTTTTGTCTCTTGGCACTGGAGAGAGCTGATCACTTCTGGTCTGAATACTGCATCTGCATCTAAATCCAGTCTTTTCAGAGATTTTTGAGGGAGGCTTCCAGCAAAGGTCTGTGCTGCAGCTTGGAAAGGCACCCAGCACCCTGCCTGCACAGGGAGAGGGGTGGAGCTCAAAAGCCTCCAAGTGCCCTTCCCTCCTCCTGCAGGGCAAAGTCCAGGGAGCAAAAAAAATCCAGAGCAGGCTCCTCCTGGGAGCTGCTGCCCAGCACCCCACGCTTCCCTGTGATTGCACACCATCGCGTGCCACAGCACCGGTATTAAGAAAGTGACCTCAGAGGACAGCTAGATGCTGTTTCCTTCTTTCCACATCACAGATTTTGTCTATTAATAATTGTACCTTGGACTTAATAATCTCTTTAACTCTCTCCAGTCTGTTTATTTGCTATATAAACAGTGCTGGAGGGATGAGACATAGCCTATAGACTAACGATGGGCCACTAGTTTTGCATGTACCACCCCTTTGATTTTTGATTTGAAACCATCTCCAGAGCAGCAAAATAACATGCTGAAAATGAAATTCTGCCTTTTGATGCAGTTGAGTAGCTAGCACTAAGGAAGAGTCAGGTTTGCATGCTAGACTATTACAGGCCCAGATAGGATGAATACTCACTGTAGCTTGCAACAAAATTTTTGACACAAGTAGTAATAAAACATAATAGCATTTGAGGTTTTTAAAAGAAGGCACTTCCCATACAGACTAACCACAGGAACAATTAAAGGTGCAAAAGTCCATTTTCCTCATGTGCTGTCAGACAGAATACATTAACCTATGAACAAACCCAGGGGTTGCATTCTTTTGTTCTGTAAATTAGCTAACCTCATAATTACAGGGTTTTATGTAACTAAAGGAGGCTTCTTTTGATCTGCACTTCTTTTAGATCAAGTTGCTTTACATCAAAATAATCACTGGCCTGGTTTGCACAAGGGACATCTCCGAGCTGTGTTAGTGAGATTTTCTTGCAATAAAGCTTATTACACCTTGAGGGCTTTCAGAGAGTATTCAGGAGGGTTTTCAGAAGGAAAGATTACTCCAAAGTATCTACTGTGATCAAAATTGAGTGTAGCTACAACAGCCATATATTCTTTCTGGAAATATTATCCTTTCTAACTCAAGACAACCCCATAAAGCCTCATGACATCATTTGTTTCCATTAGTCACAGCTCATTTCTCACTAATAAAAGAAGTGCAATCTGGGACAGATTGACGTCCATAAACGTGATTTACTCTGTTATCTCATGAAAGCAAGCCACTAGCCAAAACTTCAGGTGTTAGAGACATTTCTGGGAAGATAAGCCAATGATGGAAGCAGATGTTTCGTCAGGATGGGAGTTCCCATTCACTCCCAGAGAAGACAAGATGACTTACATCCCCAAACCCAAGAACTGCGATAAGGGCTGTGCCATTTCTCAGCGTTCAAATTCCCTTTCAGGAGAGCATGCAACCAGCAATCTTTGCCTCTTAGCCTGTCGTGGGCTGTGGAGCTGAGGTATCAGGCTCAGCACCGGGGCCTACCGTGGTTGTGGGCCTGCCTTGATCGCAGCTTCTCCATTCCCTCTGCTCGGTGCCACACAGACACAAAGCAACACCCTTGTTTCCCCCACATGCCCTTTATTCTGGGACACCACGTGCTTATTCTGGAAGTGAAAACTCATAGCAGAAGGCACTTAAAGACACCTGCATTTACCACACAAGATAAATCCTGGCTGTTACACGAGCCCCCACGTCAGTGAGCTTAGCAGCTGTAGTGCCCTGAAGTCTGGTCTGTGCGTAGAAGGGTAAATAAGGCTCTTTTTCCTTGGTGGTTGCTGACAAAGCTTGTAACAGGCCTAATAATGCTTTTGTCCTGTGGGAAATAAGTATGTTAATTTGCCTGTGTAAACACTCATCCCTCTTCAGGAAATGCCCTGCCTGGCTCTACGTGTCCCTCCACATGTTTTATGGAAGCAGTTATGTAAACAGCTGACTCCCTGTGCCTCTTCTCACCTCTTCATTAACACAGGTCAAAAATCCAGCAGCCCAAACCCACATTTCTGCTCTTTACGCTGTCTCTCCAGGATCTTCCCAGTCCTCCTCCCCTCTAGAGTCAAATGCTTTTTCTTGAGTCAAATGAATTCAGGCTAATACAGCCTTTGTCAGTCACAGTAGCCCCGAGAAGTCATCCCTTTTGACGTCTCCATCCCATTTATTGACGTCTCCAGACCCGATATTTCTAACTTTGGCATTGAGAAAATGACCTTCAAACCTCGGGAACGGAGCACATTGTTCCTTCCACACTTCGCATCTTTTTATCATCTCTGTGTCTACAGTTGTGAAGACAGCTGCTTTTGGGACAATTTTCCCGTTTTAAAGGAATATTTAAACGTTGACATCGTATCCCCCATTGCCCCTCCGCGTGAAACCTGATTTCTGAATGCAGGGCACGGAAGGAGTTCGCGTTGCTGCCATCTCCCGGCTCAGCCGGTGAACTCCACAGAGCAATAACAAAGGCCCATTAACAACGAGGAGAAATTAAACAAACTCAAACAGAACATCAATCTTCCCGAGGGCAGCTGTTAGATGCCAGAAGAGCGTGTTAAAGGCGCTACGCACCAGAAGGACCACTGCCAGCTGGAAATTGCGGTGCTGCCTGCAACTGTCTCACCCATTGCTGTCTCACCAACGCAGCGCCGATGGTGATGCTAGGAGACATCAGGAAAGATGCGTTTCTCTGTGTTCTGGAAGGCTCTGCAATCTGATAAGTGGCTCTGCAATCAATTTTATGGTTTTCTTGAGGTCGTTTTCCTGCTGTTTGTACAGCTCTTTCAAAGCATGGAAAAAGAGAGAGAAAGAACGTTGTTTGGTTTTAAGCAGGTTAATGGGAAACAACAGAAATTACCTAGGGAAGCTCAAGGAGAGGTGCAGGCTTAGAGATTACTTTAATTTACTTTTAGGAACTAATCAGCTTTCAATGTCTCTCTAATTACTGTGGTTCCAGTATCTGTGGTAAATACAGCATTTATAGAAACTTTGTAGCTGGTAAACAAACAAACAGAAAAACCACCACCACCACCAACAAAAGTCTATTTTCATGAAAGTTCATTAAAGGTTTTAAAAAATGCAATAATCTGAGCAAAAATAATTAAGTACCTTTAATAGCTATTTTTGCTGCACACCACAACACATTTCAGGTAAAAAAATAGCCTTTGTTGTGCCCTGTACAGAGAGCAATACCAAGAGGTGCATGGCGAATCCAACATAAATTAATCATATAAATATACAACATGTTTAATTTCTGCCCTTATTTTGTGAACAAAAGCACGGTATTTTGTCTTTACTCCATTCACATGTGCTGAATGTCAGATTCTTTGCAGTTTTATCATTGCACCAGCTTTCTCACGAAAACTCTTCATATATCAAAATCACTTTAAATGATTAGGAATCCAAAAAGCGCTCTGTATTCTGTGAACGACACCTCTATACTTCAGCTCCAAGCTCCACCACCCCTCAGAAATTCATCCTGCTGCTGCTACCCGGGATGATGAAGCACGAGCGAGCTCTCTGCTCCCTTCCGCAGCCGCGGCTGCATTCATCAGCCAGCCAGCTGGCTGCACCAGCTCCCTTCGGATCCTCTTTCCCTGACTAAGCAGCGCTGCCATAAAACTGCATTGTCTCTGCGCGCTCTGCCCTTCCTCCACAGATGTTACCATTTCAATGGGCATACACAGTCCCTCGGCAAAGCTAAAATAATGCTGTGCCAAGTTCCTCTTGGCCAAGATACTTCCTGATGCTGATTTTTTTGGAGCTCGTGCCAGCAGCGTACCTTTCCCACCCCAAGGACAGAATGTCTTTGCTTTATGCTGCCTGGCAGCCTGCCCGTATGGCATCCAGGTTTCTTAAGTTCATCATGGTTTCCATATGATCAGGTTAAATTATTTTGGGATAATAAATGATTTTGCGGGACACAACACTCTCTAGAGCATAGTCACTTACACTCAACAAATATTTTGCATACAAAAATGCATGCAAAACCTAGAAATGTAAAACCTAACTGCAGAAAGAGCTGTTTTTCTTGCCCGGTGCAGTAAAGCAATAGTCCTCACTGAGGCATTCTGTATGGACATCTATCCCATGCAACATGGTCAGTGATTTTTATCTGTCATTCTCTGTTGTTTGATTCCACTATCAATTATTCCAATGAAATACAACTGCCTTGATGAAATTGTTCAAGAATAACTGCAATCAGAATCTGCCCTCATTTTGTAGATGTCGCCACTGCTGTACAGAGCAAGCTAACCAAAGATGCCCATCTCTAAGCTGTTCTAGTGGCTCTCTGAGCTCGTGTATCACCTTAGAGGGATGCTTCCTAAAGGTATGCAAAAGAGAATTAACACTCATTAGAGACGTGTGGCCAAATGATGGATGTGCTCAGCACAGCATGACGGCCAGGCACCACAAAAGGACGGCAGTGGTGACAGGCAGGTGCCCAGCATGATCCAAGGCAGCACACAGCCAGGGACACCAGGCTCACTGCTTTCTCACAGAGCGGGTGAGAACGAAGGAGCACAGAGGACAATACAAAATAGTTGTGGTGTGTTCGTCTTTTCATAACTGCTATAAGGGTCCGAAATGCCTGTAAGAAATTCCCCTTACCTTCAGCAGAAGCAGCCCCCTGTGAGCATTTGGGAGTGACTGGCAGCCCGAGGGAAGCATTTCGGCCAGCTGTGCCCACACAGGTAGCAGCGGGGTTGCTGGAGGCAGGCGTGTGCTTCCCTAACCACCCCGCAGGTAGGGCTCGCAGCTGTTTCCCAAATGCTCCCACTGCTGTTTTGCCATTCAGCAGCTTTGTCATGGATCCTGGGAGAGAGACGGAGCTTGAGAGGCTTGGTGAGTGACGGATTTGCCTTTCCTTGAAGGTATTTCTTACCAACGAGGCAGGTGTTGACTTGCTGCTGACTCTGCTGTGCCTCTTCTCCTCCTGCCTTGGGGACCTCAGCGGCCACATTTTTCACTCCACAGCTTTCACGTGCACACAGTTACACCCTGTGCACAAACGTTAATTACAAGCAGTTGTTTTGTGGGCAAAATCTGGTTCCTCGCAGGTCATTGCACACATCCTGCCCCCCACTAACCCTTGCAGCCCCTGTATCTGCTGTAATGCAGCACTGGCCAGGGCTCCTCCATCCCCCTTACTCCCTCCCTGGTTCCTTCAGCTGTATATCACAGGATCACTAATTCCTCACTGCAGCTCTTCATCTTCCTCTCTCCCTCTGTATTTTGACAGCTCAGGAGGCAGCACATGCTCTGAAGGGCACAGAGTGACGTGTGCTAAGCAGCTTGCAGGGTTCACATGCTGTGTGCTCGGCCAAGGGCTGCCTCTAGCAGCAGAGGAGGCTGAGCTGCCCTTCCCTCTCCTCGGGATGCGCTGTTCTGCCCTGCCACTGGCATCTGGTGATCCCTCTGGGAGTTACATGTCCGTGAGACTCCTCATTCCCTGGCAAATTTGGTAAAAATCGCCCAGCAGATTCCAGAGACTTTAGGTCTGAGAGGCAGGCAGGAACACCAGCAGCTGTAGCAATTGCATAGTTCCAATTCCTTAGGAAACCAGACAAAACAAAAAACAAAAACAAAAACAAAACAAAACAAAACAAACAAACAAACAAACAAACAAACAAACAAACAAACAAACAAACAAGGAATTATATTGTAAAGGGGATGCTAAGGAGCTGCACTAAGTACCGACACTAGCTCGTTGTCTCACCACCGCCTTTCATCTGTCTACCAGTCTTCTTCTCATCTCTCATTCTGAGTTTAGACGGCAAGGTCCGTGGAGCAAGAAATATATTTTTGCTCTCTGATTTCCTCATTATAGAACTAAAAAAGTAATAATATAGAAACACACAGGGTTGAATAGGTTCATTTTCTACAGCAACTGCTTCTCACTAAATTGTTTGAAACGCCTGGCACACAGCTGGTGAGCTCAAACCTCAGGATGACTGAAGGTGCTGAAAACTGCTCCTTGGCCTCCTCCCCAGCTGCTCCTTTCCCCCTAGCAAATGCTGTGCCACTGCGACCCTCTGACACCCAGCATGCCAGGTCGCCACCCCAGATCTGCTGTCAGGTTTTCTTGATGAGAGCCCTTGGGAGGGAGCGTGCATCTCTTTGCCTGCCTGTGTGACGGGTCCTGAGCAAAGACACACGTCTCACAGGTGCAAGGGCAGGCACAGTGCACGACGTGGCTCGAGCATCACGCGGTATGTGTAATGCAGCAAAACAAACTCTGAATTGTGAACACCGCCAGGGCTTGACCAGTTTTCCTCACAAATCTGCAAGCTAATTGCAGAGGGTGACCTCGTGTCCAGCTGCACTGCCGGGGCAGTGAGGGCTGCTAAGAAATAGTAGGGCAGGAAAGGTCGTGTTCATCGTGCGCTAATAACGTCTCTGGGGTGGGCTGAAGCATTGAAAGCTTGTCTTAGTGCTCAGTGCTGGGAACAGCGGCCGAGAGACATCTTCAAATAATAAATCATCTTAATATGGTTAAAATTTATTTCTTGTTAGCTTGAACAGCAGGATAAATGAGTGATACATGTGCATGTCACAAGGGGAGCGGAACGATGAAGGAGGTTAATTCACATAGGAAGAAAAGGCAATAAATATCTGACCAAGATGAACAAATGAAAAACACTGGAAACAGACAGGAGTAAACCTGTTCTCAGTGGTTTGAAATATGACGGTATTTATGGTATCTGTCCTGTGGGGTACACGTTAAATTTCCCTGCCTTGTGGGGCTACTCAAATGAAAATTAAAATTTCCCATCTTTTTCAAAAGCAGTAGGCAGGAGATGTGATGCTGGATCACCGTGACCACCCTTTGGAGTATCAAGTTCCTTCACTGAAGATTTTTCACTCCTTAGGTCCACACCACCATTGTTTGGCTCTGCCCCAAAAGCTGGCCCCAGAAGAAGGAGGATGTCGCTGAGGTACAACATCTGCTACCGCAGAAGCAAACCAGGGCTGGGGAGTTGCACAGCAGCTCCCTTTCTGGTTTTGCTAGAATCCTGTCACAGCACACACTTGGATACCTGCTGTTACCCTTAGTTTGAACCCAGGAAGCGCTGTGTTTGGCAGGGGACAGAAATAGATAACACGCGAGAACAGAGCCATAGGTTCAGCTAGATGCCTGAACATGTAGCTGGCATTTGCCCTTGTAAAGTTATTCCTCAAAGTGCAGAGACTTTGACTACAGAAGCTGCACTGTGCTCAGCTGGAGCCCACTGAGGGAAGTCCCACGTCATCTCCTATGTATGGATGCGCCAGCTGAGAGCCAGGAAAAGCTGCAGTGCCCGAGATAGGACCATTGTCATCTGCTCAGGGTCAGCCCGGCAGTGACGTTGCTTTGCTCTCTGCTCCCTGCTGTGAAGCCAGGCAGCAGCTGCAGGGTGCATGAGGAGGAGGAGGCCTCCTTCAGGAGCCCACAGACATCTACCAGGGGAAAGGCCCTGGGCTGGTGCTGCCTTCAAAATCTAGCATCTGCAGGACTGTGGGCCTGGAGAGAGGAAGAGCTGCTGTGTGGTGGCACGGGGAGATTTGTGGGGGACTGGTGGGAGAGCTCACACAGGTGAGAGGCACCAGTGCGGCATGGCCACCTTGCCGCCTGTGCTCCTCTTAGCATGTCCATCTGTCTGTCTGCTCTCTGCCCACTGGCAGCTCTCAGCACGGGCTGTTTGTGCTGGTGGGCTGCTGGGGTGTGTTTCTCGTGGGGCGGCAGCTGGAGCTGTGCCGCCCCATTTCCCTGTGGTGCCCTCTTGTCCTGGCCATGCAGGAGAAACCTGCCCTGGCTCGCTCTGCCTCACACCAATTGTCCTTGCCCCCCTCTGCAGATATAAACGGGCTGACACCGAAGGCCATGCTGACATCTGTGCCGTATTGTCATGCAGGCTTCCTTTGTGCATCACTTTTAATGCTCCCAGTTGACACACTGCCACCGAGTGCGTCAAGCCAGGGCTGGGATTTGAGTTGGGCTCTCACCTCTTTGCCTCTCATCTGAGGCAGCATCAGCTCTGAGAAATGGCTGCTAGGATCAGCCTCCTGTTGGGGACTACACACAAAGACTAGAGAAAATGAGAGCAAGGCAACACTGAGACTTCTTGTAGAAATTAGTCATTGAATGTCATGCAGCCTCTGCAGCATGGCTTCTGACTTTGTGCGCCACACTGAGCTCTGTCAGCCCTCAGAGAGCAGCAGGCCACAGTCAGTGGCACAAAGCCCTCTTGCAGGCGGGGCTGAGCTCCCTTAGCTGGTTCGTGTAAAGCTGCTCTGCGCCCAAAGGTGTGGAGAGAAGCAGCCGGGTCTGCTGCGGGACGGGGGCTGTATTAGCAGGAGCCCTACCTGCAGTGCTGCATGCAAAGAAGACCCAAGCCCCAGGGGTGTCCCCAGGCACTTGTGACAAACGCAGGGACAGGTATTTGGTGGTGGAGCTGTGTGCGTGCATGCAGGAAGGGAAGAGACACAGCATGGTTATGTCAGAAAGCCATGGAAGCTGTTGGTGTGTACATAAGTTAAAATTGGGTCTGCAGTTGTAAGCAAAGATAATCTCAGGAAAAGGACTATATTATTAATAAGGACACCACAAAGAACCCCTGACTCCCTCAATTAACCACTGATGTCTCTCAGATGTGTAATCCAAATGGTTTACAATGGTAGCTCTGAGAAAAGCTGCCACATGATAGCTGAAAACTCTGCCAGAAGTCAATAGCAATGAATTTTGAGTGGATATTCTCTTCTCCCCTCCTACCACATTCCTCCTTTTTTTATTATTATTTTTTATTATTATTATTTTTTTAACCATTCACCTTTGCCTAAGTCTCGTGCAGCAGCTAAGTCACAGCACATCACCCAAAATCATGTGCATATGTGAGACGCAAGCATTTGGGTGCTTAAGCATGTACAGCCTCTGCTTCGTCGTAGTTCAGATTCCAACTGAGTAATGAGACAAAGAGTCATGAAGCTTGTGTCCTAAGGAGAACAAAATAACTATCCTATCTCCAAGTTCCCTCTGATATTATTACAATATAGCAGATTTGAAAGACCACTATCAACTACTAAAAGGCTGTGGTTTCCCCAGCTGAACATCCTAAAAGAAATTCCCTTAAGGCTCCAGTCCAGAAGCAAATGTCACCAGGTGCTTGTCCTTGGCATTCATTTTTATCCTATTCAGCCCCAGGGTGCTGAGTTAGGACCCGGGGCCGATGATGGCAGTGGGCAAGAACTAGTCATTCAGGCCAAGGCTAATTAAAACAAAGGCAAGGCAGGCGCAGGACCTCTGGCAGCTCTCTGTACACAGGGAGGGTGGGTGGCAGTGTGGGAGCAAGTGAGGACGTAGCAGCCACTCACCAGTCCCTGCAAGGACCGTGAGGTCCCCGCCAAGCAGGCGGTGGCAGGACACAGATAACTGGTAGGGCTGGGACTGGGAAAGGTTTAAGACTGAGACACGTGAAGTTAGACTTGTGTAATCAGTGAGCCAGTGGCTCCAAGAGGATGAGTTTATTTTTGCAGACTTTATGGGCAAAGATGAGAATTCAGTGTTCCTTGACGAAGCTATAAAATAGTCTTAATGGCAGAACAGCGTATGATCAAATCATCAGCATGGTGCAGCGACAGGGCTCCTCTGCAGTGAAGTACTCTAACTGAGGATCTGCCTCTGGATCTCTCTGCCCATCTCATTTGGTGAGATGCATGATCTCTCCGATCCTGCTACCCACCTCGCAGAGTCACTGTGACCCCGTGTAGTCTTCTTTTGCAGCCTGCCACCCCCAGAGCTCTTGTGTCATTCGCCTCGGCCCCCTTCCAGAAGGTGTGTGCTTCTGGTCTGCTGGGACACCGTCTGAGGTTGCCTTCCGAGTTAAAATGAGCTCAGTGGTCATGTAGCCAGGGAGATCAGACCAAATCTGACAACTTTTTTATCCCCTTCTCTGGAATTAGTTTTGGCAGCCAGTTCCCAAAATCTTGTTCAGGTTCTTCGGAACTTGCTCTCTTGTACACCATGTGAGTCACTCCTTTGAGTCACTCTTCTGTAACGATGTAAAACATTTCTCTTGCTTCCATACAACTGACACGAAAACCCTGTTTCTGTTCCTTGCTGGCTCATTATTTTCTCTGTGGCTTCCACCCACTAACCAGTCAGGGAGGACACTTCCATCTCTGAATCCAACTTTTTCTTGTCACCTCTGCAGGTCACGCTGTCTGCAAGAACGTGAATTTCTTTCTTTCCCACCTTTCTCCACGCGGCATTGTGTGACAACTTGTCTGAGGGAAAGCTGTAATGTGAAATAAATTGCGTTGCACTGGGCTGTGAATGCGCGGGGGGCTCGGTAACGCCGCAGACCAACAGGGTGCAGTACCACACCGCACTCTGCTTCCCGCAGGCACCCTCAGCAAGCCCACGGGCGAGGAGTGATTTCCCAATTCCCAAACACGAAATTCAGTTGGTTCTCCCCAGTTTAACATCTATTTCTCAAGCACATGTTAGCATTCTTATCTAAACGAACTTGGATTGCACATAAATAAGAGAGGGCAGGTGGGAAAATGGCTTTTTTTTTTTTTTTTTTTTTTTTTTTTTTTTGCCACTTAAAACAAACACTTTTCACCTGTTCAGTTGAAACCCTCACAGTAGCAATTACCCACAGCATGTTTTCATGGCTGTGAAGCCTCAACAGATAGCCACGAACCTTCAGGTGAGGTGCACGCATGCTGACTGCAAAGCGGATTTAAAGCGATCTCTTATAAATAGTTAATACAGCGTAAATGGAGTATAAAGGAAAAGAATTGCTGCGCAGGAGAGAGAGAATGGTATCTTACTTGTGCACACCACTGCAGTCAGCCCGAATGCTTTCCCTCTACCACAGTACACTAATTTCACTCATGGCTTGCCATTTCAATCTTCCAGCTCGGCTAATACAGCTGCCTGAAAATTAGGGAAGCTGGAAGCCCATGTTTGTTATTTCCATTACAGCATGCTATGGACCAGGGTCTTTGGCTGCTGTGCGATGGCACAGGTCCACCAAAAAGCAAAGAAAACCTGTCCCATCAACGAGGACACTGCTCTGTGTTTATGGTCTCACTTTACCCTGAACTCTGAAGTCCTGGTACTGACCTTCTGTTTCTCTTGACAATAACAACAAAAAAATAAAGTGATCCCATATGTATGTAATCTAGAGTCTAATTCCCATGAAATATTTAAAACTACGCTTTTAGATTCATCTCCCACACTCTGAAAGAAAAATAAAATGAGGCAGATGTGAGCTACCAGGAGCTGTAGGTACCTGGGGCTTCTTGCTCAGCTTTGAGATGGGGCTTTGATAAAAAGGCTTTGGCCTTTGGAGGAGGAGATTGTCCTCTATAGGTTTGCCAGCAGTCAGTGGGTGCAGGTGGTGCTCAGAAAGCTGCTGAAGGTCAGTCCTGCCCTTGCACAGCCCCTATCTGCCCGCTCACACCTGCAGAGGGGAGCCAGCAGTGCTGCTGGGGGTGCCCCTACTCCAACTCCACAGCGGTCAAGGCCAACTGCAGGCACAAGGCGTTGGGCAAACAGGATTTGGCCCTGAGCCTGTGGCTTTAGGGCTGGTTTTGACTGCAGCTCAAAGGCATCTCCTTCGTGCAGAGTCAGTCCTGGTTAAATGTACGCACGTAGATGTGTAGCTGATAGTACTTCAAAAAACCACAAGGAATCCAACCTCCCTGAGCTATTTCCTTATTTTTTAGCATATGCTAAGATGATACTGTTAAAAACCTCTTATCAGAGAAGGCGAACTGGGATTCCTACCAGTGCTCTTGGATATTTGCAAATAACATAATCTCCCTAAAACTGTTTTGCTCCATTTCCTTCCTGTCATGTGTGACAACATTTGCTAACAACAAGCAGAAGACAAAGGACGAGGAAGTGAGATTTCAGCTCTTCAGACAGGAGATCATCCCCAAGGAGAAACTGCCTTTATTTTTGTAATCTGTTTCCCTTTCTCCTCCAGCTTATCTTCAGCTACCTTTTTCTCCATTCCAGTCACCACACACTGCCTGGAGCAGAAAGAAGCCATGCAGAAGGGGCACCATTGCCTTCCTCCATATCTCATGGGGCCACAGAGCTTTCCTAACATCTTTTCCCTACCGCACAACAATAACTACAATCAGCAGAATTTGCTCTAGGACCAAAGGAGGGAAACAAAGGTATTTTAGAAACAAATGCTGTCAGGCACTGCAGTGTTTGCAGTGTTAGAAAGTTTGTTTGTCAAGTGTACTGTGGGTAGTGCAGGTCCAAGTAGGAGCAGTGGTGAGCAATGACAGTGAGCACCGTCCAAACCAATACCAAAGTGGAGAAGGAGTGGGGAGGCCAAAATCTCCAGGAAAAATCACTCAGGTGCTGTTCTGACACCTGAAAACAAAACAAAACAAATAACAAAGCAGTAGCTGTTGCTCACACATCCTTCTGCCTGCCAAGAAACCCCATGATTCAGCAGAGAAACCCACCCAAAGGCATGGGCAAAGCTGCTATGGTTCTGAGAAGTGAGCTTCTGTCGGATCCAGGGGCAGCTTTGCTGCTGAGGAAGGTTGATTGCAGAAGGTTGTCAGAGCACAAAACTGGGATTAAAGGGCTCTGCAAGACTTTTGGAAGTCTTTGTACTGTTTCTAAGGAGTATCATGCCTTTTATCTTCACAGTTGCCAAACCAGCCCTTCAAAAAGTGCAGTAGTGGAGAAGTGGATTAAGATGCTACTTAAAACCCATTCTGTTTTCTGTTAATTTGGCGCTTAAAGTCTGCTTTACTCAGGCACATCCAGGTTATAGTTTGATGATTTTGCTTCCAAACAATAAGTGTAAAATTACCCTTACTAAAAAAGGAAGGCTTGGATTTTTTATTTTTATTTTTTACTCAGAAGGAGCTACAACTTCCAGCAATGAGCAGAATACAGCAAATATGACAAAAGTCATGTTACAGCTGTGGAAGTTCACAGCCCCTTGCCTTTGTGATAACACTGATGTGTTCATGCCCGTGCTGATGTTGAGCTCCTGTTTTGCTGGGGCAGCAGGCAGCTGACACCAGGCTTTGCTCCCTCCAGCACCTCAGTTTTCAATACCCCACACCGCCGTACCCTCCAGAAGGACAACCTGCAGCTTACTCATGTCATTTTCTCTTTGCCCTGCTTAACCTTTGGCTGCAGCCCAGCAGTCCTTCTGGGAGCCTCTGCACTGACCCCTGCACGAGCACTGCTGGGATCTCTGGACCGAGGAATCCCTGAGGTCATGAGAGGCTGCTGTATTTGCCACTCCTT
Organism: Oxyura jamaicensis; assembly: GCF_011077185.1. NCBI lineage: Eukaryota > Metazoa > Chordata > Aves > Anseriformes > Anatidae > Oxyura > Oxyura jamaicensis. The sequence goes on from NC_048893.1 coordinate 28,262,197, forward strand.
GCCTGCTGTATTTGCCACTCCTTGCCTGCTGTATTTGCCACTCCTTGCCCACTGTATTCACCACTCCTTGCCCACTGTATCTGCCAGTCCTTGCACCCGTCAGGGCATTCCCCTCGCACTGTGTCCCAGGTAATCTAGGTAACACAAGAATGTGGTGTCTCCTCTTGAGAGCTATCTGCATTGGAAACAAAACCCACAAAACCAAAATGAGTTAGCCACAGGAGAGAGATGAATCCTGCAATGTGCTGGGTTTCCTGTGGGAATCACTTCTTGCAAGTGCGCTCCTCCAGCGATGACTTGGCAGAGCAGGCACTCGAAGCAGGTCTGAATCCTGCTCTGGGTTTCCAGCATCGTTGTGACTAACACAGCAAGCTGGTTCAGGGGACAGTGGCTCATAAAAGGGTTAGATTCTCAAACAGGCTGCCCTGCTCAGCGTAATATTTGTGTCAGCAGAGGAATGGAGAGGTTACAATCTCTTGGTTCAGTCCATGAGCACTGCCCACAGCCGTGAAAGGGTGCTGAAGGTGAGAAAGCTGTGCCCAGCTGCGTGGTCTGTGTGACCACAGGAAGGGGGCTAAACGCCTCATCTCTGCAAAGAAAGCAGAGCTCTGAACAGCCTTTCAAACCATAAATATTCCCTAAAGTATTATTTCAGGACTTAGAAAACAGCTTGTTGAACCCTAAATTGTTTTAACCAAAACCAGAATTAACAGACAGAATTAAAATACTATAATTAGACAATAATTAAAAGACCAGAATTAACAGAATTAAGTTCATTATCTTTTTTAAATTTTACAGAAAATTGCAACAAATCTTTTTGTAACTGTATTTGAAATTGTAAAACTAATATCATTTATTTATGGTGCACTTGGGCTCCAAATTTCCAGACAGATTTCTGTTGTACAGAGAAGTTATCAGCAACAAAACAGATAGTGACTAAAGGAGAAACCCAAGTAATACAGGATAACAGAATCTGCTCTTTTTACTGAGACTAAAATCAGTCACAGATCAGCGCCTTTCTCTGCTGATCCCTCTGTAAGGCAGACACAACAGTGGTTGTTTCTGGAGATGTATCGTGCATGGCAAACCTGGGATTTTCCCTTGACCCTATGAGGCCTCGCTGCCTAGGCTCCTGGGCACAAAGGAGCACGCTGTCCTCCTTGCCCCTACAGAGCCCTCCTATACTCCAGGGGAATCCTGGGCTCTCTGTAAACCAGTGGCTGAGTCTTCCACCTGACTCACCGTGTTAACCAGAAAACCCATGAAATGCTTCTTCTCCATTAAAGCCATCCCTCACTATTTAAAGAGCTCAAAAACTTTCTAGCACTGTGTTTCTATGCTAAAAAACTGACTTGCCTAGATCCAAAGGTCCTACAGAGAAAAGTCTATTTTGACATCTTGATTTTCCATAGAATATTTCACTTTTTTCTTGTGAGGTACCTTTTTCCCTTCAACAGTAGTGCATTTCAGTAATTAATCCGGTTCCCAGTTCTCAGCTGGAGTACAAACAGGCCCATGCATGGCCCATTAGCACTTTTTTGAAATGGGCAGCGAGGAAAGTTTTCAATAACCAATTGCCACTTTCTCTCTTTACTGACGTTTATTCAATTCCAGCTTTAAGATAAAAAGAAGAAATCAAATTGTATCTGAATGACCCAAATACAATTTTTGAAGTCTTTCATTTTCTGTCATGCAAGCAAAGTAATTTTTGTAATGTCACTGTTGCCACAAACTGAAATCACCAGCTTGTGTCTAATCCTTATATTGTGAAGGTGAGAATATACATGGAGGGAATGCCATGCAAATTCACTACAGACTATTCTATACAATATAATACGATAAAATGAGCACGTTTTTATTTGCCCCTTGAAGCCACTGACAAGAACTCGTTCTGAGCCATGGTTTTGCTGCAGTGACCCAGCTGTCCCTGGGATTACCTGGCTCCTGAAGGGTGGGCTTGGTGAGTTAAGTGCTGAGTGTAAATACCTAAAAAGCTGATGCATACTCAGCCACCTCCTGTTTTTTTCCTTGGGTTCTCTTTTCTGTCATTCCCATCCGACAGTGAAAAACTCCCTGTTTCACAGTGAGTTTACACCACAGCTGGGAATTTCAGAGGCGTACGGACTCGTCCTGGCAGCAGGTACTCGTGCTGTCAGTACACAGCCATGGCACACCAGGAAACTCTCGCAAGACAGCTGACTGTTGGGAGATCCTATGTGTGCACCCAGGGGTACCTTGGGGTACCTTGTGGCACCTGCACTATCTTCCCGGGAGCACAGACAGTGTGATGGGGTGACGTGCTCCAGAGGGTGATCTGGCTTAGGAAAGATTTCTATTCCCTTTTATTTTCTTTCCTTGGGGTGGATGTGCAGCCTTAGTCACAACACAGCCCTCCCAATGGGGCATGCAGGTTCCACAAAAAAGAGTAATTATTGTTCCAGAAATAAATGTTCCTTCCTCTGACGCTACTGCAGGCACTTGGCTGTACCCTAAAAGCACAGGAAGGCCTGCTATCTGTAACACACCTGGGCAAAAGCAGACAGTGAAACGTGGCTACACACCACCACGTTTTTCCAACAGCCATGCTTCCTGACTGGTCGATATTTCAGATTCAAGTTTCTGCAGCCACCTGCAGAGAACCTAATTTAGGTCCACGTCTTTCAACATGCTCAGCAAGGGGTTCAGAGGTTTGTTAGGCATCATCAAGCTGGGTTCCTATTCCTTTAAGGTTAAAAAGAAAAAACTCTCCATCTTTTTAAGGAAATTATGTTCCAATTGCTACACAGGTTTCCAAGTAATTTCCTTCCCCTGCAAAAGCAGGTGATGCCCTAATAATACCTCAGAGAAACTGGGAACTGGCAAACCCACTGCTGCCAGCAGTGACTTGGGCTGCATGGGGGTTGAAGATGTGGGGAGCCCTAAGGAAACGAAGAGAGAGGCCAGGACGCTGGATGCTGGAGCTACAAATGCTTTTTTTTGCTGGTGCTCCCATGGCTCTGCTTCTCCATGAAGCAAGAACGCAGCGTTCAAAGGGAAATCTTCAAAAGAGGCAGAGGTAGTCAGTGGACCCAAACCTGAAAGAAAAACATCATAGAAAAGGAAAAGCTGGCACGGAGCCTGTTTCCAACCGAATGATTTCACAAAGAAGCATCCAGGCTGCCCCTTGAATCACTTCTTTTCTCAACTTGCTTCTGGGCTCGTAGAGCCTGATTTGCAAAACAGCAGTGTACAAAAGTCTGTGTGGTGCACCTAACTTGCAAGCCTGATTGCTGGAAATGCCAAAATTTCACAGTAATGGAGCATATAACTGAGCCCTGCTGTTGTACACGGACTTTTTAGTTCAGCCCTGGGCAGAGGTCAAGGTGTATTTTTGCATCTGTGTACTAAAGACCACATCTCTGACCACAGCAAGCTGCTCACTGGGACCCGTACACAGCTGATTTTTTAGCAAGGACTTGGCAAGCTGTGCCTCTCTGTCGCTAGGTAGTGAAAGCAGAGGGCTTGTTTTTGGAACAGACCTGGCACGCTGGCTTATGGTGAACGGGGATTTAAAGTGAGGATGTTTTGTTCGCACGAACTTGTAGCAGACCTTGCCTTGTCCTCCCACTAACACAGTAATCTCTTTAATGGCTAGCCCAGCTAGTATATGTATGATCTTTGTAATATTCAGGCCCCAGGCCAAAACAGACACAGCTTGTCTACAAGGTGTAACTCTGTACCATGTGGATCTTGCTTGGAGGTAGCTCAGAGGAGCTTTTCTGCAGAACTGCCTCATGCCAGAGACATGTACCCTCATTAGGTATAAGTCTGAAACATTCCCAGTTTAAACTCAGAGCAGGCCAAGGGGCAAGCTGGAGGAAACGTTTGTCTAAAAAGAGCCTAAAAATACAGCCATGTTTACACAGCTCTACCAGCAGAAGAGCACAATTACTAGAAAGTAACACTCTTCCTACACAGGTAACTGGAGTTATATGTATCACCCTGTGTGTTTCCCTGAGGTCAAAATTGCTGAGGGATGATAAGAAATAATTTCTCATTCTCACTGAGTAGCTATGGGTTGCTTTCAAACTCCTTTGCTCCTGCTGAGCAATGTCACTGTTTGGAAAAGTAAGATACTATCCAGCATCCAGTTAGTGAAAATGGCAGTGGGCAGCCAGTCCCGTGTGAATGGAAATGAATGCATGTTGGACATAGGAAGAGGTTTTCAGCATAATATCCTTAATACAATTCCTGCAAACAGATAGTAAGAAGAAAGCAGTGTGCAGGTACCACATGGTCCTGCAAGGTATGCCTGAGAAGCAAGGCTTAGATTCTTGTATGATAGTGCACAGTACCTACCCCTGTGGCCCAGAGTTGGTTACTAGGTATGTATGGTACATATCACTTTACTGACACTGAATTTGAGTATTGTAGCATGTTTAATTCAAAGATCTAATGACAATAATAATAATAAACAGCACAAAAAAATGCTTAAAACAGCATTAAACAGCACAAAAAAATGCTTAAAAATGCCTCTCCTCATCACACAACTAACACAACTGGTTCACGATTCAGTTTCATCCAGGCATGAGTGATGGAAACAGTGAGGAGAGTAGTGCTAGCCTTCCCGTTCAATTAATGGGCTTAATGTGCACCTAAATGACTTCCAGCTAGTTCTGGAGGATGACTTTGCTCGCAGGGGCACAGGTTTGCACTAGAAATTTTACCAATTTTAAGACTTTGGTGTGTAGCAACTAGACCTTCTCATTGTAATTATACTATCCTTCAAGTCCCTGCTCCAGGTGAATCCAACAATTTCTGTAAACATAATAGCATAGAATTGGTGTGTCCTAGAATACATGAAGAGGGAACATTAATGAAATACATTAGAGAGGGAACAATGTGGTTTAAGAGAAAATTAAGCAAGTATTTAAGTAATTCACAGGATGTGATTTAGCATGTAGTAGAGTTAGTGGGACACACCCCAGCAGCGATAAGCAAAAGCGAATTGTAGTTCCCTGGAGCTGTAAAATGTCTAATGGTCCAAGACAATTTGTAAAATTACTGTAAAAGTATGACTTTAACATTTTCTGTGAGTTAAAGACAGCAAGCAGTATAGTGTGATTCTTATAGTCAGACTTCAAAGGCGCCTGTAAATCTGCCTTTATTCCCTTCAATGATCAGAAAACTTGAACTTTTTCTTTCCTTATCTAGGAATAGAAATACTTGTGGTATTAATAATATAATTTCACGTAGGCTTATATGCCAGCTGGAACAGTGTGCAGAATAGTGAAGTAGTTGAACCTAATTATAAATTGATGATAACTGCGCATGAAGTATGAGAGAATGCACTTACCCAGTGCTTGAAAGAAGGAGCTGGGAGCTAATATTATCATTCATTTTTTATATTATGCCAGAACCTAAGTCAAAGTAGGAAAGGTACTCATGAGAATTTGGCACTCCACAAATACAAATGGATATATTCCTGATTCTCAGTGCCCAGGACCTAAATAGAATTAAGATGTGACAGGGGAGAGGAGAGGGAAGCAGTAGTAAGACAGTAATAATGTTGTTTGTATTGGTTAAGGTAACGTCAAGACTTCCCAATGTTTTTTAATGAGAACCTACTGAATCATTAAACAGTCTGCTTGCCTAGCCTAAGAAAATATCCTATAAAACAGGGATTTTGAAATCAAATGCAAAGAGGGTTTCTCCTAGTTCATTATATCTCCACGTGTCTTACAATTCCCTATACCCAGAACAGGGAACCAGCGTGCTCACTGGTCATACACACAGGGCACTTCTGGCATTGGCCTCCAGAGACCCTGTCTCTTCCTTAAGGACGTGGCACCCTCAGCAGAACTTGACAGCACATCAGGGTACTCATCACTGTGAGGCAAAGAACATTGACAGAGGCACAGGACACTTGTAAAAGAGATAGGAAAAAAATGGGGAAATTAATATGCAGAAACAGAACGACAACAGTGCATGTGCTTGACTTAGTAGTGTAAGTAAAAATACAAGCATTTGCTAAAAGTCCTCAAAGTCCTCCAACATCTATGTGCTCTCGTTGCTGCCTGAAGAAGCCACAGGGTGAGGCAGTGGTTCGGTTCCGTGTCTTACCTTTCAGATGTTGGCTGATCACTGAAATCAAACAAATGTGCCCCGTGATTAAGGCTCTGAACTTCATCTCCTAGAGTTCAGGAGATGCCTTCAGACCCACTGCCAAACATATGAACTTTCAGCTACCAAATACCATTGAACTGCATTTGAACAAATGAGCAAAAGAACAATGAGCAAAAATGAACAATCAGCAACGTACAGAAAATAATAAATAACAAATAATCAGGCATATCCATGATTCAAAACAACCTGAGCTCTTCTTCACTGTTACTGGACTAAAGTGCTTGAGGAAGTATTTGAGTTCAATGACCCAGACTGTATCTCTATGAAAGCTTACTGCATTAAAAGAAATGGCCGTGGAACACAAAAGCTAAGAAGAAACAATGCACACCTGGGCAGAGATGCAGCCCCACATCCTTTTCTGTCTTTTCAGGTCAGCCATTCAAGTCAGAGACCCTGTCTATGTATTTTATACATTTTTTTACTCAATATATTTTTTTCATTAAGCCTATTAACTCCCACTAACTGAAAAGTGGGGCAGACGTGGTCCCTTCCTTTCTTTTTGAAGTCCTAAGTCTTAGGTTTCCAGACAGAGTCTGCTTCCAAAGGGAACAAGAAAAGCAATTCATACACTGTATGTGTGACTGCAAGCGCCAAACTTCTCCAGGATCTGCACCTCCACCTGAAAAAACAGATCTCCATGCTGCAGCCCGTGGAGGAGCCCCCGGTGGAGCAGGTGGATGTGGCCTGGAGGAGGCTGCGGCCCATGGAGAGCCCCCGCAAGAGCAGGCCCTGGGCCGGAGCTGCAGCCCGTGGAGAGGAGCCCACACAGGAGCAGGGGGTCTGGGGGGAGCTGCTGCCCGTGGGGGACCTGTGCTGGAGCAGTTTGCTCCTGGGGGATGGACCCTGTGGTACGGAGCCATGTGGGAGCAGTGCTTGAAGAGCTGCTGTCTGTGGGTAGCCCCCGCAGGCTCAGTTCGGGCAGGATGGCATCCCGTGGGAGGGACCCCATGGGGAGCAGGGGCAGAGAGGGACTGGGAAGGAGCGGAGGAGGTGAAGCATCAGGGACTGACCCCAGTCCCCATTCCCCATCCCTCTGTACTGCTGGGGGGAGGCTGTAGAGGAGGGTGGATGAAGTGATTTTGTTTTGCTTTTAGTTCTCACTGCTCTACTTTCTTACTAACAGGCAATAAATTACATTAATCTCCCTACACTGAGTCTGTTTTGCCCACGATGCCAATTGTTGAGTGATCTCCCTGTCCTTATCTCAACCCTGGAGCCCTTTTCCATCATATTTTCTCCCGTTGTTCTTTTGAGGATGTGGGCGGAGATAGTGGTGTGGTGGAGTTAACTAGCCATCCGTGTGAGAATAGGAATATTTCTGTATTTCTTTACTTCTGAAATTGCCACAGATTTATCTTTCCACATCAGTGATTTGTTTGTTTGTTTGTTTTTGCCTACCACCTCAATTCTATTTATTTATTTATTTTTGTGAAGGACACAAAGTCCTTTTTTCTGTCCCTAAAGATTAGTGAGAATGAATTTGTAAACTTAAATTATTCAACATTTTGAGAAAGCAGGCTGCTACTTGTAGTTTGTCTGCTGACTCTAGCATGTTGAGTGGCTAATTTCAGAAGTCTTGCATGCTTGGCAATGTTTGCTGTCAAAACGTCACACATGATTTTTCGGTAGGAAGTCTGCAGCACACCAGGCTGAAGAAGCAGTTGTTTCTGTGTTTCTCCACATGTGCTAAATGACAGTAATGGATGCAGAGCCTAAAGCGGTCAACTTCCCAAAGGTAAGGTAGTTTGCAATCTGTCACCAGTGACAGAAACAATTTCAAACAGGAGCAGAAACACTGTGTAGGAAAAGACGGGAGAGACCTCTGCAGTTTGTTAATCACATAATGGCAAAGTTGTGGTAGCTGTTACGGCACATGTCCCTTTCACAGCAATTACCTGCAGGGCTTTAGGAAGTTGAACAGCACCGACATGAGAGTGCTGCCTCGAGCACCCAAGCTGGTGCTAAAGCAAGGCAGTGCTGGTCACTGTACACAGCAGTTTCTCCACCAGACGTGTCCTTCTGCTCAGCACCCGGCTCTACACACTGGTAGGGACTGCAGATGCTTTAGTGGCCTTTGCTTGTAGCTCAGATACTGTGTGAAGCCCTTAGGCACATGCCCTTGCTGTGAAATGTGAGGCCCCATTTGGTGCCTGGGTCCCTTTCTAGTCCATAGGGACAAGCACCCTAAGATGAAGCCTAAACCTGCCAGTGTACCAACAGGGACCCAGCAGAAAAAGATGAGGGAGTTTGTGTCCAAAAACCTTCTGCTCACTCACATGCAATTGCCTGAGTGAAGGCTGCAGGCATGTCTTCTAGGTAAGGCATGGAGCCCACAGGAGGCTGATTTCATCTAGTTTTAAATTATGGAAGGGCGTTAATCATTTTCTTTCACTCTCTGGGCAGAACTGGCATGGAAAGGCCTAGTTGGTGCAGCTGCATAGGGAGTGGGGATCTGGTCCACTGTTTTGTTTGTTTGTTTGTTTTTTAGCCAAAAATGATTTCAAGGTATGTTTGTAGCCAGTGTGTTAGCTATTGGCCTCAAAGGGAAAGGGAAGAGGAACTAAAGACAGCAGGGCTTGACAGTGAGCCGTCGACCTGCAATCCCTTCTGTGACCTCCTAAGAAGGAGCTGGGAGGCTTTCTTACTCTTCTGGCCTTCCTAAGATGATGGGGAGGCTGTAACCTCCAACCACCACAGAGAAAGGAGAAGCTGCCATGAGATTAGAAGGCAGTTGGCTACAGAAGAACTTGAGGGCTGGAGAAGTGGTGGTACCCAGCTGCTGAAGAAAGCAGGGCGAGAAAATGAAGAGATGTCCTTCCCTTCCTTACTCTCTTTGCAAGCTGCTCCTGTTGGAGCAGGGGTAGAGACGGACCAAGAAGGAACAGCAGAGACGAAGCATCAGGGACTGACCACAACCCCCATTCCCTGCTCCCCTGTGCTGCTGGGGGGAGGTGGTAGAGGAGCGCAGATGGGGGGAAGGTGTTTTTAGTTTGATTTTAGTTTCTCACTGCTCTAGCTTGTTAGTAATAGGTAATAAATTTCATTAATCTCCCTATGCTGAGTCTGTTTTGACCATAATTGTTGAGTGGTCACCCTGTCCTTATCTCAACCCTTGAGCCCTCTGCATCTCATTTTCTCCCCCTTTCCCTTTGAGGAGGGGGAGTGAGAGTGTGGTTTTGGTGGAGCTCAGCTGTCTAGCCGAGTAAAACCACCACAGCAAAAAGATCAAGTTTTCTGGATGGATATAGCCTTCTCACAAGCAGACATAAAAACTCCATAATTAAAAGGAAGAAATATTAGTTGGTTCTTTGAAAACAGAAAAATAAATAAATAAATCTGTATTTCTGTTACTATTTTGTAGCCACCAGAACATCAGTTCATAGCTTGCACAAGAGATGACACCAATCATGTTTACATTGCACTCACATATTGCTATGTCCAATAGATTAGTACATAATTTATCACTATTGATTCACAAAAGCTGATTTGCAAGATCCCATAACTACCAAAATCACTTGGATCATCCAACATACATGCAGAAAGTCTGACTTTGCCTTTTCCTTCATGACCAGCTCACAGACAACACGTAACAGGACTTACTTGCTAGCTTCCACTCCCTTTGCAGAGCCGTAAATCTGCACAGAAGACATCCCACACATGTGCTAAGCTCTTTTAAACCCTTAGCTACCTGAAATAGTATTTAGTCTGGCTTTCGGATGGCATACTGATACCTCAGGCAGTTACGTGGTTTCATCGGCCACTGCTGTTCCACTGAGATGACAGGTTGGTGCTCTGGCTTTCTCAGCTCTATTTTTGGCCAGGGTTGCCCTGGTATTTTCAGCTTAATATTTTTATTCTAGTAGAAAGTTCTCAGTAGCAGTCTTGTCATCTTTCTTAATTTCTTTTCCTTCCAGCCACTGCTGTCACTCTGGAAGTCAGCGCAAGTTTCCATTTTGTGTTCCAAGGCAGCCCACGGTCCCTCCTGTGATTTCTCCACCACTTATGATGCAATTTACTTTTTCATTTTAGTCTTATTTTTAATGTAGCACCTGGGGCATAACTTTTACAGATTCCTTTCTCTTAGCCCCACAGCCCTTTCTTTCTTCTCAGGTCAGCTTTCAGTGCTACTGTCTTATTGAGCTCTGCCATCCCGTGGGAGGAGGGCCCGAGCCAGAGCTCACGCTGCAGATGCGGTCCTCAGGGCTTGCCAGGTAGGCCTGGGTGAGGAGCAGGAGGTGGCCAGGGGACACGGGAGGGATGGTGGCGGGGGGATAAAGCACTGGGAGCAAAGAGGGTAGAGTCTCAGCTGTAACATTTGTAATCAGCACAAAGCCAAAAAGAAATTTAATGGGTAAGCATTGTCAAACACAAAGGAATTATTTTTTCAAACTGAAAAACAACAACAACAACAAAAAAAACTAAATAGCAGAAAATTCTTGCTTGGCAGGGTGTTGAAATTCATTTTTTATATTGACTGGAATCCTATCTAACAGATTTTAAATGAGTCATTAGGAGCAATTAAACATTTTCCCAGTGGCACCAGGAAGCAGCAGAAGCACCGTGTGTTTGATATTTAAAGGTTGCTGGTCACTGAGGATCTGGCACCCACAGGACAATGATCCATGCTGCTAGATTGCAGCAAAGACCCCAACCTCCTCCTGAGAGCTCAAGGGTGGTTGGCACCTGCCCCTGTACCCCCAAACCATGCTGAAGGGGTGCAGATAGCTGAGAGTGCCCTGGGACTGCCTGGGGTGTAAGCACCCACCTGGCCAAAATCTCCAGGAGGTATTTTCCAGCCCCAGTGCAACAGGGGTCACACCAAGGATATTGTGAGTCTTTTTATTAAAGATCCTTTCCTGGATTCCCATTGGTTTCCATGGAAAAAAAAAAAAAAGAGAGAGAGAGAGAGACAGAGGGAGAAAGAAATTAAGCATCTGGCATTAAGATATTTTTCATACTTTATGTCTACAGAAACAGCATTAGTGTTACCAAGTAATCTGTAATTTCACAGATTGCTTACCTGAAATGTGGCCTGTTTGTCTGACTGGCTCAATGCAAGTCAGAAAGCTCAGGCTTCTGGTGAAGAAAAGAATATTAAGAATATTAGAAAAGGTATTATTACAGTAAATTTGCAAGGGGAATTTAACCAAGTGTCAGCTGTAATGGAGACAAAAAGCTTCCTCTTAACTTATAAATTTTCCTATCCTGAAGCAAAGGTAAGGTACATACAATACCACAAACTTAAGAGAATCCTGAGAAATCTTTCTTATATCCCTGAGAGGTATGTACCTTGTAAGGAAAATATTAAATCCGTACTGGGACAGTTCCAGAGAACCAGGATTTCAAATGGAGACTGCATACAAAGCAAAGTAACAATTAAGTGAATTAAAGGATCAACAATACTTTAAACATCTTTCTTTTAATCTCAGCAAACTCATGGATTTATAGCTTTTAAGACTTACAGGAGGCTAATCTGAGTATCTTCTCTAGCGGTGAGTGGAACATTGCCATTCTACATCCTGTGATGGCTCTTTTCCTTACAGAAAATCGGTCTTTGCAGCTGAGCACTTGGAAGATCTGCATTTGACTAAAATCAGAGGGTCTTCTACATAACATTCTTTCCTTGTTTAAAAACCTCAGGTGATGGCAAATTAGACATATTCTGAAAATCTGGTTCAGAAATTAGCCCTTCTTTTTAAAAGGTATGGCTTTTAATTTTAATATATATATATATATTTCTTATAGGAATGTCTCCCTAAAATTAAGTTTCTTTTAGAATCACTAACCATTTTGATGGTGATTTTTATCTAGTAGATATTCTTGCACAATCACCATCTTACTGGTTAGGAAACTGAGGCACAGGGAAGAGGCAACATTTGTCAAAGGATGTAAGTCATTGTCTGTAGGAATTCAGGAGGCCAACATTGTCACATGTTCATGAGCTTTCTTCTCTAAAGCTAAGCCCTGTCCATAATTATTTGCTCTTTATTTCACCCAGACTCAAACAGAAACATCATGCAGAACAGGCAGTTTATTAGAATGGGTCAAATATCAGTGAAGACTGACAGCAGTGTTTCTGTAAATGGTATCAAGGCAGACGTGCATCAGACAGTAACACATCAGCCACAAGCCAACTGGACCATGAAAGCTAAACCCACCTCAAGGTTAAAACAGCACTCAGCTCTGTGGCAGGCGGTTTGCAAAGACAGCCTCTCTAATGAGGAATCAGTAATTCCTGCATTATTTATTTCTGTGTTGTTCTGGTATTTCCAGAGAGCATGGAAATGATAAGTTAAGTTTCCTAACACTCAATGGTACTGTGGCTTGAGGCACCGCCAGGAGCCTGCCTGTAATTGTTCTGCTGGATCTCACCACATCCTGACCTGATGCGACACAAACGCATCACACAGCTGCCTCCAAGTCCGAAATTTTGACAGATTTATCCCAAAGAAACACATCTGCAGTTCAGTGGTGTCCAGGTGCTCAGCAGTAACAGCAGCAACAGCAGAGAGCTGCCCCTGGCACTTCCTGGGCTCCTCAAGGTGCCAGAACGAAGAGCAAGGGTTTCTGGAAGGTCTCTGATCTGCTTAATGATAACGGTGTGGTGCCCGCAGCGAGATCTCACAGGAGTGCTCAGAGTCGGTGACTGGGCAAAATGGAGCATTACATACAGATAAAGAACAATTTATCTTTACATCCTGTGATGTGACAAGGCTCCTCATGTCCTTTGTACTTTCTATTTTTTTTTACACTTGTAAAAACAACTATCAGCCCACAAATTTTAAAATAAGAGTCAGTAATGACTAATATCTGACCTAGGTTTCACACCTAGCTGCAGCCGCTGCAGTCTGAATTCACACCCGGGTCCTTGTAGTGCTCTGGCTTCCTGCTTGGTGTCGGTACGGAAGGGTAGGGGCTGCCAGCCACAGGGACACGTTTCACTGGGGGCTCTTCAGTCCCAGCTTTGTGCAGAGCGACAAACTCTCCTTGCAAAGGCACCCAGAGGGGATACGGCTATTTGCAGTGTTAGCTAGTGCTTTCTTCTGTGATGAGTTGGTACAAAGACTGCTGTAATTCATGTCAAGAGCCAGGTTAAATTAATCACCATAAGCCATAACCCTTTTGTTTTGGAATGTCATCACAGTATCATCACTTTGCATTGTTACAGAGATGTGAAAGGCCTGGGATGTGGTTAGAAAGGCAGGAGTGGAACACTCCAGCTGTTTTAGCGATATTCCTCAATGAAATCTCTGCTCTTCTATCACCATCTTTCTTCTTCACCTGTATTCAGACTCAGGAGGGACTTCTAAGACACATTAGTTCATGGGAAGGAAGAACAGAGGTGTTACAAGCTACCTGTGGAGCTTGTCCAGCTTCTCAACCACTCCTGTTAAGCAGGCATCTACTCACGAGCCAACTATAACTGAGATTCTTGGAATCAAGGAAACTCTTGTGTAACTATGTATTGTGATGCTTTTGCTGCTTTTAGCGATTTGTACATTTAGATCCATGATTACAATTTAACCCATGACCACACGTGCCAAATGGTAATCAATTGTCCTCCTGCCCCCAAAGCTGCTGTGAGAACAGGGACAGATTAAATGACTGGTTTCAGATATTTCCAATACAGCTGTCAAAGCTAGTTCTTTCCAGAAGGCAAAGTGCCTGACCCATTTAGACCTCCATCTGCAGATTATATTAATTATGCAGGGTAGGATTCTGATCCAAATTAATGTAACCAAATTTAGGAGTCCAGATGTAGGTGAACAGGTGTGACCTAGGTGCCAGTTTCCACTATAGTTCACACAATCTAAAAGAGATGTTTAGCCACCAGCCAAAGGTGCTGGATTTAGCTGCTGCTCAGACTTTGTTATGCCTCAGGGCCATCTGAGATGCTCCATGGCATTTGAAATGCCCGTCTATAGTTGACAGAACTGACAGGAGACCTTTGAGAGATCAGCATCCTTTAGGAGCAGCTGACGGAGACCAGGTTATTTCCAAACATCTCAGGTGACCCTTAGATGCCTGCCTGCGAAGAACTGAATAAACTTTTAGGTGTTTACTGCCGAGTGAGCTCAATGACTCTCTAGGATCCATGGGCTACACTGACTGTTTATAATGGAAGCTTTGTATGTAATCTACTCACAGGCAGATCCGTGGTCCTAGGATGGTAAACCAGACAGAGAACTGTGTTACAAGGAACATTTCTAGCAAGAAAATGCTTTTACTTCTATCTAAATTAGTGCAAACAACACTGATATATTTTTGATTGTATGTATCCTGAATTTCCCCGCTCTTCATGCAGAGAGTGAATTTATCAGGAATGTAAATTCTCAAATGTAATTTCAACTAATAGGTAACATGGCAATTTCTAACCTGATCTGGATCTTCACGAGAAAGAGTTTGGGGAAGGAAGCTCTAAAATCAAATTTGAGGCAGATAAAATTTTCACTGCTGGAAGAAGTCAAATGAAGTGAGCCTTAGCAGCAGAAAACTTCCAGTAGAGGGGAAAACAAAAAACAAACACACAAAAAAACAACAGCTTTGGGCAGAACGGCACATTCAGTACTCGTGGAGAAAAGGAATGAGTTTTACAGTAGCTGGGCTTTTTGTTCAGCCCCTGCTGCCTGCAGCACTTCAGCGGTGCTGATTCTAATGGCAGTTAGGTGTAATTGCAGTAACTCACTCCGAGGTTACAAATACCCAGTTGTTATACACAACAGTTGTTATCTAACCAAGGTTTATGGACCTGGCAGAGATAGATGAGGGTGTAATTTGACCACACCCACTTCTGTCTTTCTATTGTAACTAAAGCCAAGAAAGCATCTTAGCAACAAAACAACCAAACAAAAAGACATATCAAAGACAGATTTAACAAAAATTCCCAGGGGAAAAAAAAAAAAAAATCATTGCCACTGAGAAAAAACGATTTTCTCCAGGGACCTTTGATTCTCCTTTGCCTCTGTATATAGGTAAAATGCAATAATGCATGGACGTTTAGTACAGCACCAAGTCGTAAGCAAAGCTGTGAAATTTACTGCTGTTCAATAGCAGTCCTTTCCAAGAACCATGTCCAATGTCCACTCCGGATTTGACTTTGCCCATGGAGACTGGTATACTGGGAAGAAGGTAACTGCACTGTACACAGGTGTCTTGTATCAGACTTACATTGAACAAGTCGCTCTGTGAACAGTAAGAGATAGAAAATGAGAGATCGCCAGTAGTGATCTGACCAGAACTCGGAGACAGTGATGGAACTGAGAGATGGCAATAGCAAAGAGACGTTTTGGAGACTGACTTGGGTGTTTCACACATGGCTTACCATTTAGCCAGCTGAGAGCAGCCACTGACAGATCTTTCAAAGCATGCCAGACAAATGTAATACAGAAACTGAAAACACTGTCTTAAATGAAAGTCAGCAACCATTAACTCATTAAGAAAGATCCAGCCTGCATAGAATTGTCAGAATAAATTGTGTGTGGAACAGCATCAGAGATATAATTAAGGTATTTTTAAAGCAGGCAGGAGAAATTACTGGTCACCAGGACACAAGCCTTTTTCCTCCTTTTACTATTCTAAACAAGAGGACTGCTTTAGGTCAAGCAAAGGGAATATGTATATGGAGTGAAGATCTAAGCTAAGAGGAAATACTATGGGAAGAAATGTGCACTGGACTTAAACTAGAGCAGCTATTTTCATAACAATTAACACCACTCGTTCTCCTAATTTGACTACCAAGCACAGTTGCCAACCCCAACTCTGTCCATTCCATGACTTATAAAAAAACTGTTTTGTAATACTTCCAAAAATGCTCGTGTTAAAAGTATGTATTTACTCACGTAAGAGCTGAGCCTATACACTGTCTGCAGTCATAACTGTGTCTCCTATCCAGTGGCAGAAAAAAAATACTTCAGTTTTAAACCAGACACAGACATTAGCTGTGATTTAGACAGAGGACAAGTATTCCCTGGAAAAACCAAGCCTATTATACAAAGACAGCATGCTCAAGCAAAATCTCTAGAAGCATCATTGTGCTTAAATGACGATGCTTAATTTTTACTCTAGAAATTGTACCCCAACTTTCTCTCTGAACTTACGGAGACTTTAATCCTACTTTGTTGCCTGCTGTGCATACTTTAAGTAACAAGGTCAACTCTAATTTGATTCCATGTACCCTGTATTTTCAGTGAATTGGTACACTGTTGATAATTTTTTCCTAAGTACCTTTTCTTCTCTACTCAAGTCAAGCAGACCATGCTGTTTCTGAAAATCCTCTTACGATACTCTCTTAATTCTACACTGAAAAATTCCAGTTTCAGATTCCTGTTAGCACCAGGAACAACAGCCATCTCATATTGCTGATATTAACATTCTTGATTTCATTTTTTAGGGTTTTGAGTGACTCAGCATGACATTCCTTTTGATTAGGAAACATCTTGCTATTTCACTTTATGATATAACAATAAAATTTTATCTTTCCCCTTAATGTGCCCTTCTGAGACTGGCTTGCCGTAAAACTCATCCGTGTGCTGCTGATTTACCCACAGTTCCCTTGCTGATTTCTTCCACTGCTCATCAACACGCTTATTATTAATGTAAACCCTACCAACTCTTACTCCCATCTCAGCTGTAGAATCTGATGAAAAAGCAAAGGCTGGGATCAATTTCTAATTTAGGGAGAAAAGTAGATGCTTGGGAAGAAAACTACATAAAATGAAAAAAAAAATCAATAGCAACAGCCAGTTACTGCACAAAATTAAATACATTTCAAATGCAAGAAGTACAAACTATAGTTTATTTAAGATGGTCATATGTTGCAGTTCAAAGAAAAAAATAAATACATTTTTGAAGCAGCTTATTCAAAGCCAATGCAGATATATGAGTACATCTGCCCCTTTCCTTTGTCTGTATTCTCAGTACCTGCTGAACCACTTTTATCCCATTTCCACCTGACAGAGAGAGAAATTGCTTCTGTGTCTGTTTCACTGTGCAGTTAGGGGGCTGCTCTGCCTTCCTCAGTACACTTTCAGCATCCTGCTGTTGTAACCTATCTCTAGAGAACCTGGGCCCCAGAGCAGAAAGGAAAGGGGAAGCAAAGAGAGGTGCTACTGCGTGATGGGTAATGCCAGGAGAAACCAAGTTCAATACAAATTAGAAGAAATTGATGCAAATATACTGCATGGTGAATTAGGCTGGATATAGAAGCTTAGCAGAACATGTGTAAAAATTGAGCTTTAGCTCCTGCTCCTAGGGACTGGTATCTAATTCTTAATCACCATATAACGACAAATGTAACTCTTATTGACAGCAATCTATTTCACACAAATGGACCTGTGCAAAGACAAAGCTATGGCTTTGAATCTTTTCAGGCAGGGAAGGGCACTGAGCCAAGTCTCCCAAACTTTGGGCAGGTGCTTTAACACTGAGCTAAAGAAGAAAGAGGAACAGGTTACCTTTTGAAAGCTGTTACACAAAGCCAAACCTGAACTCTAGAACTACCATAAATAAAATTTCAGAGGAGAAAGAGGCAAGAATACCTAGTTTTGATCATCCTAGCAGGACTTACGGTTATGAGCTGCTTTGCCCTCTCAACACTATGGTGCTTCTGGACATGGTGAAGACCTATCACCTATTACGTGGGGAACTTTTAAGTTCCATATTATAGTAAAAATGGTAACTTCCATGGACAACTGAGTAGAAAGTTTGAGGATTTAATTTGGACTCACATGCTTGCAATCCCCTAAGTCATTTACTTCATATCTCCGTTCACGACCATACAATAAGGCTATTTTAAATTCTGTGGATTTTTGATGCAACCAAGATTGCAATTGTCCTATACATTTTGAGGCTTCATATTGACAGCACTCCATGCAGTCAGATACCTATGAGCCATGCAGAACTTTACTGATGTTTCAGAGACAGTTTTCAGAACAGGCACTCTGGTATTTTGATAATGAATAATAGAAATATACAGTTCCATATTCACTTTGAAGAAATCTAAAAATAGCAAAATTTGCTTTATGTAACAGACCAAAAGTGAAATTCAGGTTCTTTTCCATATGCTCTCTAAGAACAGTAACGCATAGCAATTTTACTCATTGGCTCATACATAAAGACATACTGTTTCAATTTTTCATGCTTTTCATGAGATGACCTTAAAGTAGAACTCTGATTTTGGTATATTCAGAAAAAAAAAAAAAAAAGAAGAAAAATCCTATTTTTCTATTTTTGAATAATACCATCAGTATTCTAAGAACCAAGCAGAAAATCCAGCACTTAGTCTTAAAATAAAGCTGTAACTTAAAGGAAGATAAACAAAAAACTTTGCACATAAATTTTATTTAGCATTCCCATTCATGTAATATTTGCCCAGTGACAACATTAATGAGGTGAACTGTAGTCCAATATGAGCGGAAGAATGTGTTTTTTGTCTTTCAGGAGAAACACTCAAAGGTCAGCAACTGTAATTCAAGGTCAATTTTTCTCCTGACTGTTGTTCTCTTCACACAGTAGCTGGTTTAAAACACTGCTCTGTTTGAGAGCTTTTAGATTGGATATATCTTCACTTACAACGGGGACATCTTCACTTTGATCCTCAGTTACCAGATCTTCACCGTCTGACAGTGTACACAGCAGTGTATCATTTTCATAGGTAGGAAAATAATACCTGGAAGCAACAAGATTTAACAGGATAAAATATTACTAGACAGTCACATACTTTGTTTTAAAAAGGCTGTGCTTATTTTATGAGATTAAATTCATAAAACGGAAAAATGAAAAAGTTCAGTTTTCTGCAATGAGTAATCAGCATGCTCAAAAAATCAACTGACATGTACACCTTGGAAGAGTCACACAGAAGAGGCAGTAATAGAAAAGCCTTCCTCCGTTTCTTCCCCTGCCTGTTCTCACAACTGAGGCCACGGATCCAGATCTGTCCCATAACAAATGCTCAACCGTTTTTTTTAAGTGAGAACATTCCCTGTGCTCTACCATCTATGCCATCATCCCCTAGACCTACAGAACCTACTTGCAATCTGAATCAGTGCTATGTTACACTCTCTCCATTTGCTCTGGGAAAAACCATGAATAAAGACCCATCTCATTTTGATGCCTAAATTTAGGTAGGTATTATACATATATCTACATTAGATGTGCAAAAGCAGGGGTTTCATTTGTTTCCAGAAACATACATTCACTGCCTCTTACTAGCAATGAAATATGTGCCAGATGCCCATCCTAGGCAGGAATTGCATCTTTGTAGAGAGCTAATGGCTCAAAGACCTTGTATCTAGAAGTTGAAACATTCGAGATGCCGCCTTAGTGCACAGATTCAATCTTTGTTCCACCAGGAGAAAGTGCTCAGAGCTCAACACTTGTACTTTTCACAAACACACGCAAAAGACAACTTTAAAATAAGGTCTCTACCATACTAACTTGACAGTGCCGACACAGCTTATGGTGACACTGCATCCAGGATGCAACGAGAAGAGCAGTATCCCGTGTTCATTTTAGCTTCAGATAGTACAGCGATTTCTGAGTAGTTCTGAGACCACTTATTATTTTATTTGTGCTAGTAGAGTTGAGGAGCTCTGGGCACTGCAGCACTGGCAAAAACCAGACCTTTCAACTTCTTGCTTTACAGACATTAACAGACAGCAGTATAAATGCTGGAAAAAATATATTTGTCCTTACTGTGGTTGGTCCCATGTAGACCTGGCTGGCAGGAATGTGATGTGTTTTGTCTCTTCCATATGACTTATCAATCCTCCTTTAGACTGAAATTTTTCCTGGCAGTTGTAACAACGACAATGATGGATTTCCCTCCTTATGAAGTTCACTAGCTTTACTTGCTGATAAAAGTTCAGACCTAGGAGAGAGAGTAGCAAACAAGCACTTGAGGAATATAAAACTTAATTTACAAATGGTTTCCTAGATTAAGCATGAAGGTTGATAAAGGTTACTGAAGACCAGCACTGCCTGAATGCTGTAACTTAGCAAACTAATCGAGCAAATGTTTCTTCCCATCTACTGGGGAACTGGTCCTTCTTCTGCAGTAAAAATTACAAACATTTTGCTTCAACCTCAGTTTAGAGGAGAAAGGAAACATTGGGCAAACACATCTTAGACCACAGCATTCTCAGTTGCAAGCAAGTCTTAACAGGCATAACAATAATAATCCTAATAATAATAGTAATACTTATTCCAGGGCTCCACCAGCCAGATGTGGGACTCATAGAGCAGCTATTTGTAGAGGCCACTCTGTGAAAGAATCCAATGGTTCTAAAGAAAATAGCACACATCCTTGGCAGTAACAACTCTGCTGAGGAAAGAAGCAGGGAAATTGCAGATAACAAAAGCTTCTGGTCTATATATTTTTTTTTAAAATCTGACTTAATTTTTCTAATGAATTAAAATCTTGAGGGGCATGCAGAAAGCAAGGGGCTGACACAGGTACGAGCACCCCAGAAAAATAAAATGTTCTCGGTTGTTTTTTATAAGCTGGCAGAAAGAGTTTCCATAATGGAAAAGTTAGATGTCCAAACAAAAACCACATTGATACAATTGTTTTCCAGTATTCTTATAATGTGGCTTTTGCCACACTAGCAGCAAATGCTGACAATTACAGCATCTCTTACTCACCATGTTCTGACTTTATTTTAAGGAAGTCAAATCCATGTGATTTCTAAAGGGAAAAAAAAAAAAAAAGGAAAGGAAAAATTCTCATTCCCAATACTTGTACTAGTCCATGCTAAAAAGCTCAGCTTTTCAGATAGACACAGACATACAGACATGCAAACACTAACGTATGGAATAACGCCCAGAAGTTATTTCATCAGAAACTTTCATATTCTTTTAAACTGCAACTCTCCTATTAATTAGTTTATTAAAACTGAAACGCAGATGTTTACCATCAATTTTTTTAAATCATCAAGAAGCTTTATTATTAAAAATGCTAATATTTTATTGTATGTACAAGTCTGTACACTCAAAAGTAATAGCTATATATACTATTCATGTAAAACTTGATTCTACTGAATATCGTAGAGGGCAGATGCTAGAGATGCAGTGCCTTCGTTGTGCACTAAAAAAGGCATTCCAGTTGAGCAGCTGATTTGATCTTAAGCAAGATGCTACAGTCCTACTTCCGAATTCCAAAGTGCTGAAAGAGCTGATACTTAAAACAAGTATATCTGGCTTACAGAGCAACGTTTTGGCAGTGGGGAGGGGGCTGCAGCTGGGATGGCTGCTGTGAGAGGAGACCAGGACCTGTCCCTTGTCAGATCAGAGCCAGCTCCAAATGGCTCCAAAAGGGACCCGCCGCTGGCCAAAGCTGAGCCAGTGAGTGACGCTGGTTGGGCCTCTGGGAGAGCGGATTGAAGAAAGGGGGAAAAAACTGCTGTTACACATCAGCTGGGAGAGAAGGGTGAGAAAATGTGAGAGAAGCAGCCCTGCAGCCCCCAAGGCCAGTGCAGCAGGAGGGCAGGAGGTGCTCCAGGCACACAGCAGCAGTTCCCCTGCAGCCTGTGGAGAGGCCCCTGGTGCAGCAGGCTGTCCCCCTGCAGCCCATGGGTCCCACATGGAGCAGATCTCCATGCTGCAGCCCGTGGAGGAGCCCCCGCTGGAGCAGGTGGATGTGGCCTGGAGGAGGCTGCGGAGAGCCATGGAGAGCCCCCGCAGGAGCAGGCCCTGGGCCGGAGCTGCAGCCCGTGGAGAGGAGCCCACGCAGGAGCAGGGGGTCTGGGGGGAGCTGCTGCCCGTGGGGGACCCGTGCTGGAGCAGTTTGCTCCTGGGGGATGGACCCCGTGGTACGGAGCCATGTGGGAGCAGTTGTTGAAGAGCTGCTGTCTATGGGTAGCCCCCGCAGGCTCAGTTCGGGCAGGATGGCATCCCGTGGGAGGGACCCCATGGGGAGCAGGGGCAGAGAGGGACTGGGAAGGAGCGGAGGAGGTGAAGCATCAGGGACTGACCGCAGCCTCCATTCCCCTGTTCTCTCGGGGGAGGAGGTGGAAGATGGCAGTTGGTGGGGTGAGGGGAGGTGCTTTTAGATTGCTTTTCGTTCTCAATGCCCGATTCTGTTATTAGTTGGCATTAAGTTACATTCATCTCCCTATGCTGAGTTTGTTTTGCCATGACGATAATTGCTGAATAACCTCCCTGTCCTTATCTTAACTCATGAGCCTTCTCTTTACATCATATTTTCTCCCCCTCTTTTATTTTTTTTCTTTGAGGACGGGAGTGAAAGAGCAGTGTGGTGGAGCTAAGCTGCCCATCAGCGTAAAACCACCACCACCAGTCTTACCTGCATGTGAAGATACAGTTTTCCAGTGGTGTCTGCTTGTTGTTCACAGAACAGGCAAACTACACACACAGGATGCTCTTCCCAGTCAGACCAGTCTCTTATGATTAAGAGTCAAAAATATTCATTTAGTTGTGGAAAAGAGTAGAGATAATTTTTGAAAGAGCACTTCAGCTTCTGCTCTTACAGTACCAGAAATAAATTCAGAGAAACTGAATACTTTAAAGGGGTGGAAGAGAATGTAGATTTGTAGCTGAATTATGTGATTAGAAACTGGTTTACCGTCTAAAAAAATAGAAATTCAAGAATAACTGAGCAGTTACTGCTGAGTAATTCCTGTGCAGGTAGGCAGTAAGTCATACTTGAATATGCCTGCACTGCTAACTAACAGGATCTTAACTTCAGTTTCTATCCAGTTTGACAAGTTATAAAAAAAATTGCTTTCAGTATTTATTTTTATAAGATCTTTCAATTTTTTCTAATCTTGCAATACACCAACCACAGACACAAACATCACACAGAGTTCACTACAAGTGTTACTTATCAAATATTATTCTAGGAAGAAACACTCATTTATGCAACATTTAGATGTGCACATAGAGAATAAATACTAACATTTATCCATTTAGTTCCACCACACTGCTTAGAAATAGCAGTATTATTGCACCCAGTTTTTAATCAAGTAAAGTTAAGCTTAAGTCACAGGCAGAACCAGATAGGTAGTGGAGGTCCAGTAGTGAGCAGAAGCCCTGGAGTCAAGAATAACAGACAGAAGCAGATGTTGCCCTCATACAGCACCACTGAAGTTTCCTTCAAAATTCTGCTTTAATGTCTGGCTGTTAACCTTTTTATCAGACTTTTTCATACAACTTATTTTTTATGCTGACATTTTGGATGGTTACTCTAGATCTGAAATGTGAGTAAATGCAGTTCAACCATTTTTAAACACAAAAGTAAAAAAAAAAAAGTCCACATCATTATAAACCATAAAGACTGTTGTTTGAACTATATGAAAAACAAAAACAAAAACAAACTTAGGTTTGTGGTTGAAATATGAAATTTATAGTTCTCATTGTGGAGAAATATCTTTGATGAGAACAATTTGAAGTTGATTTGACTGGCTTAAATGAATTTTAACTGTGTACTAACTATGCACAGCATTTTCCCTGTAACTACTTTCAACAGTAATGTTCTTTCAAGTCTTTATTATGTGTACATACTTAACTCTTACTTACTCTTCCAGGTTATCTAGTAATTCCCGATCATCCTCTGACTGCACTTCCTCCCAGGACTTTCCAAATTCCTGGTGAAAAAGAAAAAAAAGAAAAAAATTTTCTGATTCATATCACATTTTATATATCAAATGAAAGAATATTTGGGAAGTCATAATCAACACCTTATTTTGGATCGTTCTGGTATTTCTGTGAGTTAAAGGCAGTCATACAGCATTGCCTTAGTAATGACTTTTAAAATAACAATACATTTATCTTTTAATGGGCTCCCCACACTAGATCTGGAAGAAAATGATTTGGCACAGAGCTCTCAGGAAGAGCATTCAAGCTCTGTGTAAAACTAGTGTTGCAACACTACCAAGAAATTGCCAAGGTGGGGATGTTTGATCACTGGTTTGTGTTTGCCAGCACACTTGCTCAATCCAATCTGCCCACCTTCTTCTTCATGCAGCATATGCTTATTAAACAATGCAGCCAGTCAGTGCTTGTATCTCACACAAGGTTATGCTGGTAAAAAGGCGTAGCACAAACCTAGCCACAGAGTACTACAGAGAAGCAGCATGAGCCGAGGCACAGACTAGAATATAGTTTCTCTTCCACCCTCTGCTCAGAGCTGAATGTAAGCACACCTATTCATGATGTTCTGTTCTTCCTTTTACCCTCTGTATTGTTTATTTATACCTTAAAGATCTTCAGCACAAAGCCTATCACAATACTTTTGTGCAGTGTTCAGCACAATGGCAGGCACTCTCGGCATGACTGTGATATAAATAACAGACAATAAAAAGCTGAAGCACTCTACTGAAATTCCAGCAGTGATCTTTAGCTAGTGTTTTTCTTTCCTGCGACAGGTTCTTCCTGCCTTTAAAAATAAACCAGGGCCAACTAACCAGTAATTGAAATAGAATTTTTGAACTCATGCTTTTGATGGCTGGGAAGCATTCACAAAGATCATAGTTGATGATCTTGCCCCCAGTGAAAAAAGCCAATGAACAAAAAGGTCATTCTTTCGTTTATTTCATTCAAGTACTTCCTCTAATAAATATATTTAATAACATCCTTAGTAACAAGTGTTAATATTGTCGTTATGGCTGTTTGGAAAAAGAATTTAAAGATACACACCATTTAACAACTTAATGAGAACTTTCAAAGCTGTTACTGTCTATCAGGTAAATGATACACAAATATCTCTAGACAGCTCTAAACATAATGCCATTAAAGATTACAGAATGAAAATTCAGTAATTAATTCAGGAATGCGACATGGTAGTGTGCAAACTCTCTGAGTTACAAGGGAGACTCATTAATGTCACCATTACTGTGAGATAACATGAAGCCATTAACACGTCTCACCACATGTTCTCACAGCTGCACACAAGTTTCCTCTAGCTTCTACTGTTAACACCTTAATGAGAGGATACCAGCTCACAACCACTGCAAAATGAAGACGGATGCTAACAGTTTTTCCCCCTAGCAACCTGGAGCGTATGTTCACAAAAGTGCTTGTTCAAAACAGCAGACAATATTGAGCTTCAACTTTTATTTGAAGGGGAAAAGGGATAGGTAACAGCTATGCACAAGCTTTGTTATTGTTGCTGTTTCTTTATGGTATTTCTGCGAAGAAGGCAGTGAAGGATCTTGCAAGAAGTAAGCTTCTCTCGTCTATATGTATTCCGAGAAAGAAACACAAAAGCTAATAGGGTCTTGTACCACCGGAAAATTCCAAGGTAACTGGCTAACTGGGGAAATGATGATGAAAGTGTCAAAAGCCTGAAGCCGAGCAACTGGGTGGGACAGAGTTCTTCGAAAGATTTTTGAAACTCTATCAATTTTGTCTTAAAAAAAAAAAAACAACCACAGAAAAAAAGCAAAAAACATTACAGCTTGTTAAGTGTCTGGGACCAAGGGTGGCTTTGTTATACATTCAAGTTCCTTTGCTCTTTCATCTGGGATAGAAGAACTCACAGTAAACATCTCTAGAGATTCGTAAGAAATCCTTAACAAAACCACAGAAAAAACTAGACTTGACATTCATTGTTAATAGTTTACACAGTAGAAAATGCATGAGTAAAGGAACTGCAGGATTTGATATATACCTAAGAAAAAACAACTGGTTTTAAAATACTCGCTGCATATCTCATGGAGAGGAAAACTCTCTAGAAGAGTGAGGAGAGCAGGAAAATATGCATGGTTTGATGATTTTCTCTTCTAAAAAAAAGTCTAAATGCACAGAGATGAATTGCCTCACCAACAATTAATCTCCTCACCTTGAGCACAGCTTTAAAGGTTTTGTAGGGAAAAGGCCTGCATACTTCACTGGGGCAACATACCCCACCGTGAGAAGTGGTGAGATGGGAGAAACTAGACACAGGCAGCTGCTATCTCAAGTGTTTTTCCCAAAAGAGCAATTCCTGAACTACATGCAAATAGTATTCCTGGACTGTGGAGCTCAGAAACTCCAAACAGCTGCTGATTTTCCTGCAAATTTCCCCTTGGCCTTCTTCTCACATGCCTTACTATGATCATCTGATTTGTTTCATATTGCTGCAGAACTTAGTGATGCTTTTTCATGTAGAAGAGATGCTTCTACCCCAAAATTAATGAACAGACATTGGATTCATTTTAAAATGAAGTGTTTCCCCACTTGGAACCTGATCTCTCCTTGAAGAGAAACGAACATACCAATTTTATTAAGACTTGAACTACCACCACCAGCTGAAGGAGTGTTTCCCTTTACTATTTTATAAACTAGGCACTACTTAAGTCAGAGCAGGCTAAATATAAAGAGTAACCCCTATAGATTCCCTTCCCTCCTCAGCAACAGTGAATAATGATGATTTAGAGCTTGGCAATAAGAAGAAAACAGCTTTTCATCTTTGAGGAAAAGAAAAATTTTATAATAAGTGATAGGTAGCATTTTTAGCTGTCTAGCTTAGTCATAAGCACATTCATTACGGTGATGTTAAATTACTACTGATACATGACATTGGTCAACTTGAAAACGAACATCATCACTTCCTACAATGGATACTCCATACTGAAAGTGCAGCTGGTAACCATCTTGCGAACAAAGGCAGGCCCTCTCAGTCTGGGTCGAGCTCAGTTCCCTGGGAACAAGAGTTTTATGACTACTTTCTGTTCTTTTATGACCTCCAGTAGGTATCACAGACTACAAAGTTCATCCCTCTCCATTTTTACTTGACCCTTGGTACAAGATGAGTCATGGAGACATAAGCTTACAAAGGCACAGAAATAAGAAAATTAGGTTGGAAGGTGTTTTTTTTTTGGTTTGGTTTGGTTTTTAGAATAGAAAAGTAAGGTAACCTACATATATATCTTGGATGCACTACTGCTCAGTTCTTCGTCCTCTACCCGTCGGTCTTTTTCAATTTATAGTTCAACTGTTTTGGAATAGGATTGGTATCATCTTCCATACTTACACAATACTGACAGAAGATCTCCAAATCCACAGTGGAAGTGACCCTACTGCCTTTCAAGTCATTTGCATAACTGGAAAACTCCCATTCTAATTCTATGTAACTACCAAGTTATAAACTTTTGATACTTGCTTATGAAAGAAATCTGTTATACACGCACGTGACAAACAAAGCTTCCATTCCTTCTAAAGATCATACGTAATGCTGTATCTTAACATTAACCTGTGAGCAACAGGACACATGAATAATATGGGGGTACACTAATCAAACAAAGCAGCTTGTGGGTTGTGACACACAGTTGTGAAAAGTTTTAGAATACCAAAACATTTACAAAACAATTTGCACTATTATTCATTGCGAAGCCAAACTGAAAACTTAGAGGGAATTATCAACACACAAACAGAAAATGTACCTTATGTTATGAAAGCAGATTCTTAAAACTGCAGTAAAAATACAAGGGAAGCCAAAAGCAGAATGGAGGGAGAGGAAGAAGGAAGCAAGGCCTACTGCTCTAAATGAAGTCGATGGGAACTTTGCCATCAACTTAAAAACACAAGTAAGAACTGGCCAGAAGATCATAAGGCAATTCAGCAGGCATTTGCAGGACATCTGAACAAAAAGCTTTTAAAACCTCTCAGTAAAAAAAAGTCACAAAATAAAGGAAACTGCCAGCTCCAGCTTAAAAAGTCTGTTTTACACAGGGCTTGGTGAAGATACTATGTAACAGGAAAAAACAGACAGTAACATAAATACAACTTGGCTTTAAAGAAGGTGTCTGTAAGATGGCTGTACTAAAGAACTATCCATTTATATAGCTAAGGATCTACCTGCTGACAGACAAGCTTTACGATGCACATCCTAAAAGTAAGGAGGGTAATACTGTGATGATACTGATGTTCATCATTAGAAACCTACTTTGACAGTCTCTTTTTGATGAAAACAAACTTGAGCAAACTTGGAATATGGAAATATCTTTTTTACATTCTCAAATTCAAACTTTTCTGTGAAAACATATGAAAAATAGATAAATTCTAAGCCTACATCTTTAGGTCAAGATGAATCGACTAGTATATATCCAAACAGTGTATCTGTCAATTCAAATAAAATATTCAGCTCATGTCTGTAGCTGTGAAATTGTGTAATTCCCCTGGAAATTTAGAGCAATAGAAAGAACAGATCTTTAAGACTCCTTGAGAAGTCAGTAAAGCTTGACACTACCAAAGAAAATCCTCTAGTAAACTGTGAAGGGCTGAGGGAGAGGAAGTAAAACCACTGCTTCAAGTCATTACAGCAAGTATACCTTGCATAACATCTAGAATTCACTGAATATAAATTCAGTTTTTAAAAAGTCTTATGACATTAACATAATCGACTGTAGACGACATATGTGCAGTAGAGAATAATGTTATTTCTTGTTTGTATATAAAGGCTATTCTACAGAACCCCCAGTGAACAAATTAAAGTTCTTCCCTGTAATCTCTTTTCCTCCTTTGTGAAAAAGAGTTTACCAAAAGCTATTTTGAGAGCATATACTTTCTGCTACACCGGAACTAAGATTTTTATGTTAACGAAAAATTAATCCCACGTGAGTGTGCAAATACACATTGTATAGTGAACTATTCTGTAAGGGCTTAAGTTTTTAGTCTGTTTTATTAAAAAAAAAAAAAAAAAAAAAAGCTTTACTTAAAAGAAGAAATGTTGTAAGTGCCAATATAGCTACACTTTGAGCTTGCATGCTCCATGGCCATGCCTACAGCACTACCCAGACAACACCTGGACGTGGCTCTGGAAGTGTACAGGCCACAGATCATTTCCAGTAGACGGAATGGACAAGGCCACAACTTGGAAGGAAAAGAGGTTAGCTATGTGAGCACTAGCCTTGCTGTTGTATTTACTCTGGCCTGTTCTGCCTGTAACATGACATAGCCCCTGTGTCTTCACTGATGTTATGATTTCCCTGCATGTCACTAAGATTTCATGTCCCTAAGATTTTCCCTGATTTCTTTCATCTGGCTCAATTTCTTGACCAAAGCCAGGACAAATGCAAAGATGAACATCAAATGCAAATTCGAGACGGAAGGGAATTTAAAGAGAATGACAAGTTCTGAATGAAAATATAAGATTACCTACAAGACTAATAGAGAGGAAAAAAATCACAACAAAACAACAAAACAAAACATTAAAATCTAAAAACACCGACAACAGTTACAAAATTAAATTCAAATCTGCTAACTTGCACGGAAGAAGTGAATGCTAAGTTCTGTTGGGAAGCTGAGAACAACCAACATGCAAAACTTCACAACTTCTTCCTCACAATGCAGAAAGTATAGATCAGTTTTAAAGCAGTGGTATTTAAATATATAGCAAAGAAAATAAAGGTGTCAGATCGCTGATATTTGGAAGGAAGGCATACAGGATCACAGAGGGAATTCACTCCACCCAGGGTAGAAGGGACTTTGAGGAGCCTTAAACGTCCATTTTTTTGTTCTGAAGATTGGAGTAAAACCCAGGGAAAGAGATTAAATGGAAAGAGTGGGTAAAACATACAAAAGTGCCTGAAAAATTTGTTTATAACCTGGATATTAACAAATGCCAGAGGCACAGAGACTAGTTCAGGTGAAATACAGTTATTTCTGGGAGAGAGTGTAGAAGCTTTTAAAGCAGCTCTTACATTCAAGAGTTGAAGACACAAGTGAAAATTTGTTACACACACATCATACATACTCTCAAAGATCTGAGATAAAAAATATTAATACCTAACAACATACACCTACCTGGAGGCTAAAAGCAAACACTTACTTTTTCTTTCATCTATGTATCTTTCATTTTCCTCCTCTTTGCATTTAGTTTATACTTTGAAGAGCACTTCCAGCCTAAGGTTTGTAGAAAACAAGCTCAAAACCAATAGCATTCAAGTTAAATCTACATTTATTTCATTACTTTATCTCATTTTCCCTTCTGGTTATTAAAGCAGAGACTGAGCACTAATGACATGATGATTAGCATCTCTTCAAGCTGCATTCTTGCATCGCTCAAAATCAAATCTCAGCAACAAATGTTTACTATTCCATACTTTAATAATTATCCAGAATATCATACCATAAATGAGCATATTTCTTAAGAGTCCTTCACTTGATTTTTGACCTTTGTACTAATTGCTGGTTTGGAATTACTCACTTTTAACAAGATATTGTCTGCATCACTCTAGTTGATTTACGATTTATTCATAGAACCTCTTACCAAGTAATTAATGATATAAAATCTGTCATATTCTTTGTTTTTGGCATTGATTCTGCGATGCTGCTTCTTTCTCATATGATCTTTAAGTGTGTTTTTGTCTCTGAAGAATTTTTCACAGTATAAACACTGCAAACTAGGATGAAAAGGTAAACAGGTCAATATGTTAAAACAAAAATAGTGCAAGATAATATACTTAAATAAGCTGGAGATATATAAAGTAAGATTAATTCTAAGTACATGAAAGTGAACCAAATGAAAAGGAAAATCAATTTATTTGAAAAAAAAAAAAAACCTTAGATCATAGTACAGTCAATCAAACACTGAGATAACCAGACACCTAATAAAAACTACATACGAAAAATATAGATAATAAAATTTACTGTTTGCCGCAGAAGTAAAATGGGAGAAAAGTTTGCTTCACCAAAATTGTCCTATCAGGACATGGGAGGGATGCTGATTGGTAAGCAATTGAATTCTTAACTCAGCATGCACTTATACAGTAATCTAATCAATGAATAACTGTTCCATTGTAATTTAGAGAGAAACAAACAAACAAACCCTGAATGTGCTACATATCTTTAAAAACATTTTAAACAAGCTAAACAGAAGAGCTTTATACTTCTAACTTAACAGGGAGGTTTAATAAAAGTTTACCAGTGTGATCAATGGGGCTTGTAATTCTGAGAAATCAAATTTATTAAATCAATTCACACCATATATATATGTTTCTATTTTTATTTATACATTTATGTTTATAAATTACTCAAGAAGCTGACAACATTCATTAACAAATGGGAATTTTACCACAGTACCTCCTCCAGAGCAATTCAAACAAAAGAGAAGGTTATCCAGTGTCTTAAATTCTCTATTACAAGCAGAGTACTGTAAAAGAATTGTTCTTGCCACTGTAATATCAATTGGTACCTGAAGTTGAGCCTCAAAAGCATTAAGAAAAGTCTTTTGACTTAGATGGTGGACTATGAGGACAGTAATCTGTGTTTCAGCCTAAATGGGTGATTGGCCCCAAAACAGACAATGGTCATTTTTTTCAGCAGAGATGCAACAGCACACTGAGTTTACAGGATTGACCTTGATTAGTGGATGTAGATCTTGAGCCTTCAGCCAGTTGTGATGGATACGGTGAGCTCCTGCTCTTGACTTAAGTCTTGCTTGGGCTGATGTACCACAGCAAGCCTTGATGTAACTGTTCCCTGCACTAGACAGCTCATTTCTAATTGAACACCAGGTGGGTTCTCCCAGCCATGATCACAAATAAAAGGGATACAGCCCTAAAATAGGTGACACATTGAAAACCTTCATGGAGAAACAACAAATTACGCTGAGAAGTTGAAAGCAATGTGTTAAGATTCTACGTTTGACTAGGAACCAATCTCTTAATCTTATAAATACAGCAGTCTGAAAAAGACTAATTTGAGCTCTCCTTGCTGAAGCAGTGGGCTGCACAGAACTGATCTCCCCTTCGGCTGGGACACCTCTCCAAGTTACTCCTTAAGGCAGAGGAATCCTCACTGACTACTCTTGTTGATGAGTGGAACCTGAATTTTTAAAGGTACCTGATCTATGTTAAGATTCAGCAACTTAAATATGCAGTAGACTAATCAATGTGACTCCTGTCATAACAAATTAATTATATCAATCTACTACTTACTGTAATAAATTAAATTGCTGCAATGTCATTAAACCATGTAAGTGTTGGGTATCTCCTGTGACACTAGTTCATGTGTTAAAACATTATTCTTTTAAGAGATGGCTTACATATCCTACCAGGATGGATGCAGTTTTTTTTGGCCACCTCTGCAGAGGGGTAGGGAAAATCCTTAGAAAAATCAAAATCCATTCTGTTCAATTAAAAATTTTGTAACTGTGGAATTGTATCTTTGTATTGGTGATACTGGTTAGCAGGAAGAACAGTTTGATTGAAGGGTGAGTCAACAACACTTCAAGACTCAAAAGACACAGACGTTAAAAAAATATGGTGGCTATGAATGAAAGTGATCACTTTTTTTTACTAGCAAATGAAAGCATGCTTGATTATACAATCAAAAGGAGTTTTAACAGTGTTTGGGTCAGACCTTTCTGCAATTCTTCTGTGGTTTTAGATAAACAAGTTGAAGAAGAAAATTATTTTCTCACTCAAGTGTTTGAGTGAGACACAAAAACGATACTGTGTCTAGCAGGTCTGTTCCTGTACCTGGAAAGCCCTCATACTCCTTCAGCAAAGGTGCAGCCAGATTCCACTCAACTCTTAAACGTGGAGCATCAATTCATGATTCTCAGTACCCCTCTGCCTTACAAGAATTGTAAAGTTTAGGCTTACTGTTAAAAAGAAGTGTTGAGTTCTGCTTGTGTGTGCAGCCTAAAAATCTGAGAACTGCCTAGCTCATGGACTGTAGGCCCTGTGGCAGAATACATATTTAAAAATCTGCTTTCCTCTACCTGGTTACAATAAAGTGTATGCTCTGATTGTGAAAGGCATTCCCAGGAAAGATATGTAATGCATTTCCTCAGCATACACAATGTAGTCATGATATTCGTCTAAAATTAGACTTTTCTGCTCTCAAAAATATTTTCAGGCACTATCCTACTAGCACAGCTATTAAGTCTGCTCTCAGCAGGAGGAGAGGAGTGGCCTTTCATTGCTTTGGAAGCAACTTCAGTGTGTGCATTAACTACAGGCTTAATTGGCTTTGAAAAACCTCCATCTAAATGACACCCTGAGGTCCTCCTGATAATCAGTGCAGCTGCAATTTATCAGTTGCAACACTAATTATAACACAGAAGGCATTCTTAAAATATCTTCATTTCTGGAGGAAGTTTACCTGTATCTATCACGACTGCATGTTCTTTGATAGGCCACAGATTGTAAATTAGAGACCACCATTGCCTTTCTGGTCCTTTGAATCTCTTTTTCTTTCTTTTGCAGCTGTGCAAGCCAATGGATTCTAGATTTGTCTGGAAGGATACTTAATCTAATTTCTATACCCCAGTTTTCACAAATTCCTGCATTTTGAGGCTTTTAATTACAAAGATTAAGACTTACACATATTTCTCCTAGAGTCTTTGGTTACAGATTGTATTAAAATCTTCTTAAAAGCTACAGTTTCACTCTTAAGCTTTACTCTCTAAGGTACAGTTCCACTCTTTCTGCTAGAATCACAGAATCTTAGAATGGCCTGGGTTGGAAGCGACTTCAAAGACCACCCAGTTCCAACCCCCTTGCCATGGGCAGGGATGCCACCCACCAGACCAGGTTGCTCAGGGCCTCATCCAACCTGGCCTTGAACACCTCCAGGGATGGGGCACCCACAACTTCTCTACCTGTTCCAGTGCCTCATCACCCCCCTGAGTGAAAAATTTCCTTCTAACCTCTAATTTAAATCTTCCCTCTTTTAGTTTAAAACCATTCCCCCTTGTCCTAGCATTATCTAGAGCCCAACTGATATTTGTTATGTACTTGTCCCATTTGTGAAATACATAAGTGGCACTTACACACTTGCAAAAGAAACTCAGAGAGAAGAATTCTTTGTTCTTTGCTACCTAGGTTCTTCTCCCAAATTGCCTTTTTAACTTCTTCAGTCATCTCAGATTTACATCCTTCTCAGGCAGCATATACATTAGCATTCCCATTCTGCTTTGGGATGTAAGGGAGGGCCTCAAAATCTCACATATTAATGATATATATAGAGAGAAAGATGATTGGAACAAGAACTCTATTAAGTGATTAAAGAGATGTCTAGCAAAAAGATGGTTACAACAAGAAATAAGATCATTGATTCCAGCAGTTATGAGAAAAAGGGGCATGCTACTATTGGTGTCAATGAAAACTGTGCAACTAAACTAAAGCACCACATGTGACTCTATTATTCCAGCAAACACATACTACAAAGTGTTATGAATTAGCTTTCAATAAAATAAAGAAAAGCCTTCTAAGATCACCCACGCAAAAGTTACATTCTTTTTTAGTTTCTTCTTAACTAACCATGAGCGCTGAATTAATTTTAATCCAACTTCTTTCCAAGGTTAAAAGAAATATGACTCAAGTCCATTTAAAAACAACAAAACAAGAAACCTACTTACTTGTCAAGCTTCTCCTGTAATACAGCCAAGAACTCACAGCAATTCACAATGTTATCTGGCAGCCCAATGTTAAAAGCATGCTCTCTTGCCATATGATTGAGAAGGACAGATCTACAAAAGACATTCAAAAAGAACATTATATATTCCTGAATACATATGAGAATTATGCAGCTTGTGACTCAAAATATGCCAACTGCTCTAAAAATGCATAAAATAACATAAAATAAACAATAATAGTGTTCCTGCCACTGAAAAAAAAAAAAAGAATGCAACTTATTGTATTGGGAAGTTTTCAATTTCAGTTCTACTGTATATTCAGTGACATTTCATCTGATTAATCCGCATGCATACAATATAATCTTTTTAATGAAAATTACAATATAGTTTTATTTTGATCCTCTCTTAGCAAATCTCATTTATTAACTTGAATAAGCAAATAATATGTTTCAAACAGTCTTGAGAAACATTCAAAGAAGCCATTTGTTAGTTTTCTCAGTGCTGGTTAACAAAAATTCTTTTACAACAATACTGCTTTGTGCAGTTCTAGCAAGACAATGAGCACTAACTGTGTTCATGAACAAACATGATATTCAAGTAAGTTATTTTTTCTAATAGACATGTAATGGTTAGGTACGTAGGTGTCTAACATCTCTATATTCCTCTGCTTTTTGGGGACTAAAGAAATCTTCAAGTGTAAACACTACTGAGCCTTCCTCTCACCACAGTCCAAGTGTGATTTTCAAATCACATATTCTGTCTGTCAGACCCGAGTAAGCAGTAGATAAAGTTCTTGGGGGCTGAATGATGTGAACTGTGGTAAACCATGCAATAAAGCAAATATGACACTCAGCCAAAACTGTGAAGACCAGCAGGGACATGACCACAGGTTCTTCTACCTTTCCAGAGTACCAGAGCTACCCATGCAATCAGACACATTCAGGGATAATAATCTCTGCAGCCGAAACTGTTTTTATTGTGTATAAATAAATTTCCAGTGGAGCAGACACTTGAATGCAGCTCCTGCTTGCACTTGACTGATGCTGCAAAACACTACATTCTCACCCTAATTTTCCTCCCTTTTTCATTCTATCTTTAAATCTTGCCAAACCAGTGTGAATTTAAATGGAAAAATGTGTAACTGGATAGATACATTTTTAACAGCCACACTGGCTTAAACAGCTCTCCTTGACACCAAAACAGCTGACACAAAACTCTCTCTTTAAAATGACTTCGTTCTCAAATCCAGATTACCACGTAATTCTACAAAGCTGCACTGGAATAATTATAGGACTGAGAAGTGGGAGAAGTCTACTTGAAATGTCAGTGCAGTTGAAAGAATTACCTAAGCTACATCCCAAAAGGATTTCTAGCTTCTGAGTCCTAATATTAGACATTAACTGGCTCGATGATGTTAAAACCATAAACAAAGAAGCTGAACAGACATGAAAAAAATAAAACAAACCTATTTCCTGTGAATTCTTGATCACAGAACATGCACATACTATGAAAACTTGTGTCATCTCTCTCTCTCTGTTGCTGTTCTAGAATTTCTCTCTATGAAAAGAAACAGATAAAATTATTCAGATTTAAAATAACAATCATTTCATCACATAAGCATTTTACCTCTTTATCCTTACTGGTAACAATGACCAAACGTGCTGATGGAAACCAGAAGTTAGTACTGGAGGAGGAGGGAGTTGCTCACAAAAATTACAGCAGTGTGTGCTCCAGTCAACTTCCAGCAAATTTCCCCGACTATTATGCAAGTTCATAGAATCATAGAATGACTTGGGTTGGAATAGACCTTAGATCTAGTTCCAACCCCCTGCCATGGGCAGGGACACCTCCCACTAGATCAGGTTGCTCAGGGCCCCATCTAACCTGGCCTTAAATAATTCCAGGGATGGGGCATTCACAAATTCAATGGGAAAGATGCATGGAAAGAAATGCAAACCTCAGAGAAATTTCAGACAGTTACTTAAATGATTCTTTATATAACAGATCAGTTTATTGTCTCTACTTAGGTACAGATTTATCCCCGCTATCAGCGAGCAAGCTTATGGGTAACCACATAAACCACAGTGGAATGATAAAAGTAAATTCTACTTGTCTCATCACAGGCAATCTAGAATACTTCCTTGTGATGGAGAAGGATGACAAAAACCCTAGTGGTTTCTGCAAGGAGCTATGGCATGCAATAAATTCACAGGAAAGGAGAAGCTGATGGTTACTTTTACCACCAGTTTTATTTAATTTAGAGCAAATTTGAGCAATTTAGATGCTTTACAACTCTTGACCAGAATTTTCCTAACATTGATAAAATCATACAGCAGGTGATGTGCTCTGGTGCTGCGACAGCAGTAGTGTGGTTTTGCTGTGGTTTTGTTACTATACACTTCACATGGAAAGGCCTGGATCAGCTGGGACATGGAGTCAGCGTTTGGATTAAAACTTTGCACATCTTTAGCCTAGCAGTACACTGCCTTGTACTTGTGTTTTAAGAACGGATATCTGGCAAAGCATTCATTTTCTGTGTTATGCAGAGATGTTACTGTCTGTTCTCTGACCTGTGGGATCATGACTGAATTTTTTAGGGGATTTTCTCTATCTCATTATCTCCTTAAAGCCGGCAACAGTGGGGCTTTGTGCTTCTGACCCACCTCTTCAGTACCTTTTTGTGTGGATTAAAGCCCAAAGTAGCCTACAGTCTGTGTGTAAATTCACATTCAGCCATGCCTGGTAGGTGAGCTCCACAGAAGGAAGGAAGGGAAAAAAAATAAGGGAAGAGGAAGGAGAAGAGGAAGGCTTGAGCCATTGCAGGCCCAAACGTGTCCTGCAGCTGGAAGATGCCTGGCTATGCAAGCCAGTCTACCACACCACAGAGGGTATGGCTAATGTTAGGGCAAATACATGTGGTATATTCTTTTCTGCAACAGCAGAATGCTGTATTGAGCAGAGGACTGTGGGATTAAAAGGACACCTGCTGGAAAACAGTAACGTGTCACACTTGAGTTATACTGGGCCTCAGGCCCATGGCTGCTGTGGGGGAAGAGTGCACCATGCCTTAGACAGTTTTAGGGCCTGTATTCAGCCAAACAATTCAGGGGTTTTAGCTACATCACATCAGCTAAGATTCTGTGACCCTCAAAACAAAAATTCTGGGGCTTTTTTGTTCACTTTTACACTACAAAGTACACCTTTTTTATTGTAGTCATGTTCCGCACTACCTGCTCAAATTCCAGACCATATCCCTCTGACATCCTGCTGTGTTATGCAAAATGTCAACTAACAAATATAAGTTGATATTTTTCAGGGCTGACTCCTGGGAAAAGATAAATGGAGCATAACATGTCTTTTGAGAGTTCCTCAGCAGAGATACAATTAAGTAAGAATATCAGTGCTCCACACAGGTAGAAAGCATCCTGTAGCATGCCAGTGAGAACTGGACTTTCACTGGTACTCTTGGCTGTCACCTCTTGCTCAGCAGCACGTCTCACGCTGTTTGCCAGCCTTGAATTTGAAGGTATCTGCTTGTAGGTTAAAGAATTTTTAAAATACATGAGAAAGAATCTACAAGGAAAACAAAAGATGCCTTGTACAAATTAAATATTAAGATAGCAAGAGTTCAAGCACCTCACCCTCCTATTAGTGACATTCCAACAGAGCTTCCCAAGCTGTACTCTACCATGAGGAAAAAAGTGTTCTACAGTATTTGACACTTGGCTGCCTAACACTTCCTACAAATTGCTTACTGGAGCCCTGGTGAGCTGCTATTCCCAGTTATGCCTGAGGGGGAATGAGAAGCACACTGTATCCCTCAGACACTGCTCCTGATACTCTGCTCTCTCACCCTTCTGGTTTCCCCACGCACCAGCACGCTCAGCAGCTGAGAGGCCTTGTCTAACACAGCATCATTGCTTTACAAATTTTTTTGGTAGCGTTTAAAAATTATTTTCCAATGTAGACACTCCTTTTATCATTTGTTTGCATCGTTCATTGCTAAATGGTACTTTCCAAGTCAGAAAGCAGATTCAGTACTTGCACAGGTGAGGAATTAAAAGCACTGGCTCAAGTCCACTACAGTAATAGTGAGAGCCCTCCTCTGCCCTGCTGGCATTCCCAGACACCCTCCTACCTCCATTCCATTGCTGGGACTTGGTGGGACAATAGCGATAACAGTACCTTGCATAAAACTCTGGGGATTTTTCTGAGTGGAGATTTTCAGCTCCAGAATTTAAGCCAAGTTTGAACTCAAGTTGTGAGGCAGGAAACGAACAATTTACTTTAATACCTGCACCGGTTTCCAAACTGTTCCAACTGTAGGGACCACTAGTATTAGTTTGTGGTTGATGTTAAGAAAACACACACACACACACACAAACATTTTAGACATGAGAATTTTCCAAAACTTTTAGGATACTGCGTCATATCAAAGTGCCAGAGAATGAGAGGGCAAAGTTACTCAAGGAAAAAGCAAACAGGACAGAGTAAACATGTATCAGTTTTCTTTTCCCACAGTGAATATAAGAGGTGAGTACAGACAGAAAAGGTAATCCAAAATATTACTACAGTAAGTGGCTCAAATGCTAGAGTTTAATTCCAGGCAATTACTGTACAATATTGATGCTTTTTGAAGAATAATTCTTGACCCCCATCTCGTTCAATCTTCTGTCAGAAGTTCTGTTAGCTATTTGTCCTTCAATCTTTCTACCATATTGTTTCATACACTAAAAAAATGCATTACTTTACTGAAGACTGTCCAACTAGTTATGAAACAACCGTTCATTCATTTTCCCTCTTTTCTGTCTGGAAAAACAATCTTCTACAGCTCTTAGCTATATATATTTTTAGAATATGGCTGATTTAAAAGAAAAAAAAAAATCCAACCAAATTATAAGATCCTATCTGTGCTGTGTTTTAACTAACTAAACTAGCAAAAAAAACCCATGGTAAGAATATGCAAGCATTTATACCAGGATAATCACTTTTAAATATACCACACTAAACTACTAATACAAAATAAAATTGATTGCATGACATTTTGTAACTTGCAGTCTAGAAAAATGCCACAGACATTCATGATGCTCAGTTTGAGGTTGTGAGGGGTTCAGACTTGCTCCCAGTAGGCAGCAATTTAAAATGTTCCTGAAAAAAAATGTGCCTGTCTCTCTCCTTCGAAGCAGTATTCTGGAAGAAATTACCATTTTTTCCCCCAGAAACACTTAACCACTTTGCATCAGCAAGAATTCACACTGATAATGAGTAAAAGATTAAAAATGCATACTTAAAGTGGTTACTTAGGTAGACACTTTTCCCTAAACAATTACTTCATTTCTGGTCTGTAGTTCAAAATGCATTCACGACATAAAAAATACCTTGAAAAGGTAAGACAACCAACTCCACTGGGTGTCAAAAGATATGTACTCAAGACTGTTGGGTTCATGGCACATTAGACTTTCCCAATATTCTAATTCCTGCTACCCCTTCTTCCAAAACATACTCTAACCAAGGTATTAAATAGTCTTTATTGGTTTCAAGCCCTGCCCTTTCATCATACACTCCTTGACTAAAAAATAGTTTACTTAGCTATTTAAATACACGGCTCTGATCAATTACATTGAACCATCACATAGAACATCACATAGAACCATTCACAACCAGTACTTGGCACAAGTTTTGCTGCTTTTGCTTCCAACCTCAAGAAAGAATGAGTGATCAAAAGTTTCTTCACACTACATCAATTGGTCTGACAAAAAACATTAGTTCTTTCTCTAAATCCTGTCTCTTTTATAATCACGTCACTTCTGAGAGAGAAGAAATAAAGGCAGAAAGCACTTCTCTAGCTGTAAAATAGAGGCAGATTACACTAAGTAGTTTGGGACAAGATCGTGCAGTGAATTTGTGGCTGCAATGAGACCTGAACTTATTCCTCAGCCCAGGAACCCATTTATGAAGTAGAGAACTGGATTCTGTAGTTCGGTCTGTAAAATGAAGCTAGCAGCAGTATGGGTCTTCATTTTTAAGATGTTGAGGACAAAAAAAAATAACTGCCATAAAATATGACAAGACATAGTCCAAAGTCTCCAGTCCAAAGACTTAAGCCTACAACTAGTCTCGGCTTTAAGTAGGTGTTTCAGTACTGGGCTGGACTTGGGCAAGGGCATTTTGTATTTGAGGATTCTTGCTGGCATTTGTTTTGTCAGGTCTGGTCCTTTGCTCTTAACCTCTCCAGGCAAGAGACTAGAAAGACAGTACATTATACAAACGATCGTTTGAGAGAGGTTCCAATTAAAGCTTTTTATAAACAGTGCTATATCCCCTGGGAAGGCAGTTTGCCTAAAGATGCTTCTTTGAAGAGGAAACCTCTCAACTGTTAGAGTGGGAAGCACTCAAACATCTGAATCAGCAGAGTCCTGCCGCACTGAGCACACTGTCATCCTCACTGCTCCAAAGAATGCACAATTACAAAGCACGCTTTCTGCTGTTAGGATAACCGATTCATTAATACTCCTGAAATCAGACTGTCTTGTCTGGGAAACAAGTAACCAGAGGCAGCAAGGTGGGTGTGAATTTGGATCAGAATGATACCAGATAGAGACAATAAGAATACATATTTTATCAAGCCCTCCTAGGTGATGTCTCAAACACACAGCGTGTATCTTTAGTTCTAGTTTCTTCCAATTTAAATAAGAGCTACATTTCCCCGCTGAGTGCTCACAGAAGCTAGCTATTGCTGTAGGCAAAGGAACCAAAAGAAACAGATTCTGTTAAAAAAAAAATCATGCTGACAGATCACAAGAAGCTGCTTATACACTTTACTGCTGTTGTAGTTTAACCCGGCTGGCAGCTAAACACCACACAGCCGTTCGCTCACCCTCCCCCTTCCCTCTCTGGGATGGGGGAGAGAAACAGGAAAGTGAAGCCTGTGAGTTGAGATAAAGACAGTTTATTAAGATAGAAAATAATAATAATAATAATAATAATATGTACAAACAAGTGATGCACAATGCAATTGCTCACCACCCGCTGACCGATGCCCAGCCCAACCCCGAGCAGCCGGCCCCCCACCCCGGCTAGCCACCCCTATATATTGTTCAGCATGACGTCAGATGGTATGGAATACCCCTTTGGCCAGTTTGGGTCAGCTGTCCTGGGTCTGTCCCCTCCCAGCTCTTGCTGCACCCCCAGCCTGCCCGCTGGCAGGACAGAGTGAGAAGCTGAAAAGTCCTTGGCTTAGTGTAAGCACTGCTCTGCAGCAATTAAAACATCAGCATGTTATCAGCACTCTTCTCATCCTAATCCAAAATATAGCACCCTACCAGCTACTAGGAGGAAAAATAACTGTCCTAACTGAAACCAGGACAACTGCCAATGAAACAAACCAGTACAGCACACTGCAACAAAGACTAGGACTGGTGAGACCTGTGATGCACTACAGTCTCTAAACACTTGCCAAGGATATTATTTGATTATTTCATACACCAATAGGATAAACTAATTTTAGAGTAAGAGAATTAAATTTGCTTTTGTGTGTACAGCTTCCTCAAAGATTGGCAGATGAGCTTCAGGGTGGTGAGGCACAGGAGCAGGTTGCCCACAGAAGCTGTGGATGCCCCATCCCTGGAGGTGCTCAAGGCCAGGCTGGATGGGGTTTTGGGCAACCTGGTCTGGTGGGAGGTGTCCCTGCCCATGGCAGGGGGTTGGAACTGGGTGGTCTTTAAGGTACCTGCTAACCCAAATCCTTCTGTGATTTTATGAAAAAAAATAATCCAATTTGTAATCATTATGAAGTCTTCATGGTTATCTCATGAAGAGTGCCTTTCCTTTAATATTATCAGAGATGCCTGCAGGAGAAGTCCTTCAGGTAAAAGCTTAACATGCATGGAAATACAACACATTTGTCAAGATAGGACCTCCAGACCAGAGAATGCTCAACGCATTTGAAGTCATCTGTCATACCATCCAATATATATGTATTTGCTGTCTATTCTACACACTTCTCCTTCTGATCTAATGAATTTGAAAATTCATACATAGTCCTGGAGCTTCATAAACAGAGCTCTACTCATTTGACAGATAGAACTGCTGCCAAAGCCTAAGGAATGAGGGATGATGGCATTAGAGACCCACTTTTGGGAAATGGAAGAAAGCAACGGAACAGTGACCTACAGTCCTCCAAGAAAGGCTGTCCATCCAGAGATGAAACTGCGAATACTCTGGTACAGGCTGATCACCTAAGTGAGCAGTTCTGACTTACTACATACTCAGGTAAGAATGTTACCACAAAACTCTGTGAATGAAAATGAATGAGGAAAGCGAATGAGTAACATCTTCCTGTTTCTTTCTGGGTGAATTCAAGGCACAGGATACCAGCTTGCCACCTAAGTGTGGAGACTTTTAGACAAGGTTTGAAAGAACAGCATCAAAAACTCAGAGAGAAATAAGAGTAATGATCTACTGGAAAAAACAGGAGGTTGGGAAGAAAATGTTGGTTGTGATAGGAAAAAGTTGGATAAACCGCTGAAACCTAGGCAAACTGAAAAAAATGAGTACAAAGACTGAACTATAACTTAACTGGCATTATAACCAGCAAAAGTCTCAGGACTGTAATATGGGTATCACAAATTTATTGTGAAACCCCTGAGGCACATTCTCTTGGTTTGTTTTGTATGGCAAGTTGCCTCGCAGAAATAGGGAAAATGTTTTTTCCAAACCCTATCCTAGGTACCAGCCTGGTCAGCAGAGCTCAGGTTCTAAGTAGCCAGGGGGCTGCCCTGTAATAGGGATAGCTGTAAAGGACTGTTTCCCTTGCTGTCTGCTCCACTTGTTCTCAGCTG
Source organism: Oxyura jamaicensis (assembly GCF_011077185.1). Classification (NCBI taxonomy): domain Eukaryota; kingdom Metazoa; phylum Chordata; class Aves; order Anseriformes; family Anatidae; genus Oxyura; species Oxyura jamaicensis. The sequence continues at coordinate 28,305,502 of NC_048893.1, forward strand.
TTTCCTCTCTTCCATCTCTCTCTTCTTCTCAAGTTGACTCTGATACTGAATTCACTAGAACATTCACTAGAAATAACAAAGAGCAGGAATCCACTACTTAAAGTAGTAGGAGACCAACAGACAAAAGAGGAATGCCTTCAGTATTCAGTCTAGGCAGGAAAGGTTAATCATGCCAAGACTATTAACAAAATGCATTTAAAACAAAAGAAACAAAGAAACAAGATAAAAAAAGGGTTAAATGCTGGAAGTTACATATTTTCAAATCTTCTGGAATATACTCACAAGTCATTATGGAAGTGGATAAAAAAATTCCTGACTGTTAGTGCAACAACTCCTCAAAAGCCCATGGAGGATGGGCAAGGTTCCAGAGTGCCAGAGAAAAGCCATTAAATACAAATCTTAAAATAGGGAAAAGAAGGACCTATAGAATTTCATCCGTGTAGGTATTGACAGGCTAACATTATCATTAGCGTAAGACTAGCATCCCGATCATTTCCAGTGCATCGCTTCAGCTTCTTGGGCCTTGTCTCTGCTTAAGCTTGTGACAAACTGGGGATGATAAATACAACTCAACTTAGGAAACTGGTATAGCTCTGTACTTTAAAGATGCCTTTGTCCCTCTTCCAGTTCTTGTGAAGACTGCTCTTCAGGCTGGATTTACTGGGAGGAACTGTAGCCTCTTCACCTAAAACTACCAGCCACATGATAGGAGAATGGCTGCAAACATGATAGCTACACAAGGTCAATGTTGTGGTAAATATGTGGGTAAATTTTCAAGAAATAGATGTGAAGTTCTTCATTTTTAAAGAATCTTAAAGATAAGCCCAAGTGGCTTATACTGACACCGACTCTCCTAATCTCATTGAGTTTTGCCTCCAGGATTTCCTAGCCTGGTCCCAATACTAATCTTCACAGCCACTAATTCTTTGTGAAGACTGCTTTTTTCCAAAAGACAGTATCTGTTTTACATTACATAGTCCTGTCAGCTGTTTCAGCAAGCTGCACTCTAACCTAGTTCAGGCTCATTCCTTGGCCTCTCTCAATACATCACAGTCACCATAATGTCTCGGCATGACATCCACCTTGGCCAGCTCCCCTGCTGCAATACAGCCTGAAATATTCCTAAACTGGAGTTTCAAAACTGCTAAATGAAGTGCTTCAGCTAGCACATTTTAAAGATAGCATTTGTCCTTGTTTCCTTGTTTGGGCTTGCTGTTGGAGACAGCAGTTAGGATTCAAAGGCTGCAGAAAAATCACCACAAGTTTTACAGTTCTGGTCTCTATTCTGAGCAACTCACACAAGCCTACTTGCCAGCTCACTCTTAATTGCTAGACTTGTCTGGAGGTACAAGACTTTGCAAAGCAAAATAACTATTTAACTTGCATGTCAACACTCAGATTGCAGCAAAAGGAAATAAAAAAGTAAACAGACTTTATTGCTTTAACTAGAGCTGTGATTCCATTAGCCCCAACTACAGCAGCAGATTGATTTCACAAAAAGCTTCAGTAAAAACTGAAGATATAATTCTGATATTTAAAGGAGTGTTAATATCGAAGGCTATTTTACACCAAAATGATTAACTCTTTCTTTTCAAACTTAATTACGCTGTAAACAAAAGCAGCACTTGCTTTGGGCTAAAACCTTCACTCTTCTGACTTTGAGGAAACAACTACTTGCAGAGGAGATGAGATAGCTTATCTGCCAGAAGACTCTGCCCTCTCTTGACACCGGTAGTGGAGAGAAGGCCTAGCTGGGATAGGGTTGTATTGCACAAAACACTGAAAACTCAGAAACAAATGGCCTTTTAAAAAAGAAAAAGTACAGTTCAATGTATAGCAGCCAGGACTTACTACTACAGTAGACAGTTATAAGAAAACAATAGTCGCATGGTCAATAATGATCCTCTTCCCTCCCTCAAAGTCACAAACAACATGGTATGTGCTTGGGAAACGAACACCATTGTGACAGTGCATGCCTGTATGCAATATACAAGAGGTCTTACATAACCTCAAAGGGAACACAGGAAAAGGTTCAGAGAGGTGCAACAGAGATGTACAGGGAAAAACCATGACTTAAACAGCAACCTCAACCTAGAATCACTGCATCAGTGAGGCTTGAAAGGACCTCTTGAGATTGTCTAGTCCAATGTCCCTGCTCAAGCTGGGTCACCTAGAACTCATTGTCCAGGACTGTGTCCAGCCATGTTTTAAATACTTCCACCGATGGAGACCCTACAGCCTCTCTGGGCAACATGTTCCGGTGTTTGACCACCCTCACAGTAAAAAAGTGTTTTATGCTTTTCAGATGGAATTTCCTGGTTTGTAATTCACGTCCATTGCCTCTTGTTCTGATGGGGGGGGCATGTGGTGCATTTTACCCTGCCACACAGGTGAACACCACAGCTGCTTGCTCACTCTGCCTTCTCATAGGAAAAGGGGAAGAAAATATGATGGAAAGGGCTCAAGGGTTGCAATAAGGACAGGGAGATCACTCAACAATTGTCATCACAGGTAAAACAGACTCAGCATAGGAAGATTAATATAATTTACTGCCTATCAGTAGCAGACTATAGCAGTGAGAACTAAAAGCAAACTAAAACACCTCCCCCCATTTACCCTCTTCTGCCTCCATCCCCTGAGTGGCACAGGGGAATGGGGGCTGCGGTCAGTCCCTAACGCTTCATCTCCGCCACTCCTTCATGGTTGCTCTCTGCCCCTGCTCCACCGGGGGCTCCTCCACTGGCTGCAGCGTGGAGATCTGCTCCACTGTGGGACCCATGTCTCCTTCTGGGGACAAGTCCCTTTTGGCTCATAGAAGCCACCCCTGAAGCCCTCTTGCTACCAAGCCCTTGTCATGTAAACCTAAGACAGAGAAGCAGTGAGAGAAGTCTGGTTTGATCTTCATTTCTTTCTACCACGTGTTTATACACATTGCTAAGATTCCCCCTGAGCCTTCTCGTTTGCAGGCTTAACAATGCCAGCTCTCAGCCTCTCCTTGTATGAAGGATGCTCCAGTCCCTTAATCATCTTTGGGACCCTGGAATGCATTTGCTCAAGTAAGTCTGTATCTTTCTAGTAGTGGGAAGCCCAGAACTGGACACCGTACTTCAAGTGTGGCCCCACCAGTGCTGAGCAGAGGGGGAAGGATCATCTCCCTTACCCTGCTGTCAAAGCTCTTCCTAATGCAGTCCTGCATGCTGCTCTTTGCTGTGAGGGCACCCTGCAGCACATAACTAATGGAAGACATGATGTAAGGTAGGTAGGAAAACCAGGAGACAAATCACGTATGGTTTGGATACGATTAAGGATGAATTGTTCACTACCTTTTCTAATGTGAAAAACATTCCAAGTGAGAGGTGAGAAATTGGAAGGAGACCAACAGACAGTTCTCTCACAGTGTAGTTAAGCTGTGCAACTCTACTGCAGGAACTTGTGGATATCAGAAACTTGTAGGGGGCTCAGAGCTGGAGGTTCATGAAATAAAAATCTACTGTGTTAAATATAGATAAGGTGTTGTTGAATTTGGAAATTCTTGAGCTGTCAGTTGCTGGAGACTAGGAGAATATTTTAAGAAAGAATCACCACTGGATCAGAGCAAGGCAAAAATGTACCAGACACTTGGCTGCTGGCAAAGGCAAGATACTGACCTAGACAAACCTTTTTTACTGATCCAGGGTGGGCCTTATGATGAACTGAGAAAGAAGCATGCTAGGCATGAGTGCAGCAGCTGCTTTTTTCTCAGTCCATGCCAACCCAATGGACCTACACAGGAATGAAGATTTCAGCTGAAGCTCCTCCAACTCTGTGGGAAATCCTCAGTGTCAGAACTATCACAATTCTCCTTTGCAAGAGCTGGGACACCATGGAGACCCGTGTAAAACCTGTATATATTCCACAGATTTTGGGGATTCACTAGTTGCATGCAGCAAGTTTCAGAATGTGACTTTAGCCAAAAAACAGCTTTTGCCTGCCAGTCCCAGTTTTCCTGAGCAATAGAATTTGATTTTTGTAAGCATCCCCTTCATTCTGAATGCTTATATTGTAAGTTGTTTTTCAGTTGCTTGCTGTGTATGTAGACTTGTAAAAGAAACAGTGAGAGAAGGTTAGTACCTTGCCAACCAGGTAAGGTATCAGAAGAAACTGCAGAACAAAGAGCTAAAAGTCCTGTATTGATAAATCAAAGGACAGAGCTCCCAGCAGTAAACTGGGGAACTTGCTTATGTCAAGATCGAAAGGCTTGCACTCTAAGACCTCACAGCACAGATAACTTAGCAGAAGACCCTGCATCCTAACACTAGGAGCTTGGCAACAAGACTTCAATGCATTATATAGCATTGATTTTTAATTAGCTTAAGAGGAAAAACAGATTACAGATGTGTATTTCAAACAAGGAAACAGAACAAAGCAAAACAGTGGTCAGCAACTGGGGCTAAGACTCATGGAAGTTGAAGTCAGCGAGAGCCTAACACAAATGACACCCAGTCAGAACTCGCAACTCCTAAGATACGAGACATTTGTCCAAAGGACTAGGTTGTCATCACCAAGCAAGAAGAAACCCAGGGGGCTTCATGAGGACGCAACAGCTGTCACAGAGACGATCCTGGACAGACTTCCTCCACTCATGCATCTTGGTGCATGTGAGTATGTAAGTGTGAATTAAAACCATCTGAGTGAAAGTGTATTAGTGTACAAAAGCAGTTTGCTTGAAGACTTTTTTAAGTACCACTTCCTGTTTCACAGTAACACACACTGAGTTTTATTTTGCTAATGTCCCTACATGTAAATTACTACACAAAAGATAGTGTGTCAGTGCACTACAGGTTCTTTGAAGAAGAAAACCACTGAGCACACTCAGCCTTTTTTTGTGCTCTGGGTGTGTTTTCTAGCCCTGTGACATACAACCTGTAAATTTATTCCAATGAAAAATCTATAAAAAAGGACTTTATATAATCTACTGTAGTAAATCGGAAAATGAACTAAATAAAAACTTTTTGCAGTTTAGTAAAATATGCTTTAGATTTAAAATGTCCACTAAATTTCCGTATATTATACTAATTAACTGTTTACCCTAAAAAAAGGAAACAAAAGTGATTTCTTACCAGTCTCTTTTGCTGAAGTTGTTCTCTAAGTAATCTGTCTTCTGGTAAGACATCACAGAGAAGAAAATAGTTGTCTTGTTCTTCTGTTAAGAGATTAGGAAGTGTGGGTAAGGGATGTGAGGCTGGTGCTGTTTTGAGTATTTGTAGCATATAATCTGCTAAACCTCTGGATGGATTAGGAATAAGAGATGACTTCTTGAATCTATTAAAGGCAGCTATTTTAACTGCATAATTTAATGAAACATTTAAACATTTGTATACACTTACTCATAAGGCTTTATCAGCAATTACATACATACATCTGATCTTAAACAGAACTGAATTCACACCATTTATATTGCAGTACAAAGACAGAAGTCTTGCACAGGTTTTCCCTGCTACCACCCTTGTTTCCTTTTATATTGGTTCTTCTGGAGACAGAGAAACCTTTAATCGTTGATATTAGTCACAGTATATAGTCAGCATGAAAGAATCATTAAATGACTTTTAGTTCTATCTTGCATGTGGGATTTTTCAATTATTTCTCTAAATAATTATTCATTTTCAGTAGTTATCATTTGGCATACCCTTCACTAACAACATCACCTTTTACTGTCAGATTTGTTCCATCTGCAAGTGTGTATCATAGCTGTTTAATAACACACACTGCGGCTTGCCTAATTAACACTTTGTTTTATGTACATTTTATGTTTACTACACTTTTTAATATTTATGTTCATATACATTTTGGTAATGAAACAAATCTTATTCAAATTAATTACCTTAAAATTACTCAGCAGATAAAAATATATAAAAATATTTAAGAAAATAGTTTGCATTTGAAACCTACTCATTTACTAATCAAAGGGTTATGTGGCTGGTGAGCTAAACTGACCATTACTAAGTCTTTCACCATTTTAAGCTTTCCCATTTCAGCCTTTCCCAACTTTTCAGACAGAACCTGCACAAAGTAACATAAACCTCCTGATTTCTGAGCTATCCAATTTGAAGGAGCTCATCATTAATATTAACAAAATACTCTCACTACCCTTTGAATGGCTACTGTTGGATCATAATTTTGGTAGGCTCTAGCCTTCAGGTGCTTGATTTGCAATTTTCAAAATGAGTGGTAGGTGTTAAAATTTCAGCAGCAAAAAAATACCTATATAAGAGAAATTTAAGTCTTTGGAGTGATTTTCACATTTTCCAGGACTATTTTTCTTAAAATTAATTTGAATTAGAACAGTTTATTTCCACCCATATCTGACACTGTCTGCATGCATTTTTACTGTCTTAGGAGCTCTCCATAGATGATTAAAGATGTAGGAAAGCCCTAATGTTCTCTTATCTGCTTTTACGTAAATTATATATTTTTGTTAGGAAAGGGGAAGCGGGGAAGCCAAATAAATATATCAGCTTCTGCTTGGAACAGAAGGTGGTGAAGTTCACAACAGGAAACTCATTTTTTGTGGAAATCTGTTTAACAATTTTGTATCTACTTCTGAGAAAAACACTTCTTTTGCACTGTCAGCCTCTATCCGTATGATGGAGCATCCAGCTGGGCCAGTGCTGTGAGGTACAGTCCTTGGTCTTGTGTCGGAGTACAGAAAATTGCACTCTTTGTACCCTTAATGTGAAGATATTTTCTCTTAACATCTTTGGGGCAATAAGCACAGGGCCCTGCTGCCCAGGAAGAGCTAACAGCATGAGCTGGGGGTAGGGGACAGGGTGAATTTGGGAAGGTAGTTCCCTGGGAATGTTTCTCCACATTTCTGGAAGGACTGCCAGCAATTATTTATGCAGTGGTTACCAATGCTTCCCTAGCTATGATGAGGAGCAGCACTGCTTCTAGGCATTGTTTGGTATCTGGCCCCAATTTGGCAGAGTGTTGAAGCCTGGACTTGAGCTCATCCTACGTCAGAACCTTATTGAAGCACATGTTGCCACCCTTCAGGAAGGTATGTTTAAATATGTAGCTGAATTAAACATCATTTCTGTGCTTTTCTGACCTAGTGTCAGATTACTTCACATTTGACTGGATCAAAGCAGCAGTATAGGCCAGAAATTATCATATGATCTGGCCAACAGAGAAAATAAGCAGCATACTTACCTAATGGAGCTTCCGAATTTGTTCTTATCACACTACAAAAGTCTGTGATGGGTTGTTCTGCAAACCTCTTCTTCCAATATAAGATATATCTTTAAAATTAAGGGGGAGATGATTACTGAAGAAGGAAAACCCCAAACCATTTAAAAAACAGTTCATCTGCTTTTATTTCTTGTATCCTTTAAATTCTTATAGGTCTTAAGTGTTTTTTTTTTCTTTTTCTTTTTTTTTATTTCCTCTCTCATTTTTTTCTTCCTTTAACCTGGTTTTCTCATTCATTAAATTCACTCAGCTTCATTAAACTACCCTGTCAAAGGGAAGATCTAAGTAAGAAAGATTTGCGTTTGGCTTGACATAAACACTGTAACTTATTCACATTTTCAGACAGATGTGCCATTCAGATGCATCTTTACTGAAAAGATATACTACAGAGTACTCTCAAATTCCCCAAATATTGTGCTCGGTGTTCTGCAGGCAAGTATCTGAAACTCAGTAAAAACACCAACTTGTCAAAAGTGAGGTTTTGGCAGGTCTCCTGTGGAGTTACAGTGAAAGCTGTAGCTTGGCAGACAACTATGAAAGACAGAAAAATGAAGTCCCCAAACACCTGGGGGTGGGGTAACAGACAGAATAAAAAAAGCCCTAAACACAGATTGAAAGTTTAACCCATCAACTACAGTTTTTCAAAAATGTTCCTGTACTATTATTGTTTGCCATAGCAGTATTAAGAGACCACAATGGAGATTCTGAAATAGAAGCTACTGTCTAATCAAAAAATCATCACCCTCAGTTCTATGACGAAGTGAATACAGCAGCCCCTGTGCTAATTATTCAGAACCTTATTTAAAAACAAAAATAAAAATCTGAAAATGCTTAAGCGTATGCTTACATTTATGCCTACTGCATAATATTAATCATGTAAGAGTTGATCAGGTAAAGGCTAGCTATTCAGTGACTACTTCCTATTGACATGCCATCAAATTAGGAAAGGAATCATAAAAATTCAGACAGTATTATGAGGACATTTTTAAATATTTGTAGCTGCTCTTGACATGGAGAAGATTAACCTCTGGTACAACAGCCAGCTAAGCACAGTAAAGCCTGCAAGCACAGCTGAAGCTCATTCAGAGGCATCATTAGATGTCTGTAAGTGACAGGTGAGCATTTTGTTGTGCCTCTGCCTACTACTTTTATGATGTATGATGAAATCAGTCTTGTAGCTAGAAAGAACAGCAGGTCTTCAAGAATGGAGTTTTTAGGACATAAATGTGCAAATGAAAGGATTTCAAGATGCCATTTAGTCTGTCCCCTGAACTGAAATAAGCGAACACCATTTAGACAAACTCACCAAACAATAACCTTCTGTGCCACGAAGCTTACTGCTAAGAGATTTTATATGATACGGCTTAACCCAAATAATCAATGCTCAATTAAAGCCAATGCCTTGTCATACTTTCAGGGAGAAAAAATAAGTGATCAGTGTCCTCCATGTATCAATCAGTCATGCATGTATTGGATGTATTCGCCTCATCTCTATTCTTTCCCCTACTGCCAACTTATCTTTATTTTTCCAAGCTTACAGAAAAAAAAAAAAAAAAACAACTTTCCATTAGCACTCATCTTCTCTGGACTCTCCAGTGCTTGTTGTTCTGTCAAGAAACGCATACCTAAGGCTGGTTCTACCTCATCACTGAGTATAAATATAATGTATTTATAGTTATTTCCCTTTATTTTCCACACTTCATTTTAACACCTCATATAATACTTGTCTTTTTTTTTTTTTTCCACAGTATTAGACTCATTTGCTGGTATTCAGTACAGCAAATAAGAGAAGAAACACTTCAGAGTAGCAGCTCCACCACATCACATCCTGGGGCTGTTTTCTCTAACATTAGGCTACCTTCCAACTGCATTAGAAGCCAGAAGAATCTAAATGGACATTTTCTTGAAAAGGTGATTTAAAAATAAATTTCTAGTAACCCAGAATAATCCCCCAAGTGCACTTAAACTGGCATTCCATTACTGAGCAGCTCTGATCCCTTTATTTATCTGAGGAAACTAGCATTATCTCCAAAGAACATTGCATTCTTGTTCTGCCTGCCTTCTGCACAAAACCAAACAAAAACAAGGATCAATTTTCAATTTTATGCAGTTTTAAGCTCCTATGTCTGACTAAGGATTTATATGGCTTACATTCATCTTCCCAGATTTCATATTAATGTTTAGGTTTTTGCACTTTGATAGTTAGACACAAGTTACTGGCTTTGGCAGAGTAACTGATCACGGAAGGCCTACCACAAAAACCCTTCTATTTGAGAACTTATCCAGCTAACACATAAGCACTGCAACACAACTAGATACAAAATCAGTAGGTACCATCTAGCCGTCTGACAGGACCATACATCCTTGTTTGTGAAAAGAAAATGCCAAGCATGTGCCGAGTCTGTGAAATCACAAGCCATCTGGGCCTTTGCCAGCTACTGGAGGAAGTTAAAAGAGAGAAAGCCAGACGTGACCCCACCGAGAAGATTGGTGACACAGCTGTACGAGTCGCAGTTACATGCAGATCATAGACCTGTGAAGTATAGTTAAGGATTAAATGTGATTTCTGTGGGAAAATACTGGCATCCTTAAGATAGGGCAAATGAATTTGAACCCAGAACGTGTAAGTTCACGTACTGAACAGCTTCTGTGTACAATACATCTTTAGGACATCATACAGTGGTAGAAATAATCTTCTCATGTGAATAAAACCAAAAATTGGAAGAGTTGATTGTCTAGAATGTCCTTCATGAAGTAAACAGCTTTCTAGCTTGTACACAGCTTGCTGGTTAGTAACAGGATCTGAGAAGTGACAAAGAATTAGTAACAGAGGAATTGCCCTGTGCTGTAACTACACAACACCCCACTGTAAAAACAAGTATTTTAGAAACACAATCTCTAGTTTTCTGAAGCTTTATATAGTAACTGAACACATATCCATTTTTAACAACGCAATCTTTACCTTCTAAAATCTGCAACCAGTTTCACATCAGCGATGACAAGCTTGTGTTCAATTATCATGTGCTTCAGGAGCTGGTTTTGTTCTGGTAGGAGATAGCATTCTTTGCAGAAAATGCAAGGCACATATGGAGAACCCTCTACATCAGCAACACCTCCTGGACTTGCTGGACTTTCTGGCAGAGTCAGAGGCTCCAAAATACACTCTGTATCTAAGATAAATGGAAAGAATAATTACAGTAATTTTGGCTAAGTAAATAAATCTCTATCACTTGGAGTACTTTTAGGTAGAATATGTAAAAACCTGTTTTGTTGGGCCCCAGTTTTGTTGGATGGATGACTCCAGCAACAAGGTGTATGGAAGCCTCTTGACTACACTACACTATTGGGTTTATGGGGCAAGGTTTTGGTAGTGGGGGGCTGCAGGGGTGGCCTCTGTGAGAAAACTCCAGAAGCTGTCCCACATTAGATAAGAGCTAGTTTCAGATGGCTCCAAAGGGACACGCTGCTGGCCAGAGCTGAGCCAGTAAGCTATGTTGTTTGTACCTCTGTGAGAGCAGATTTAAGAAAGGGGAAAACCAAATAAATTGCTGTGCAACAGCAGCCTGGAGAGAGGAGTGAGAAAATGAGAGAGAACCAGTCCTACAGACAGTGCAGAAGGAGGGCATGCGGCAGAATCACAGAATCATCTAGGTTGGAGGAGACCCCAAGATCACCCAGGCGAACCTCTGACCTAACAAGTCTTCCACTAAACCACAGCAGAGACGAAGCATCAGGGACTGACTGCAGCCCCCATTCCCCATTCCTCTGTGCTGCTTGGGGGGAGGACACAGAAGGGGGTGGATGGTGGGATGGTGTTTTTAGTTTGCTTTTAGCTTCTCACTGATTTAGCTTGTTAGTAATACATTTTATAAATCTCCCTATGGTGAACTTGTTTTGCCTATGACGGTAACTGTTGAGCGATCTCCCTGTCCTTATCTCAACCCTTGAGCCCTTTTCATTTTATTTTCTCCCCCTTTCCCTTTGAGAAGGGGGAGTGAGAGAGCAGCTGTGGTGGAGCTCAGCTGCCCACCTGCGTAAAACCACAATTATTTCCAAAATGGGCAGTGTGAGGTTTGCACAGGACAGTTCTCAAATATATACTCCAAATGAAACTCTAGCTGACAGCAAATCAAAGTTTATTAGACAGCACAAGTGCACTGCTTATTACTAAATGAAATTTTATGATGAGAAACCCACTTTTCTTTCTCTCACTACATAGGTTACCTGCTGAGTGAATGAGGCTTGTCTCTTTTCCACATTCCTCATACTATCAGGAAGGCATTTTATGGTGTAGCACAGGCTGGTTTGTATGTTGATTTTTCCTAATTACCCTTTTACATATTTCACAATACTTCCACCCATAGTCTGACTCTTGAAGTTTTCTATGCATTTGTCTTGTCTCTTTTTTGCCATGAGGATCTTTCTTACTGTTTTGTGACAAAAGAAAATTCCTGTTAGGGATTACTGCTACAGGGCAACCTACGCCCACCGAAACACTTCCTACCTCTGCAGGTATTAAGCAGGGCCCAGACATGCCCTTGTGGAAAGGTGAATGGCTTGTGTTTGTGATAGACCCTACCACCCCTGCGTAAGTTGCTCAAAAGACAGCATACAGAGGTGAGTCACCCACTGATGTTCTCCAGGTTCACTGCTGTTCGTAGTTCAACCAGGGGCTGGATTGCACGGGACTGCAGCAGAGTATTGCAGCTTCTCCCTTTCCCAAACATGCAGGCTTACCTGGGGTATATGTCCCCCCCCCCAATTAATTATCAGCAGTGTAAATTCATAAGCTGATGTGAGTGTAATTCATTAAGACACACTGTGTGACCATCAGATTTCAACAGCTGACCCTATCAACCTCACCAAATTCCAGTTGTCTAGAAATAAACCATGTTGTTCATTTTCCAAACAAACTATACCTCAGTCTTTGCTAAGGTTTTATTTTAGAAACAAAATATCAATTTCAATACCTCTTCAGGTAGCACAAGGAGAATAAAAGCAAACAGAAACAGCTCTCCAATAGTGCCTGCATTGAGAATGAAAACAGAAAACATCAGGGGTCTCCTTGACTCTTGTGATAAGAAATTAACTTGAAAACTCCACATCTTTGGACTCCTGCAGTGATATGAACACCTCTGGAAAGAAATTTCACAGGCTCACAGAATGGCTGAGGTTGGAAGGGACCTTTGGAGGATATCTACTCCAACCGCCTGCTCAAGCAGGGACACCCAAAACAGGTTGACCATGACCACAGACAGGTGGCTTTTGAGGATCTCCAAGCACGGAGGCTCTACAGCCTCTCTGGGCAGCCTGTGCCGGCGTTCTGTCGCCTGTACAGTGAAAAAGTGTTTGCTGATGTTGAGAGAGAAATTCTCATGTTTCAGTTTCTGAAGATACCTAAAGAATTAAGAAAAGATAAGAACATCTCCTCCCTTCTTCCAAGCCTCTTATTTTGTCACAGAATTCTAAAATATGTAAGGTTAATGGACAGGTTATGTAAGGTTAATATGTAAGGTTAATTAACACTATTTATCAGATAGAAGAATAAATGTACGACAATTTTCACCCTACAAAACTCACATGGATGTATTATATTGCCAAGCATACTAAATTTGGTACCTGATAAATTTGATAACTTGTCCACATGGAAAAAATGAAAAATAATTTTAGGAATCATATCCATTTAGCTTTTTTCCTAGGAGAAAAGTTCTGCAACTCCCCCCACCATCCTCTGACACGACTTTGAAACAATCAAAGAAGGGCTGGAGTTTCAGAGATGGAGCCGGGAAACTCCTAAAAATCCTGTGGCAAATTTTCGGTCAAGTAAAGGACGAGGCCCAGCTTGGGGTGTGGGACACCCCATCCACCACACGTGCTGTTCAGCAGAGGCTGGCCAGCTGGTTTGCACACGTAGTGCTCCAAAGCAGCCACAGCATGCACTGACTGCTGCTGCAGGACAAAACCATGGGATGTGCGGCTTCTTGAGTTCCATGCTGCTTGTGGAACTAAAAAGCTGCCCTGCACAATTGCTAAAGCCTCTACCTAAGCAATTTGAAAAATAAAACTGCCTGGCAAGGCAGTGCCTTGGCAGAAGACTGATGGACATGTTACACTGAATTCAGTTTATCTCGTCAAACTACACAGCATGGAGCAATGGTAGTGCACAGAGCACACCATTACCTGGAGCAGTACAACTGCAATTGACAGTCTAACATTTCTTTTCTCCTAGATTTACCTGCACATCAGCCTATTCCCTTCCCCTAGATATTTCTTTATTAAATTGGGATTGTATAAATTGTTCCATTTTTTCCTATTTTAAGAACAGCAACTGCTACACAAAATGATATAGCAATCCTGACAGAAGGGTCAGCACTTCTAAGCAGAACGTTTTAGCTGCAAGATTCTAGGTTTGTGCATTCTTACAGTCGGCATGGGCTTATAGCCTGAAGAATCATTAAAATGTGTTTACAGAGAAAAGTAGAGCAACTTAATTTCCTTTGCAATTGCTGACTCTCACTGACACCAAAAGAACTAAGAGGATACTCTGTCAGCCAGTTCAGCTGTGCCCAGTAAGCCGCTAGCCTGCTTTTTGTTCATTTTTGGTTTAGGTCCCTTGCAGTGACCTATTTAAACATTTAGAAGTCCAAATAAACAAAAGCCTATCTGCCTCAACAAACCAACTTTCAAAAGATAGGTATGCATGGCAAGAATTGCTATTCAACATAGACAAGGGGCTGATAGTCCCTTAGCACAAGTACCAGGGCGAAGCAATTATTTGGGCTTGGAGAACAGACCTGTTTATGTTTCAGCATAGGGGTCAGTTGCAGAAGGCATAAATGGAGGTGAAGTACTTTTGATGCCCAAAGAGAGTAGCTAATACCATATGACGATAACATAAATATCATCTACCGGACCAGTGTAGTGACTGAAGAAGCTTACGCAATTTATTTCAAAGGCACTTAAAGGAGGAGGCGAGGGAAAAGAAAAACAACAAACAAACAAAAAACACAAAACAAACAAACAAACAAGCAAATATCTTTGTACTCATCTGCTGCAAGAAAACACTGAACTAAATACACTGAAGTAAATGCACAGAACAAAGATGTACAGCCTTTAGCATAGTACTTAATGGATTAGCACATAACACAAACATCAAAATAGTCCAAATAAAACTACGCATGTTGCTGAAATCCCTGAAAAAGCAGCTAATTTTGATGTTATGTTTGGAGCAGTGGCCACAAGTACTGAAGAAATGCCGTTGAACTCTAAAGCGCAGCTAAGGGCTACCAGGGAGGTAAAACACTTGCATGGAGTTCTCAGGCTCCAGCAGACTCCCCCTTGCAGTCGCGTGAAAATGAGTGAAAAGCTGCAAGCTTTCCTCTTCAAACGTACTGCCACAAGAATGACTTCACAGGGTCAGATTGAACATCCATCTAGTGCAAGCACCCTGTCTGACAGTGGCAAGAAGCAAATACCTTGGGAAAACAGGGCAAACCACCAGCGATCACACAAATAGCAGAGTCTGCCACAAATCTGAGGGTGGAGAGTTTAAGACACAGGCTGTATCTGTGCCTCGGTTTAATAGCATCTTAAGGATTTTTCTTTCATGGATTTGTTTCGGCGCTTTTTGAAATTGTCTGTTTTTTAACACCTACCAAAACCCGCAGCAGCATTTCACATTCTCCTCACGGTCATTGATTCCTTGCTGCCCTCATTCAACCCTTTGGCTGTCCTACCCACCCTTTTTAGTTGGGGGAGGGAGTGGGGTGAAAACAAGAACGAAAGAAAATGAACCTCTAAATCAGTGCTGTTTTTCCTCAGTCTTTTCTCTGTTCCTTTTCTATTCCTAGCATTTTGCTTGCTTTTAGGATCATTCGTAACTATTCAATTATCTTCAGTGTTTCCAAAGTCTCAGAAAAGTAAATCAGGTATTAACATACATGACACTGGCCACGTTCCTTGTGTTCACTCCCAGGTGCATTGCTCTGCATTTGTTAACACTGAATAGCACTTTTATTGTCCAGTTCATTCAAATAACATGAGATTCTTCTGCAATGCTTTGTTTGGCCCTAATGCTTACTCCTTGGGGAAAAGAAAAAAAAATAAAAATAAGTGAATTAACAGCAAAATTTATCACCTAACACCTTTCCTATTTGTGGCTGTGGTGGACAGGACAGGATCCAGTTCCTTATGAAATCCCTCCATAAAGTTTCTGCCCAACTCTCCTTTCACCGCTGAGTTTTCCTCCTCTACCCAAAGGAAAATCAACATGACTTTTATTCAAGTAGATACCCCAAAGACTTCAGAGGAAGTCCACCCTACTCAGGAGCCAAGAAAACCCCTCTGTCATTCACACAATTGACAGCTGACAGCTGACACTATGTTGTTCAACCTTTAACATGACAGATAAAATTGTAGTCTTTTACAGCTAATACAGAGCTAAAAATGTAAATTGCTAGAAAGAAGAGATTAGAGGAATATATTCTTTGAAAACAAAGACTAGAAGCTATACCCAATTCTTCAGGGGAAAATAAAATGAATACTTTAAAGACATTTGATAATGAGATGGTATAGAAAATGATGTGGATTATGCAGATTACTTTGAAAACTGGAATAGGCATTACTTTTTGTTATAGGTACGCATACAATACTAGTACAATGGAATCCTGATTCCTGCACACCACACACTCTATGTACCACCTTAACAGCAACAAAAGAAAAAAGCCTGTCCATTAAAGAAATTATATGGCTTTACTTTAACTGTTGTTGAATATAGACTAGTTAACCTTCACAACTAATGAAGCAACGGGCTCAAAATGGATTCATTTTCCTTACTGGAACATTTTTAGTTTTAAATACCGTTGTTCCCAGCTCAGAACTAATGTTAGTTTGCACATTAAGTAAGTGCTATACCCACACAGGCACAATAAAGACTATAGCAATACAGGCAATGTACTCTGTCTGCACAATCACACATGCAATTATCACAAAGCAACACGCCGTGTAATTTTATGGCCAATACAGCAGATCTGAGCAGCAGAAAGAAAAGCAAGGAAAGATTTGTGCATCTAAAGGCCACTTGTGAAAGGCAAAGTTCTAGGAGACAGGTTAGCCAGTGCACAGCTTGCTGCCACCAACGAGCAAAGGGAAGCCTTGCTTTCTGTCCTTCTCCACCTTATCCTCCCACTCTGAGCTATCTACTGCCCTTTTGCTTTTGTTGGCTCCTCTGCTTGCCAGAGTTCAGATCAACAACACAGCTTCACTATTCTGATTGCTAACTCACATGGCTCGGCCCTGGGAAGGAATCTGCAGCCTCGATTCATTCGCCAGAGCTCAGGCAGAGGCAGACACCTCCAGGAGGCACTCAGCAAGCTGAGGAACTCCCCAATTAGTCCACAGGGAACGCTGAACAGAGGGGCACTCATGCCCTTCCTTTGAAGTTTTGCCACTGCAAAACGAAGAATGAAAGTCATGGGACTAGAAATGAGATAACTTAAGTCTAGTACCATGGGTTTTTAACTAGGAAAGAAGAAATCTACTTCCTTTCAGGGAAATTAAGCATTTTCTTATCAGAGGAAGAACACGGAAGAATATTTCCAGAGAATACTCTGGAAATTCAAATCTGTGAGTATTCGAATAAATTAAATGACAGAGGAATTCATGCCAGTTGACTTAATACAGAAATTTAGAGGTTTCATGTCATTCTTGGCGGTGTATGGCACAACAACAAGGCTTCAAGCTGAAGAGCATATTATGTAAATACGACCATGTACAGTATATATTTATAAGCCCACTGTTGGTAACACAAGGACAATGAAACAAAATAAGAACATCTGCTGGAATGTTAAGTGTCTTTCTAATTAAATCCAGTAGTTGAATGAATCAATTCATTACCAACAAGTCTGGTTTATTATCTCATTAATACAGCTGGTTAATATTATGAGGAGATTAGCAGGAGAACTTGAAACGATCCTACAACAAAACTGAACGCCACAAAGATATCCGGGCAAATAAATGAGACCAAACAATGAGTAAAAGACTGAGCGATTTAGACATGTAAAGAACAAAGGGGAGAACAAATGACGGGAAAACAAAAGGCGCACAGCAAACCTGGCACTCTGCAACAACAGCATAACAGATGCCTACTGGAAAACAGAAAGGCTGAGCACCCTCCCCCAAGCTCACACCGCTTACATGGCAAAAAGATGGAGTTCTCAGAATAACCAGCCCCCCACATTAGGGAGCTAGCCTGTATCCCTACAGTCGACTCTGCACAAAGCAGCACCGCATTTAAGACTCTTCTGTAAAGAGTAGGTTTAAAGCTCTGCCTAGTATTCCAGTTTTCTTGAGCTGTAATTAAAACGAGTATCAAGAAGTACTGGCTTGCCTCTCGAAACACACACGACAGCTTCCTTCTTTGGCAGCCCTGGCACTACAGAACCTATCTGCTGGCACTGCTGCATTCTCTAATTTGTGATCACATTCTTGGAGGAGATTTTATACTGCTTACAGGATTTTTTCCTTTGTTTTCTGGAGTATGAAAGATGGATGACTAATGACTTGCCAAATAAACAGCATTCAAAAACAAAACTCAGAATAAAGGAAATAAACCACCCTGTCATCATCCTCACCAATAGCACATGCAAATATGTTCCTTAGGGAAAGGAGAATCAATACACATAACAATTTCCTCACTCTATGTATTAAAGCACTCAAGTACTTCTATTAAGTTGAATTATTATTCAGTCTGAGTTCACGAGGAATTATTTAGCTATTACTTCTGCTTGTTAACACGCTATTGACGATATTTAGTTAAAATGTCCATGTGCTCTAGGAGACGACTCATCCCGTAGCTTCCCCCAAGATCAGTCAGGCTCAGCCCTGTGCGGTTTTTCATTGAATGCAAATGAGCACTTCAAAAGCATACTTAATCCTACAGCTAAACCTTGCCAGTTTTGCAGAAAACGTACATATTCTGTAGCATCCACTGTCCGGGAATATGAGAATTTTACTCCAGTAAAATGACAGATCTAAGAAAAGCTGTAGGTTACCAAATCCTAGTATCGCAGGACTGAGTTTCCACAGAGCAGGTGTCTGCTGGGAGCTGGAACTAACAGAAATACAACTGTGCTAAATAGCCATATTTAACAGGGCTGCTCTGTCGGGGAGCTTAGGATGTTGCAGTTTCATTAGCATTAACAAGTGTTGCTATGGGTACCAGAGTAGAGGCATCAGAGTACAAATGAATAGAAGGAGTGGGAAAGTGATTAATAAAAATGCGAAGTGTTGGAATTTTAATAAAACAAAACCAATCCGCTTGCCAATGAGATCATGTTTAAATAATAGACTACATTATTGCCTAGCTCACCAACAGGCATACGCCACTGCTTGTCATCTTTCTGCTAATGTCCAGGAAGACAAAACCCTGCGTGAATAACAATAAACACCGCAGCAAAAGCACTGTGCTCCCATTGAGAGGGACACACATACGTGTGCACAGACACAGGTGAAAGTGTCCCTAATAAGCAGTCATAACAATATTTAAGTGCTGACGCTAATATGCCATTTATAAATATTTAACACACTACAGGTAGGTTTTGTGCAAGCTCAGAGCCACGTACTACCTCATTTCTGGATAAATAGCATGGAGTAACATTAGCATAGCAGGGTTTGATGTCTTTGTCATAAACATGAAACAATATTTATATTTAATTCAGAATGAAATATTTTTATTACATCCTTTAGCGCTACTCTGATTTCTTACCACTGCTGTTAAACAAACTTAGTGCCATTTCTGTTTACAGAACACCTGGAGGATGAAGTGGTAGCATTGCCTGTGTACCCATGTCAAAAAAAATGAGCTGTAACTCCTGCTATACTCAAAATACAAAGTCAATTCCTACCCTTTGCAAAACTAGGAAAAAAATACCAAAAGAACGTTTACCTATTTTTTTTCCACCTTCCCTGTCCAAAAGTTGGAATTAAAAAATCTGCAGCCATGGCAAGTGACAACCTATGTGATGGTTAATAACAGAACTTCTGCTTTGCTGTTTCATTAACCACTGAAGGCTGTTATCTTGGACTCTTCCTACAGCAGGTACTTCATCGGTTTCAGTAACATCTTCAGAGTATTTCCCAAGTTGTAGTGCATCCACTCCTGCCAGTCAATACATAAGAACCAATTCCTCTGGAGGTGCTTTAGGATTTAGCCTCACCTATGGGTGCTGCTCTAGGTTCTCAGGAGAGATCCTGGCTATTATGTGCTGTGAAGGGAACACTGGTTTTCATTACTCCCATGGCCAAAACACCTTCAGCATGCCTGTCTTCCACGTCTATCACTACACCTTCTTTTCTAACCCCACCCTGCCCGCTCCTCCTGGATACCCTTACCACAGTCTTCCTCCTCTGCAGCTCTAACACCTTCAGCAGACAGATCTATTCAGGGGTGTGACACAAATTCAGAAACCAAGTTCAGTTTAATTACTTCATGCAATTTTCCATAAACCTTAATTTTCAGTTGCTTCTGCTCTACCCCGTTCCCTGCCCACTACTGAAGACCACAAATGCGGCACATGTATGAGTTACACCAGCAGTCAGCACCCCTCCATCCGCCAGCTCTCTCCTTCCAAGAGCACTTATTTATCTTTGTCATACGATCCTCCCCAAAATGTTTCCTTTCCAGAATCTCGGCTTTGGGTGCAGTCTGCTGTGCAAACTTTGTGGTTAGTTCTACAAATATTTATTTGTGCAAACGTTGCACTCATGCGAACAATCTCATTCAGCAGGCTATTAGACTTCCTCACTTCGGTGCATTGGCAAGATGAGAACAGTAATCGTTAAATACAGAGAGACTGTCTTATTAACTACAGAACTATATCAGCCTATATATATATATATTTTAATATATTAGAAAAGCAATACAGCAAAGCAAGGTGACTTTGAGGTGGTACTCCACACTCAGTGGTCTTCCCTGACATTTCCTCTGTACTGAAATGCTTAATGTTAAAAGTTGATATTTATGAATCACTTAGGTTTATATGAATTCTTATACCTATTTGGCCTTGATATACTTGGCCTGTTCAGCCTGGAAAAGAGGAGGCTGAGGGGAGACCTCATCATGGTCTACAGCTTCCCCACGATGGGGTTTGGAAGGGCAGGTGCTGATCTATTTTCTTCAGTGACTGGTGACAGGACCGAGGGAATGGTGTCAAGCTGCGACAGGGGAGGTTCAGGCTGGACATCAGGAAGAGGTTCTTCACTGAGAGGGTTGTCACACACTGGAACAGGCTCCCCAGGGACACAGTCACAGCACCAAACCTGTCAGAGTTTAAGAAGCGTTTGGACTGTGCCCTTGGTCATATGGTCTGAATTTTGGGGTGTTGTGTGGTGCCACGAGTTGGACTCGATGATCCTTATGGGTCCCTTGCAGCGCGGGATATTCTATGATTCTATGATTCCAGGGGGTAGACAGAATAGTAGAACACTTCAGCAAATAAGTTATTTTTTAAGCAAATAATATCAATCTTTTATTGTTTAGTGTGATTCACCTGACATGGTAGACATGGAGAGTTCAGTTCTGTGTTAAGATACTAAAGTCATGGATTAAGAAACAATGATTAAAACTTCCCCTACTATCTTGAAAGATTACCAAGGTAATGATGTGTCCTGAAACTCTGGATGTTTAGTTCCCAGGGAGAGGAGGGAAATATACAACACAAGAATTTGAAATAGGACAAGAGTGGTTGTTTTGGTTTTGTACTTATGGTCTAAATCTAACTAATTCACTAATTCAAATTACCTTTTTTTTTTTTTTCTGGTTAATTGGCTATTTTATACATTAGCATATCAAAGGCATCATAATAAAATATTAAACAATGCTGTTTTAAGGCTGAGGTTTAAAGACTAAATTTCAGCAATTTTCAAATGAAAACTGCTGCCATGCTGATCAAGACTGATTTTAAACCTTTAAAAATATCCCCTGGAGGGTGTCAGAAGTGAAGATCTGTATGTGAATTTCGTACTTGCGTATTTTAATGCTGCCATTGCTCCATGGACTTCTCTGAAAATATTAGCAAGCTTGAAGTTACCACAGAATCAGAGTCATTTAGGTTGGAAAAGACCTCCAAGATCACCAAGTCAAACCATCAAGTGACCTATGGAGTCTCATCACTAAACCAGGTGCCTTAACACCATGTCCACACGTCTCTTAAATGCCTCCAGGGATGGGGACTCCATCAATTCCCTGGGTGGCCTCTTCCAATGCTTGACCACCCTCTCTGTGAACAAATACTTACATAAAGGCTCTTTCAGGCTTCTGCAAACCATACGATCTACAAGTAACCTGTAGGAACCTGAAGTTCCTTCAGCCTGTGTCTCAGAAGATGTTTTCCTAAGCTATTGATTAGCAAAAATACTAATGCCCTCCACCATCACAGGGCACATTAGACAGTCTAACACAGAATACCGATTTTCTGTATTTCAAAATGATGTGCAAAGGCTCATAAAAAAGGCCTGTTGTCAGCAAGTTCAGTACATAGGAGTCTTAGTTTCCATTTACTGAAATTGTGACCTTAGCTCTTACAAAACCAAGGGGTCTTAACCGTATGTTTAAGGACAGTAATACTTCTTCTATAAGGTGTTACCTACTTTCCCCTGTACTTATTATCATATCAATAATCCTTTACTACAATAATTTTCCTCATCTTTTTTCTTGTTACTTTTCCTATTCCTCTAAAAGGATTCAATTCCCAAGAACGTATTTATCTACACAGATTCAAAATTTTTCCTCTTGATGTTAAAAGGGCTTCCTGGTGGTCTTGTTAAATTATTGCTTTGCTTTCTGTAGATAAAAGTAAGGCTGTGTGATTTTCCTTTAAGAATCTAAAGCCTCCTTTTGAAGTGATTATAATGGGAATTTTACCATGCTCCTGACTAAACTGTATTACAGGGCTTCTAACTCTTTTCCAGTGATATACGTTCCTTGAAAAATGCATTTGAGAAAAACAAGTTTTAAAAAATGAGAAATTTTCATTTTAACTGTCACTTTAATTTTTATAAGGCTAACAGAAATTAGTCCTAAACTTAAAGTGTATCCCAAGAAACCCCATTTCTGATGTTTGTAGGTTTCATAATGGCAGGACAGGTGGAAATCTCACTCAGGTATTCTGATAGAGCTTCTCGATATTTGGAAGGCTTTCAAGGCCAACTTGTTTACCAAATTTTGTATTTAAGGTGAACGAGTACAACAAAGAGGCACTGTGGTATCAGAAGCACTGTGGGCTGTTGCTGCTTTCTCAGCGACCTGGAGCTTTTCCAGATGGAGAGTAGCAAAAGAAGTTGTTTCTACTTTTAGAATCAAACGTCCATAAATTAGTATTCAAACTGGAAAAAACAATGGCTGAAAAGGACAGCTCATTATAATGTGCAGTGATGTGGATCAATATAGTTCGGCCTAATTGATACCTTAGTTAAGGAAAACAAAGCCTTGACTGTATTTCAAATAATCCACTACTTACACATTTTATAAATATTTTCGAAGACTATTTTCAGAAAAAAAAGTATTTTAAAGTCACAGCTCAAATATTAATGTCTTGAAGATCTTGGTGATATCTCACAGCAGACCATATCAAATTTCTGTGAACATACTCTGACTTTATCCCAGAGTTTGAAATGAACATTTTGTGATGCTGTACTTATTTCTCTTGTCCTTCATGCATCTATTAAACACAGGACACGGATCTTAAGTATGGTGTACACTTACTGACTGTTTCTGCTAATGTAGCTCTTAGACATGGATGGTAAAATAATTGAAGTTAATTTCCTCAAGAAACAGAATTAGAACATTAGAATTAGTGATACAAGTTGTTTATGTTTTTCAGGCAACATTTTGCTAACTGTATAAATACGTGCAGACTCCTGAACATTAAATTAGCACAGTAATAACACAGGCTGCATATTTTCATTCCACAGAAGACAAAATCAAATTAAAACCTCAAGCAGGATGTTTTCTGTTACATGCCATCCTTCGGAGAAAAAGCTCTGTCTCATTTATTCGTGCATTACTGAGTCATAATAAAATTCCGTGCTGGCACACTGGTCAAGACAAATGCTAGCAAGATGCTCCAGTGACAGCAGCATCACTTATTACTGCAAGCATTTGCTCCATAACCACTGCTGTTTCCATGCCATGAGTTGTGTTCTGCTTTGGGCTGATGCAGCATGCACGCAGACCTTTGGCAGAGTGCTGTGCCACGCTTCCCTCTGCTCCGCACCAGCCCCTTCCCTCTTCCCATGCCTCTCGGAGCAGATCCAACCCGCACAGGAGTCCCGACATCCCTGATCAGCCTCCAGCTGGTCTGCACATGGGTTTGGTTTAGAGGGCAGTTTCGGGGCATATTAACTAGATTTGTTTGGAGTACAGGTACGTGCAAAATGCGCTCCAAGTCCTGGCAGAGGCACACAGGTCTCCAACAAGGGGCACTGTTTCAGACAGCTCTGCATCACGGGCATGCTGAGGCTGTTTGGTGTGGGAAGGCTGACTGCATGTAATCCGAAGTAAAAATGCCAAACCACAGAATACAGTTGTAGGATCTGCAGGACCAATTGCTTTTATCCACCGTGCCATTCCTATTGCGTCAAATTATTTGTTAATGCAGAACAACCACACCATACCTGCCCGTGAGGTTGAAACAGATGGCGGATCTTGTTATAAAGCTTCTACACCAGACAGATAAAGAGAAGGCTTTTAACCCACGGCTACTACAGAGGGCAAGAAAGAGGAACAGCTGCTCCTCAGGGACCAAACCACTGATGATAAATGGGAGAATGACATCTAAATGAGCTTGCATCAACCAGAAGCAGCTGGGCCATTTCACAGTGGTCACTGTCTTTCACAAAAATCAGAGAAATATAAAAGAAAGTGGAAAAAATAGTCGTTCAAAGGAGATGGTCCAGTGAAAACATGAGGCTAAAAAATCAAACAGAAAGTTTAATAAAGCCAGCTGAAATATATCACTAAGAACAGATGACAAAAGTGAATTTTGGACTAATGAAGCCTCTGACAGAAGATCTACTGCAAATTCTCATTTACAGTTCTACTATATCAAAACACTAGTGGCAAACAATCAGTGAAGACTGAAGCGTGGAATTACTCGCTGGGAAACCCGGCCCTGATATCAATGACCAGACACCAGACTTGCAAATACACCATTTCCTACAGTTCAGAAACATTAAAAGTTGATAGCTACTGCTCTACACTGATTATCCATTATCCTTTCTAATTAGAGAATAAACTCAAGCAAAACACGTTGTTTTCATTTACTTCATAATTACAATTCAACTGCCCTAACATGTAGCATGTTTTGTAAAATTAATAAAGATTTTGGTTCAGCATTCTGGGCTCCCTACCATAATCAAAATATCAAATATGGGTAACTATTTATGATGAAGTTTGAGCACTTCACACTTGTTCAGTAAAAAAAATGCTACTGTTTATACTTTAGGGTATAAATATACTGCTCCAGCAAGCATGGCAGACAAGTTCCCTAACATGAAACAGTATTGTTTAAATAGCCACATGCATTAGGTCTGTATTCTTATGCAGTATCTGGCATATTCTTATTGAGGAAAATTGCATATCCCTCAAACCAACTTCTTAGCAGTTTGTCATCTTTCAAGAATTTGCACATTAGGCAGTACAGTCACAGTCTGGTTACATAGTTTTAATAGTACTGATAACAAACACATTATTTAATTCAGCAATTAGCAAGTCTTCATTACCATGGTTCTTCCCACATTGTGCGATTTTTTATGCATATCCTGATGCAACATTCAAAGCTATTTTAAAAGGTCCACAGAAGGTCATTCAGATGCTTTTAGGCTTTCCTCCTGCCTTCAGCCAGCTGGGTGTTCATGGAAGAGAACATGAAGGAGAAGTCTCAGAGACAATCTGAGATCACCAAAATTTTGGCAGTGAGAACAGACAGGTGAGGAGTTCTATGAGGGACTGCAACGCAGGACACAATGGAAGGAAGTGCACAAGATTTACAAAGGTTATGGAAGGCTGTTTGGACAGACAAATCAAGAATTTCATCTGTACTAAAGTGAAAAAAATAATCATATTTTTTAAGTCCTTGTCCTCCTTTCCTACCATCCACACCTATTACAACAGCATCCCGGTTTAAGCACTACAGCCCTCTTCACAAAAGCTGCCTGAAGTCTCAAGAGGGAGAAATCTATCATCTGTCTATATGACAGGCTCATTTTACTGCAGACATCAGAGGATATGATTTACAGGTTTGGTGCTCTTCCAGAGAACTTAGCAAAGCAAAACACAGTAAGATAATTGTGAACAGGGTGTTACAAGGGGCACAGCAAACTCTCCTGGCATCTGTGCTACACTCAGAACATTGAGAAAAACTTGTACCTCTCCGGCCCACACCTCCACATCTACATAAAGCATTTTCACATCCATTATTTGTTCAAGTAATGAGAACCTCTTTTCAGGTAATACTGAGACAGTTTAAATGACTTCATCAGTCTGCGGACTGAGGAACCACCACTCGCTATCGTAGAATCATAACATCATTAAGGTTGGAAAAGACCTCCAAGACCATCTGGTCCAATCATCACCCTACCACCAATGTCACCCACTAGACCATGTCCCCAAGCACCAGTCCAACCTTTCCTTAAACACCCCCAGGGATGGTGATGCCACCACCTCCTTGAGCAACCCGTTCCAATGCCTGACTGCTCTTTCTGAGAAGAAATGTCTCATTTCCAACCTGAACCTCCCATGGCGCAACTTGAGGCCATTCCCTCTAGTCCTATCACTAGTTACCTGTGAGAAGAGGCCGACCCCCAGCTCCCCATGCCTTCCTTTCAGGTAGCTGTAGAGAGCAAGAAGGTCTCCCCTGAGCCTCCTCTTCTCCAGACTAAACAACCCCAGCTCCCTCAGCCGCTCCTCACAGGACTTGTGTTCCAGGCCCCTCACCAGTTCCATAGCCCTTCTTTACTGCAGGTAATGGAAGGTCTTGGGCAGAGATTTCAGACAACGTAAAGGCTTAGCATGCAAACAATTATCATGTTTAAGCTGTGCTGTTGTCCATGTGCACATGCTTAGATAGTCTGAAGCAGCTTACTTCTCAGAGTTCTAGTCTCTGCACATGGTGGCTGATACTTGGTAGTGTGCTCCTAAGTCAAAGCCTTAACTGACCTCTGAGCAGGTAAGAATTGGCTTGGATTCCTGGATTTAAATACAGATGTATCTCCACTAGTAAGCAGTTAAAGAAATTATACCTAACAAAGACAAGGGCCATTCATTTTCTTCTTCATTTAAGCTATGAAAATTTTCTGAATTCAGAGAAAAACAAGTTGAAAGCCTTTATTGGGTATTCTTGGAGAATACAACATAGTCTATGTCTTAGGCTAGCAGGAGTTACATATTCATGGCAAGGTGTGAAGACACCCCTTGTCTTCAGGTAAAATACACTGCACATTTGTAACACATCTATTTGTAAAATTATGGCAGGTTAACAGGCAGTTCAGATAGTATTACCAAACAATGCAATCCTTTAATTATTTTGTTAAGCCATAATTATACATCTAATAAAATACTTAGTTTCATTCGTATATTCACCTGTCATCAGTTCTGTAGTTGTAAGAAATGTCCTGTGGAAGCCAAAAAAGCACTACTGTCTTACTGTAATGGCTGCATGGATGTTTTTTGCCTTTTTACTATTCAAACAAAGAAGCACATAAAAGATTATTTTACCAGTTGTAACTTAGTAATTTCCACTCTTCCATGTGACCTATGTGCTTATTAGGTAACCGTTTCAAATTACCATGAGATTGCATTTTTAATTAAAAATCATAACAAATACGCTCTTAAAACATTTTTAGATAATACTGTTTTAGGAGATTCATTCTTGTAATCACATTACACTAAACTGTGCTGCACTCACAATATTAATTAGCAAACCTATCCTCCAGGTATAATTACTAGTTGTTCCATTCACAATGATTAACCTGCATCAAATCAAAATCCTTTAAAGAGCTTATAGTTAGTGCCTACTGGCAAAAGAACTCTCTCCAAAATTTATGGCACAGTGGAAACACCAGGTCTTCAAATCATGAACTGAATGCATAGCTTTGACTCAACAAACAGATAATGGCATTCTGGATGGGGGGAAGCCCCCTGTGAGGAACAAAGAAAGATGCAAACAAGTTTGTCAACATTTTGAACTGGCTGTGTTTTAAGAAGGGTACCAAGAACAATATCAAACTCTAAAACCATCAAGTAGACATGGACAGATGTAGGTGGGCTGGGTGACCTACCTCCTACATGTGTAACCTGATGTCTGAGGAACTCTGATGAACGAACAGGCAAGAAGTGACAGCTACATGCTTGGGTTAATGGCTGCTCTACCACCTTGTTGAGGTTTGCGCCCTTGACAGAAAGCAGCCATCAGCTCCCTGCTCACAAAAGCACACAGCAGATGTTTGAAAACAATGGAGGTAACTCACTCACTCAGGGGCTGTTTGGGTAGAAGAGGTACTTACTATAAGGCTATGTGGAACAGGAGGTCATCTGGTTCATTAACATATTTGGTTAACAACTACTCAGTTTGAAATAACAAGTAACAGGGAAAAAGATGGATTACACGCAGGCACACAAACATTAATGAGCAGGTGATGACAGAGACAATAATGAAGACCAGAAGTCTTTGGTCACTACAGGAACTAATGCCATTAATGGAACTACTCAGACCTAGCTTTGAAGAGATTCAACCTGTACTTTGTCACTGATAAGAAAGGAGAAACATGATTATTGTACATACTATGGAATATTTGAGTGTGCTTGCAGAATGGTGTGAAACAGAAGGGACTTGTGGGATTATGCAACCATTATCATGTGAAGAGGAGGGGCCAACAGCTCAAAATGGGAAGGATCCGGGAGAAACAAACACAGTGAAATGCAGGGTGAGGGGAATGAAAGGGCAATTGAGCTTAGACAGGCTGTGGTGGGTACACTTCTCTGATGAAGCCCTGAACCTGATCACCACTATCTAGCCTTTCTTCTTATTGTTTTCTTAACTATTTTTTTTTGTGTATTTCCCCCTTTATCCTATGTTAGATACTGCTCTGAAGTCAGAATGCCAGCAACTGCACAACAGGCTGCAGGTTGCAGGGCCCAATAGTCCGGACACCAGCAACGGGAGAGATCATGGCATATTTTTATCTTCCTAGTAAATTTAAACCTGTAAATATCATGGCTATATGGGTAATTTGCTAGCAAAGTTCAATCTGACCTAGCCATCAAGCAACCAGTGAGTATAAGCAGACCTGTATCTGGGAAGACAAGGCCTGAGTCAGTGGCTGAGTAAGGGGCCCAGGGCCTGGGTATGGCCAGAGGCGGTCCAGGCAGCGGACGCTGAGGCTGAGATAATGTTTGAGGCATCTATGACCGTGGGGTACTTGTGAGACAAGTGTGGGTGCATGCCTCCATTCTGACAGCAAGCACCAAGATGGATTAGCTGGCAAGGAGGAGGAGACCCGCACGCTGATAAGAAGGCCGGAGCACAGATAACGACAGGGTTAGAGGTCATGGCAATGTTCAAAGGATCCATGGACGTGAGTATTCTTCTGAAAGTGTCAGCCAGAATGTGTGCTTTCACTAGTGGACTTCAACTCCGATCCAATTTGTCACCCCAAATGGAACACAAGAGTACCACAGTCCTTAACCTTTCATGTCTTAAGGCTTTAGGGCAGAGCACTGCCACAGACACTGCTGCTGCTAACACCGCCCTCTGCCTGGCTCTCCCAGGGTAAGGGGATCAGAGCGGGGGTCAGAAAGGCAGTCTCATTTTTTTGAAGAGCCCTAAGAGGCCTGGAGCTACTGCCAAGGAATCCTTTTCATTTCTCCTCCAGCAGAACCACTGCGATGCATGCATGAGCTTTATCTCAGGTGGTCCGCAGCACCATACCTTCCTACATAGCTTGGAGCAGCAAACGTGGAGGAAGCTGTCATTACAATGCTATTGTCAGAGCTAGCAATAACCCTGCGAGGCAACTTAAGAGTGGGAAAAGAGAAACACTCGTCCAATCCCCCGCTCACTTTCCAGCTTCCAGAACAGAAGGGAAGCAGCAATGTGGAGGCCAAATCCCATCTTTAATTCAGCACATGGGAGCCAAGAAGTGCTTCACTTCCCCCACTCCCAGAAACTGAGTGCACTATTAAGCTCAGTAGGCAGGAGAGCTACAAAGAAAACTGTGAAGAATGGCTGGATTTCAGATAATTAAGAAGGGAGTTACGTGAGAGATGGCCAGGCTTCACAAATAACTGTGGGGGAAGATACTGGGACCTTTTTGGCAGTGAAATCTTGCAAGACCTGCAGGGCTGAGCTTAGTGTATCGGTGATGCCATAAGAGGCTGAAATGACCCAGGCATCAGAAATACTAAATTTGGTTATGGATATAGCACAACTGGGAACAATGGGGAAGAAATAATAAAGGGCAAATATATCTGGGAGGTGAGAAGGGTGGAGAAATGGAGGGATAATGACAGAGAAGAACAAGCACGGGCGAATGGAGAAGATGGGCTTAAAAAAAAGCCAGTTGCATATAAGTACATTCTTGAGCCCAGCACATGATCACTGCAGCCTATCCTATCTTCATACTAAATTATATTCTTAACTTTTGTGTAATCTTACTCTGTCACACAGATGAGGGTGCTGCAAGGTCTAAGTGTAAGCAACTTGGAAAACAAACTTCAGGTCACTAGGCCTGCAGGTCTAGATGCCAGCAACTGGAGAGCCTGAAATGCAAGAGGTCTAAATGACAGCAACTGGAGAGGCTGTTCTGTACATGTGAGAGGTCTAAACACCATTAACGTGAGGGACCAGGGTGTATGTACATTTCCACAGCATCCTGAGAAGTGAGAGAAGTGAGTAGGAAGAGACCATCATTTAGAAACACCGAGTGTGAGCCACTGGGGGTGCCTGAAAATCTGGAGAGGTATTGTGTATTTTCTTTAGTGAATGTCAGTCCCGATGAACCAGAAAGGAAGAACAAGACTGGGCTATCCGTATTGTTGTTTATGCGAGTGGTATAGGTGTTTATGAGGATATGATCAAGGCATTGCTCTGCGGTTGCCTGCATGGCCAAACATTTTATTTTCCTGTTTCTGCACGCCCCTCTTGAATGCATGCTCAGCCTTTCTACTGGCCAGACCTGCAGAAAGGAACAGCAGCAGCTGTATCCATGAACCAGGACAGAGAAACATCTCTCAGGTCTGAAAATACACAGGACTGGCTTTCAGCAACCAGGAAAGAGGAATCCTTGGAATCCCAGAGTCCACTGGATTGAGCAGCTCTCACAACATCCTTAACAAAGGGAATAGAGCTGAAGAAATGATGCTTTTAAGTATCAGAAACAAAACAACTTTCACTGAAGTATCCTCTAGGTAGTAATGAGTAAATTTGCACAAGACCAGTCAAACTTTAGTTTTTCACAGTAAGCCAAATTCCCTTTAAAACAGGACAAAAGAGATAGATGTGGGAGAATAAGATGTTGTGCTCTGACATGGTATTCTCCAGGAGCATGGTACTAAAAAGCGTTTGAGCACATCAAAACCCTAAGTAGGAAACCGTAACTTTCAGGCTGCCTATGAATCTATGAAAGACACACATCCAGAAAAATAAATAAATAAATAAATAAAAATAAAAATTAAAAAAATTGCCAGATGCTGGATGCTGTAAGAAGTGTTGATATGTAGCTTAATTAATGTAGACTGAATAACTTGTACTGTGGACAGGGATATGTTTTTTATAAGCCACTCAGTGACAGCTGCTGGAGTAAATTAACTAGAAAGCAACACAGTCCTGCATTAGCATATACAAGCACAGGTTTTCCTATAAACAGGAAATGGCAAGACAGGATAAAGTATTTTATTTTATTTTCCTATATTGTCTCCAAAGAAGTGACACACCTTCTCAGGTGCACGTGGAAGCACAACACGATGCCAGAGCGAACATCTGTGCGGAAATGAAACTTCTGGAAGAACAGGAATTTTGCTTAGAGCCAGGGAAATGGTAACATTAGTATAAAGTATTTTCTTTGCTTATGGGCAGTGCTTTATACTACAAGATCTGTTTATTCTAAGTGACTGGGCCATAAATGAATAATTTTGAAAAGGATGTTTCAGCTATTGGCTACTTTTGTCTTTGTTCAAGGCAAGAAAAAAGACATGCTCCGAGCCTAATAAAAACATGCTGAAGACAGTCATGGCTAACGTGATGGACAGCAATTAAAAGGCTGTGGCAGAATTTCATGACTCCCAGCCAACATGCTGGCAGCCCTCTCTCATGGAGAGGAAGATTGCTTGGACGTACATGGAAATATATAGGCTGGGACAGAAGTTAATTCAGCTTGGCAGCTCCTATTTTTATTTTCAATATTGACTTTTACAGATATTGTCATGTAGGGACTCCAGAGGATCTGCAACAGGATGTAAAGCAAATTTGGGAATCATGAGCAAAAACACTGAATGTTCACTAATACTATCAGTGAGTTTTTGAATTCACCAACAGGTCAGATCTCTAAATTCCCACAGAATAAACTGTCTTCACACTATCCCTGATGTCTGTACATGAGTTACCTGGAAAAACCTGAAACTCACCTCATTGCCTCTAGTACCTCACAGCCCTATATCCAGTGTCACACAGACTTACACAGACAAAAGCATACGACCTTTTTAACAGCTAAAACAACATAGCTCTGCCTTTGTATGCAATTACACTAGCGTAGTCCTCTAGAAGCGACGGGCTTTTTGTGGAGGCGAAGCTTACGCCAACACAACGCCACACAAATAAAGTAAGAGCACTGCTTTAACTAGCAGCACACTGAAAATGAGATGAGTTTTGTGAACAGCAGCAGGGGACATAATAGAGAAACAACACAAGTCGCTTAAATTACTCTTTACCTGAGTTTGACAACTAGGAGAGGACCTGAAGAAGGACACTCCAGACCTAGGTTTGAAGTTGCCTGCTTGCACATGACTTCTTCCAATGTGTCTTTCACGCTATGGGTGATTTAGAAATTCAGCGTAACATGACAATAAAGGCTAAAAGACAACCTGAACTAGAACAACTTGAACTGCTTTCCTCTCTGAATTGTGAAAACATTAAAACTGATTTTTTTTTTTCAGCTGAAACTGAAACATTCCAGTTCAAAGTAATGATTTGACTGGAGCATAGTGTTTGTTTTTTTTTTTTAAGAGAGATGAATTACTCGTCCTACAGGTGATGTGTACCTGGTGCGGCCCACAGAGCAGCACTGCACACTGCATCCCCCTCTTTTTTCCCCCTTTCCCCCCCCCGCTACGTCCCCCAGGACCACACCACGCAACCCCAGCTCCCGGACCCCCCTCTGAGCGCCCAGGTGCCTCCTGCAGCCCCCACCCGAGCTGGGGGGCTCGTTCCGCATCACCTACACCGATACGGAGCCAAGCCGCGCCTGGACGAGCCGGGGGAGCCCAGCTCAACCCCCAGCACCCTCAACCCCACGCGGGTGCCCTCACCTCACCCCCAGACCCCGCCGGGCCCCCCGCACTCACCTCCCCGCGCCGCCCGCCCGCCGGCCCCGCGGGGCGCCGCCATTTCGCCGCTCCCCTCGCTCCCTCCCTCCCTCCCTCCCTCCACGCTCCGCCCCGCCGCAGCCTCCCTCCCCCGGCGGCCGCGGGGCCGGCCGGGGCTCGTAGTCCCCTCCGTGCCGCCGGCGGCGAGGGGCGCGGCCGCGGCGAGGCACTACGTTGCCCGGCGTGCAGCGGGACGGCAGATATAAGTGGCTGGCGGCCGAGCGGCGCCTTTAGTCGGTCTGTCCGTCCGCGCGGCCGTCTGTCGGTCGGTCAGAACAATGCCTCAGCCGCCGGAGCCGGGCAGCCGCGGCTGAGGAGCAGCCCGCCAGGCGGAGCCGGCCGTCGCTCCGAGCGGAGCGGTGCCGCCGGCATGTGGATACCCACGGAGCACGAGAAGTACGGCGTGGGTGAGTGAGGGGCCGGGGGAAGGGGGCGCCGCGCCGGCCCCGCCGCGCCACCTGCTCGCCCCGCAGCCCTGGGAAGCGGCCCCGGGGACCGCTGCGAGCCGCCGGGAGGGGTCCCCGGGTCCCCGCCCCGCCGGCGGCCGCCGCGCATTGTTCGGTCCTGCCGAGCCATGCCGCAACTTTGCCCCGGGGCAGGGCTCCGGAGCCCGCTGGATCGCTTTGTGCGGGGAGCGCTGTGACGGTGCGCCTCGGTTTTCTTTTTTAATATTTCTCCCCCTTTTTGACACCGCCGCGCTGCCTCGTCCCGCACAATGGCCCCGCTTGCCCGTGCAGAGCCGGGCGGCAACTTGGGCGAGCTGCTTGGCCAGCAGCAGCCCCGCTGGCGCCCGGGGTCGGTGCCGCCCCGGCACCTCTGCCAGGTGGGGCTGGGCTGCGGGACGCCCCCTGCCCGGGCGAGCAGAGCCTTGAAAACCTCGCTGGGACCCCCGGGGTGGCTGGCTGGGTGTTAGCAGCCGAGTGTTGCGAGCTGCAGCCCTCCTCTCTGTCCGTTTGTTGTTGGGTTTTGTGCGCGTTTTCTTTTGTTTTGTTTTTATTTCTTATTTTTGAGAGTAGCACGCTGTTTCCCAATTGCAGCGCTTTTTCCACTTTATGAGATAGATGCGACCACAGAGCATTTTTTTTTTTGTTGTTTTTCTTTTTTAATACCACCGACAAGCACCGAACAGCATTCCCCTTGTTTGAATAGCGGCTGCCCGGGCGGCTATTGAAGTGCGACGCGTTGAGGTGCTACCCCTCGGCCAGCATTTCCCCTGTTTGGCAGAGCCTTTAGGTGGGTGAACGCGGTGGAGCTTTGTCCAGCTCTCCTCTCCTCCCGTGGGAGGGCTCGCCTCGTGCTGCTGCGATCTCGGCTCGCTAAAGAGGTGCACTCGTGGCTTCCCAACAGCGGGCTCTCTTTGGATCGGCCGGAAAATGTAATTCGCCGAAGGAATCCTCCCCGTTCGTGCAGATATCGTATAGTCACCGGTCGGTGCTTACTCTTGTTTAAATTCATTCCGTGGTTTTCTGCGATTCGCCTTCCAAAGGCTATTCAAGATAGTAACAAAAAGCCACTGTTTGATTTGGGTCCGCTGTACCCCTGGGACCAGGGTGGCAGCGTGGTTCGTACAGCCACCGCAGAATGATGGAAAATGGGTCTGAAGTCGTTATTTTCTCTCAGGGGCTGTGTTTTATGCTGTGTGCTTGCTCACCTGCATGATGAGTGCTATCTGCAAAATCTTCACACCCAATTACAGTGTCAGCTATTGTGCTGCCTGGCAGTGGTAGGGGAGGCTGGAGGAAGAGTTCTCTCTTGCTGTATAATCGTTTAAACTTTGATTTAGGAAAGCCACTCACACAATCCTGCATTTTGTACCAAAGATCTACTTTTGTATATTCCTTTTTAAAGTCGTGCTATTGGTGTGTTTCCAAGCAGTTTTTAAATAAGTGTGTTTATCTGCCCTGGTAAGATGGGTGCATTATAAAACCCTTGGAGAATCCTGATTAGTTGTACCAAGCATATGTATCCTTTGTATAAAGAGCTCAGGGCTTGCATTAACATCAGACCTCATCTGCATTTTCAATCTGAATTTTGCAGCACATGCTGTGTGCTGCACATTTCTACTGTGACATGCCAAAATGGATGAATAACCAGGCAACAGCCACCTGGCTGCACTGAAAGGTTGCTGGTAGCCCGGTGGCTGTTGCTCTCTTTCACAGCCTGACAGATCCCCGCTTTGAGGAGCAGTCAGTGCAAGTAGCCATCCCTTCAGTTTTTTTAAACTTTAGCCTGCTAGCCATCGGTAATATATAATCGCTTTTTCTGAGAAGACTGCTTTACTCTGAGTTCATTTGTTAGTGGCATACTGCCATGATGACCATCGCACTTCGATGTGATGTTCTTTGTACTGCAGCTTTGTGGGTTTCATTTCTAAGGCAGTAGATTTTGTCAGCTGTTTATTACCCCCCAGGATGCTAAGTGTGAGGCACTGGAGCAGCTTGCCCAGAGAAGCTGTGGATGCCCCCATCCCTGGAGCTGTTCAAGGTCAGGTTAGATGAGGCTCTGGGCAACCTGATCCAGTGGGTGGCATCCCTGCCTGTGGCGGGGGGGTTGGAGGTAGGTGATCTTCAAGGTCCCTTCCAACCTGAGCCATTCAGTGATTGAAGTAAGTGTTGGAATAGAAGTGCTTCTGAGAAAGTTTGCTTTGTCTGGGTTTTGATATCTTTATTTGCCAAACAGAAGGTTAAACTTCTGTATTTCACTTTGATGTTTCGTTTGCATTGAATTATCCCCTCAGCTGTTGTGACAGTGACAGCATCACACAAAGCATCCACCAGCCAGTTACATGGAGCATGTAGCACAATGCGTGCTGGTGTAGGGGCAGGAGAGGTAAGCTTCTGGGGGTTTCTTGGATTGCTGTTAACAGTAGCTAAAACTGGTAGATGTCAAGTGGAGTTGGCTCAAATACATTGCATGCTGTTCTATACGGACTTGGAACATAACATTACAGTGTTGTTTAGAACAATAACCAAATCCTTTGTTAAAATGAGTCATTTAAGACTGTAGCTGTGGATCCTCTGCAGACAGCAAACCAGCAAGTGCAGCTTTCAAAGTGCAAACTGGAGATTCTAGCTGTAATAAAAATAAAAAAAATCCCAAGAGTAAATGGTTATTTTGTAGATGCTGTCTGGGGTAAAGACAGAAGTTCTGTTAGGCAGTCTGAATGTAAAGGATCACTTTTTCTCTTTACTTCACCAGCTCTGCATACTGCTGTATTGTCTGTGGTCTCTGGTTTACCTGAACCCTGTGGGATGCATTTATGCTCTCTGGAATGTAGGTGGATTACCTTTGTCTGGTAAGCACATCACTTGCCAGAATTTGTTGGGAAGGCATCTTTCAGATTAGGATGGAAAGATCGGAAAATAATTAAGCAGCTGCTGAATGCCTCGTCTAATTTATAGGTGGCATGTTGTTCCAGGTCCTGAAGTCATTCCATGTAGCATAATCTACCAATTTAGCTCAGAAGTTTAAATAGTGCTTGGTATTTTACTGTGGTTAAGCTATAAATCTGGCTTCCTGAAGGGGTATGAAGTGTGGCTATCTCCCATTTTATAGAGGGAAATGGGAGGATTAAATGTCTTTGTGCTATAAGCTGAGGTTTATGGGAGGAATAATCCAGGAGTGTATTAGTTGATCACAGGAGCTGTATTGACTGGCACACAGCAAAAGCTGAATCAATTGGCTTGTGCCCCATTCTTCTGAGTTGCAGTTGGACAAGTCTCGCTGGCAATCCTGTTGAAAGCTGCTGAGATATCTTTGTCTTCAAGCTGCAGTCACTTTTACTTTGAGATAACATTACTGTAAATGAGCTTGTTGTTGAGCCAAACAAACCAACAAAGAAGACTTAGACTGTGGTGTAGCCACGGTCATGGTGTATCTGTCATAAGCACGCTAGGCATCTAATATGTGGTTTGTTTAAAGCGTGCTTCATCAACTTCTCTTCCATCCCCCTCCCCAAGCAGTACAAACAATGCTCTTATTTCCCTTCTCCTATGTTGATCTTGCCTCACAGTTTTATGTGGAATTCAATTTGCATTTTTGCCTTACACTAGTACAACTTCTATAATGAACCTGAGTCAAGCTGCCTAATCTCTATTTAGAGGTGAGCACAGTGCTATTTGGGCTCATGAACCCCATCTGGCGAGGGAGCAGGTGGTGTGATCTTTGTCTTGTTACAGCACAGACTGTTTGGGGCTGGTCACCTGCAGGGAGGTGAATGTGGGGTGGTGTGGGGCATGGAGGCTGAACCTGGCAGGATACCCTTGTTCCCTCCACACCCCAGGGCAGTGGGAGCCCATTTGCATTTTGTGAAATACTCCTTGAATTGTGGCTTTTTGAGATACAAGACTCGTGGGCCTTACATTGTCACGAAGGGTTTCATACCAGTTTAGGATGAGAGTCAAATAAAAATGTGATTTTACTGGTCTTCTACATAAGCAATAACTATCAGTATCTTCCAGAAATGAAGTGATCTCAGCTTACAGCTTTTGGACTAGAAGTAACTACTAACTGCTTTCTGTTGGAGAGCAGAACATAAAGGATAAGGTTTTAAAAGCCAGGTCATAAGACTAGCCCTAACTTAACTTGTGTGATGATTGATAAATCAGTGAAATTGCATTAAAATAAGACTAACAAGATTTTTTAAATGGGTTTTTAGTAGCTGCTTCCAAACATCTAATCTTCAGTATGGGTGGGATCTGAATGTCTTTGCCATTTCCTGAGGACAACACAGAGCTAGCTGACTCCTTAACAACTTCTTACATAATTCCCATAAGAGTTTACATCTTTCTTGTTCACTGTGTATATGGAGCTACTAGGAGAAAATTTAAGACTGATCTTGTGGTGCTGGCAGCTGTATACGGGTAACACCGTCTTTGTTCCTGTTCAATTGTATTGAGCTTTTTGTCACCATTCACCTTTTTCAGTGTTGGACTTGTGTGGCTACTAGCTGGGCAAGGTTTAGCCAAAAGGTAAGGGAGCAGTGATGAATTAAATAATGCAAGAAGTGAAAGCTTATGGAGTCTGTGACTGCTGGGAGCTCAGACAGCACATGATGTAGTCACTAACTTCTCCGTCAAGGAGGCCACGATCTGTTATTTTACTATTACCATGCAGATAGTGGAAACTTCTTGCAGTGCTGTGAGGTTGTCTGCCAGAACTGCCTTTTGAGACACCCTCTTGCTTCCCTCACCTCCAGCCAGGAAACAAAACCTCAATATAAAACAGGATTTCACATTTGCAGACTAGTTCAAGGTGAACATGTTATTTACCACTTTCCATAGTTTCCAGCTCATTTGAGTGTAATTCACTGTGCAGGTTTTTGTCTATAAACTCTCTGTAATTTGAGTCTTGGGATCAGGGAATATCCTGAAGAGAGCAGTTTGAGATCTTGGATCATTTGGGGTACTTGAATAGATGCAGCCACTGATGGAGCTTTCAGCAAAAACCTCTCACCCACCTGGGAGAAGAGCTACTTCATTTCTTTAGGTTGAACAAGTGTGAATGGTTTATGTGTGGGTTTTGTTTTTGCGCTGCAGGAATGGTAGTTGATTCTGTGAAGGTATAGGGAACCAACCTAGGTTACTCCTCAAAGTCCTCTCAAGACTATCTTGGTGGTTTTGCAAAGACGGGTAGAAATGCAAAGGTCTTGCTTCGCTCTCAATCTGGAATTATGTTTGTTACTGTTTGTTTTTGCATGTCCTTTTGTGAGGAATTGGGCAAAATGTCTTCTGAGGTGACCACTGTCCAATTTCCAGTCGGAAGCCAGAGATTCTTCCAGAGCGAGATACCGTCTGTTTTTGTTTTCTAGTTTGCATTGGGGGTAGGAAGGGTCTAACACAAATGTAATACCCAGGTGTAGTAGTTCTGAGAGATGATCAATAGAAGCCCAGGGACGAATGTCTAGGAAGGGTTTTGAGAGGCTTAGTCTGCGCTGCTTTCTCAAGGCCTAGTCAACTCTGTCTCTTCTGAAGGATGTTTGGCAGCACGGTCTTCAACACACTGGTAACAGAGCATCTGTGACTTCTGTAGTCAGTGCTTAGCAATCCTACTGCTAGAAAGTTTTCAGCATTGGAGTACAGTTTTCTTCTTGCATATATCATTATGTATAAATGAATATTTGCTGAGACTGTTTTATCTCAGAGTGAAGTAGCTCCAGTTACTTCATCCTTTCCTTGTAGACCATGTTGTACTTATCCTTGACCTTGGACTTATCCTCAGTCCAAAACTGGACTGAGAAGCCCGATCAGGCAGAGCAGGAGAACCTTTCTGTGTGTTTTCCAGGCAGTGTGTCTGCCTGTCACTCCCACCGTGCTATCTGTGCCTTTTGCAGCAGCATCACACTGACTCACGTTCAGCTGGGAAGCACAGAGCAGTCCTTCAGATCCTTTTCTGGGGTATGGCTGTCTAGACAGTCATTCCCCATCCCGTATTTGTCAGCTGATTACTTCTGCTCATGTGTGACACTTTGCATTTGTCCTTAATGAACTGCACCTTATCTTTTCCATACTGTTTCTCCTGGTTTTCAGCTGTGCTGGCTCCCAAGTTTCCCTTCTCACGTAAGCCTGTTGGAAGCACCTTGTCTGACAGCTTTGTTGTGGGAGATGCAGTTTAGGAACTGTGCTTGCTAACAGAAGCAGAACTTGCTAACAGAAGCAGTGCTTGATGAGCAACTGAAAGACACTTGGATGCCACCAGGATTTGCCATTAGTTTGGGATCTTTGTATGTTTAAAGGGAAAGTTTTCTTTAGATCTTTACAAAAACAAAAGACTGAGGTGATAGCTACTTTCTGTCTATCTTCATAATGCATGTTTCTTGTCTTTCCAAATGCATGCTACGTTTTATGTAGTTTAAATAGGATGTGATAACTTGTCAACTGTGCTTTCTTAGGCACCTGAAATGTTTCTTTTGAAAATAATGCTGATCTAACTTCCAGATGCTCTGGGGTGGATGCAAGAGCTGCAAACAGTGCAGCTCTGAAAGTCACCTGTGATGGGGACAAAGAAAGAAGCTTGGATTCTGCACTTTGTAATGCATTGTGCTTGCTGGCTTCTGTTTTCTTGAGTAAGAAAATAGGATAGAATCTAACAAGAGTTTTGTAGGGATTTAAAAAAAAATCAGTGGGATGAGGCAAGATGATGCACTCTTGAAGGTGTGTTAATACAAAGAAAGCCCTGCTGATACCGATCGCATGTTTCATCTTTCACCAGTTAAGGAACCAAGTCATTTTTTTCGGATTCACATGTGATATTTATCTACTTGTTTAATAATAACAGCTGGAATTATTATAACTGAAAGTCAGGAAGTCTTACTGGGCTCTCAAGTACTTCAGATTTTGTTGTCTTGGTAGTTTGTGTGTGGCAAAACACAACAGCAGAAAACGGAATAAACCCTCAGATTGGGTCATTGGTTAGCAGAACTCAGAATAAGGCGTTTGAAGGATGACTTGACTTTATTTCAGTTTTGTTTGCATTACTGGATTTTGTCTGCTTTGTCTGCTTTTTGCCTTGCAGGGCTCTAGGAGCGGGTGGTGGCTGATCTCATGCAGGCGGGAGGTAAATAATGAGCTTGTGCTGGTTTTCTGGCAGCAGAGGAGGAATGGGGTGCCCTTTCTCAGTCACTGCTTCCTATTTTCTTTTTTTTTTTTTTTCTTTTTAGTAGTACTTGCATTGAACTTAGAATTTCTGAGATTGATTTAGAAATGCAAAATGATTCTTAACCATAAAGATCATGTGTATACTGACATCTTTTCTTCAATAATTTGCATTGAATGTATGTGAATCTGTAGATGCTGGGGATAAGAGGTGGGCACCAACTGCTCTGGTCACTGAGGCTCTTCTCTGATAAGTTACTGTTTTTGTTTTTGTTTTTTTTTTAAATAAAGCATTTTTATTTTTCTATCAAAAACAACTAACCATTCAATGTGATAATGCTTCATGTTTTGAAGTTATTTGAAATCACAAAATGTAGTGTGAAAAGTAATTGATTAGTCCACAAAGCCTTGTTTCCACTTTCCTACAGAACAACATAATGAGTGAAGGATGCACAAGATGCCTTGTGGAGGAAGTTGTATTTCTGATGCTCTGTTTTCTTATATAAATTAAATGCAAGTTAGCTGCAAAAATTGCATTACTTAACAATCATACAAACAGCGATTGGGAATTGATTCCTAATAATGTGGAAGGCTATATAATTATGAAACCATTATTCTTCTATAAGGTAAAATATACTGTTTTTCTAGGTAATGTTCTCTGTAAAATCATATACATTTCTGAGGAAAAGTTCTCTGTAAAGGTGATTATTTGATTTTTAAGTGTAATGTCTTCTATTTTTTTGAAAGAAAATAAGTAGCCTTGAGAAACTGAAATGTCATCAGTGGTTGATAAAGGCTCCTCTGATTCCATGGGCACAGTGGAGAGACACTCCCTGAAATGAAATAGTAGAGAAATTGCTTTTAGGTTGTGCTTACTTCTGGTAAGTGATATTGGTAGCTTTCATAAAGCATAAAGTTGGCTAATATTTTGTAACTTAAAAGCATGTGCAAAGCTGCTTTTCTCACATCTGTTGGTTCTGTGAGGATAAGGAGCTTGACATGCAGCTTCTGTCTTTGCATGGGATTCAGAATTGCTCCGTTCTGGTGTTAACATTATCCTCTCTAATTATGGCAAAGGAAGAAGAAATCTGAATATGTATTTTTGAAATGATTTACTGGCTAAGTGCTTGCAGAGCTGCAGTGTTATTCACGGTTAATAGTGGAAACTTAATAAACATTCGTTGCCCGTCTCTTCCCTATTCTTTCACCTTCCCCCCCTTCCCTAGCTTCCTTCCTTTTTTGGTCTTCAGACTAAAAGAAAAAAAAAGAGGAAATCCTAAGGTGGAAAACAACGGAAGATCACTGCTCTTCTATTTCAGTGTTAAGAGCACATGTCAGTGCTGTAGAGAGTTCATTCCTTCAGCTATACTTGCTTCTCTTCCTCCACCCGCCCATACTGGAATGAAATTGAATAGCTAATTATAACTGAGGCCAAAAAGCTGTGACTTCCTGATATCCTTTCTTCTGCTTGGGATAACAAAAGACCCAAAAGCTAAATCTCCTTTCTCACTGGGACAGCTGTAGTTTTGAGTGCTCAGTTGTGTCAAACAAACAGGCTTATTCCTGTCCCTTGCCAGGTTAAAGAGGTGAAGTAAGGGTACAGAGATCTGCCCGCATATACTTTGCCATTATATTAATCTTAGGAAAATGTGCTAATGATAGTAGTATGTGTCCCAAGTTAAACACTTTCCAGTTACTTACATAACAAGAAAATTATTTTTCATACTTTAAAACTTTTTTTGCAAATCAGATTGGAAGACAAAGTATTTGCATATAGTCCTTTCTGCATGCAAGTTAGGCTTTTTGTAATAGTTTAATTATCCAAGCCTTTGAAAAAAATCTTACCATCAATTAATTGAAAAAGAGTAGTAAAAGATGCCAAAAAGGGTAATATTTTAGAATATTACAGACTTTTTTGAGGAAGTGTGTGATGTTCTTGCATGTGTGAGGTAACTCTTGGCTTAGAGTTTAATCCTCTTTGAAGGTTGTATTTTGAGGTGTTCAGTGTTAAACAATATTCAGAGGAATCGAAGATAACAGGCTCCCCAAGTTCTGATTTAGGGTAGTATGGAAGTCTCTCCTTCTACAGTCACCTGCAGAGTTAACATTTTTTTAGGTTGCCCTCTGGTTTCTTCTGCGAAACACTGTGGTTCTGTGTTTTTT
Organism: Oxyura jamaicensis; assembly: GCF_011077185.1. Classification (NCBI taxonomy): domain Eukaryota; kingdom Metazoa; phylum Chordata; class Aves; order Anseriformes; family Anatidae; genus Oxyura; species Oxyura jamaicensis. Next base: position 28,348,117 of record NC_048893.1, read on the forward strand.
TTTTTTTTTTTTCTCCTGCTTAAATAAGTGGTAGCTTTTTCTCAAGCTATGCAATTTTAATCTGCTCTAAGAGGCAGTATTTAAAGCTTGTTCCCTTGGTGAAGAGCATTGGCTTCCTAGCAGCGGGAAGGATGTGTGGGGTCAGTTCTGCTGCTGCTCCCAGTCTGTTGTTCAGTGTTTGACCGCAGCCATGGCTCTTGCTTTTTCACATTTAAACGTGTTCACGCTTGCTTATGTTCAGAAATTTCACTGGGAAGCCTGTGAGACTGAAAATTGTTGGGTTTTGATGTATTTACATGCAAAGGAAAGTGTTTTGTTTCAGTTCTGCAAAGAGTGTTCTGCTGAATAGGCTGGGGCTGGAAAAGCCATGCTTCTAAAAATGTGTATTTAATAAATGTATTAAAAAAATAACCCCAATTTTGAAGGTGGTTGAGATAAAGTACAGAAGTTAGTTGTTATATTAAATAGGTACAAATTGTGTGGTTTCTTTTTTCCCCTAAGTCATTAGAAAAAAGCAACTTGGTAAACAAAGAAAATGCAACTGTAACAATAGACTTGCGGTGAAAACCAAAGCAATTTCTCCCATAAAGATCTCTTTGGATTTATATGTTTAAATAATGCATCTAGCTCTTTTTTGAGCAGCCAGCTAACTGCATTTTTGTTGAGTCCTCAATGTGGCTGTGATGCTGATGGAGATCTTAGCACCGTGTTGCTGTTTCACCTCTGAGTGTGGTTTCCTTAGCAGAGGAATGGCCAAATAGAAAGAGGCTGTTGTGGAAGGGGCTTGGTGTTAGAAAAGCAAAGGTAGAGCCAAGTTATTTAACCACAAGGTGTTGAATAGACTGTTTTAAACTAGCAAGCTGCATTTTTTGTTAATCTCTGAAATTGATTTATTGTTTGCGGAACTGTCGTAGCTTTGGCGTTTTAATGGCCCACATAAAACACCTTTTACGCTTTTATGGACCTTATGCAAAAGCTCACAAACACTAAAGACTACAAATACCGGGTTTTGCGTAGGCTGTGCACAGTTACGGTACCATATGTTAGAATAATTCAGGAAACTTGCAATAACATTGTCTTGAATACAAGGAAAGAGCTTAGGTGAGCTGAGTGTCATTGCGTGGGGGTCAACGCAGGCATGGCCTGGTGGCTCTGGGGCCGTCCTGGCTCCAGCCTTGTGCTCCTCCAGCCTTCTGCTTTTGTAACAAACAGTTGGGAGCAGGTTATCTGGCTGACAACAAACCACCCTTTTGGCAGGGAGGGACTCCTCCATGCCAACCCAGAAATCAGCACCTCTAGTTGGGCTGGGGCTGCCCCCCATGGTAGACCAGGGTTCTTCCCTTGCCTTGCTGGAGTGCCTTGGAGCTGCCAGGGCTCCTCTGTCTGGTGCTGGCTGCATCAGGTGAGGTAAGTGTGACAGTAAGCTACAGCCTAGTGAAAAGTTTACTTAGCCTGTCAAGAATATATTGTTGTTTTTGTGGGGTGGGGACAAATAAGGAGTTGAAGTAGGTGGCTTAGCTTTGTGCCTTCTCATCCGGCTCTAGTGGTCTGGATTCATGAGTGTGCTGTTTTCTGAACCTAATGCTGTTTCAAAAACATCTGCAAATTTTAGGCTGTTCCTACTTGTTAGTGCTATTCAGATGGTTTTAATTTGAGCACTTTGACCAGCTCTTTTCTATTCAACGAGCTGTTCATTAAGCTATCTGTGCTCTCCAACTGTCTCCACATGCAGCAAGCAGAGCTGTCCAAGCACGTGTCTTGGAAACGAAGTTGGGATTGACTCTTGTCAACTCTGAACAGACTACTAAAATGCAGCGTGAGTGTCACAAGGTATGAAACCAAACTCTGAAGTTGCAACTTCAGTTTTGTTGATACAAGATTTTCTAAGTTTTCCAGGGAGCAAAACTTCTGGAAAGAGATAGAACAAGAACAGAACCAAGAACTAGTAAGTGTACTGAGAGAGTTCAGTGAAATGTAAGCAACTAAGTAAATCAAAATGAGCACAAGTGTGACACTTGTAACATCCTTTCAAGGGGTCTGTGTCTCATTGTTGCACCCCCAACTGTAGTGGACAAAACTTGAGTCCTTTCAATAGAGTATGGGAAAGGAAAATAAATATTTCTGCCTAGCATAAGCAAAATACATACTTTATAATGATAACATTTGTGTGGTTGATAGAAGACTGAGTACCCTTGGATTAGCGAAACTTTTCCTAAAAATGATGTCTCAGTCCTGTCATTCAGCAGCATTATTGTTATTTATGCCCCAAAACTAGTGCTCAAGCTCAAGGAAAGTACTCTTTTCTTAATTACGTGATTTTTATGTTCTGTACCAAATTTGGTTTTAGGTACATTACAAGAACATTTTAGGACAGGAGAAATCATTTGCCTATGTTTTATGGGGATACTAGACTCTTCACATTTAAGACCTTGAAGCACCATCCTGAACTCTGCTATGGTAGCTGTAAAGCTAGGGGATAACATAATGTTTATCATATTGGAGGTGCTTTCTTGTGTCTTCCCTCACATTCTCCTCCTCTCAGGGGAGCTGTGAACTGACTTACTGTGTTCAAGGCTTTATTTGTTGGAGGTATCCCTAGGAGGGCGTGTGGTGGGTATGCTTGCTGTACAACAGTGTATGAGAGTAGGGACTAGAAGGTGATGCATGACCTGAGTATGTATTTCTTTCAAAGTTTTTTCAAGCAGGCAGTCACCTTGTTTGTGACACTTTCAATTGCTAAGTGTTTTCCACCTGTTTTCATACTGGATTTCCAATTTGTCGCATCTCCCTGCTGTTCAGCCCTACCACAATGAACTGAGAGTGAAGGAGAGGAAAAAGCTATCGTGTGTCTGATCATTGGGCTGGCTCAGATCAGGACTGTGTTTTTTGGAGAGCTCCATAGCACGATCTTAAAATATATAACTTGTCTGAAGAGTTTAATAATCACTCTTTTTCCTTTACAGTCTTGAATCATTTACAGACCTCTAAAAGTAAAGGGGAAGGTAGTTGCTAGCAGGCTTCAGTACCCTACCCTCATTTTTTGCAAAGACAGCTTAATAACCCTCTGTGTTCACATCTGGATACATGTAATTTGTACAGGAAAACAAGTGCCAATATCAGTTTTCAAGAGGAATTGTTTTGTGGGTGATGTTTCCTATAGAAGGGTAGATAGTTAAATTGCTTATCATTAACTTGTCTTAAAAAGGTTAGGCGCATCATTCTGTGTGGACGTGGATCTAGTGACTGTGGGAAGGCATTCATGCAGCCTGTGGTATGTCACACCAGCCCCCGGAGGTGAAAGGAATGCTGTGGCCTCAGATGTCACATTGAGATACTGATACTGCTGTGTAAATGATGCTGTACTGTTCACGTGCTGTAAACCTGATTTAAATACCCTGAATCTACAAGCTTAGAAGTGCAACGGGTTTTGTATCATTACCATTGTAATCTACACGTGTACATATCATACAACATGATCCTTTCTGTATAAAGTTAGTTTCAGGCTTACTGGCTTATATTTCTGATAATTTGAAGAACTTAGAAAAACAAACTAATCTTTGCAGTTGTGTGGAGTTGTATGCAAAGATCTTGGGCAGGTTATTTTATGTTTAGTTGCAAATTGTTTTTACTTGGAAAATATTTGTTTCAGTAGTCTTGCAAAGGTGAACAGCTATAGGTCATGAAGTAGTGTAAGTGAACTAAAACCATTTATGCTAATTATGTTTTTATTTTTTGTTTTTCTTGAAAATAAGGAAGCTTGAAGGTTGTTGCAGCAGCTTCAGCTGCGAGACTTGGACAGAGATGGACCTACAGAACTAGACTTGGCAAACACAGTAGGGGATAGTGAGTACTGGACTTGGGAAGCAGAGACTGGATTGAGGGATTTTGGAACCTAAGCTAAGTGATAAGTAGGGGCAGAGGTCAGAATCACAACATGCTTCTATCACGTGGGTTTTGCAAAAGGCTTACTAGTAGACCGGCAAAGAGGAAAGCTGGTAGGCACAGGAGGAGTCACAGCTGTATGGAAGACACAAAGTATGGAAGTGTGGGAAGCTTTCTCTGTGCTGTACTGACAGCCTTTTTGGGGCATCAGCTGCCTGCCTGCCTGGGATGGAAGTTGTCATTAAGGCTTGCTGCAAAACTTGTAGAGTTCAGGCAGCGGTGGGAGCAGACCTTCTGCCCAGCCATTTCTCGAGGATGTGCTGTCAGGGATTGTGTTCTGTAAGGGATATATAATGCTACTTGTGGTGCTATTCAGATATTATTAAAGCACACTTCAGAGACAACACCATGTTGGGATACTGAAGTGCTTCATTCACCTTGAATTTTTATGGTTCTTTGGCTGTGTAGTTGTAGGTAAGGACCTCAGATTTGAACTTTCTGTAATCAGTTGTATTTATCTCAGTTTGTAGGTCATGCGGGTTTTAGTTCACTACATAATGACTCCAAGAGACTCTTGAATGCTGCTAATGAGATTTCAGCTAATCAAAAGTCCTGCTCCTGTGGTGCCGAGTCAGGGCTTGCTGCTCTCTGAACGAGCTGTTCCTGAACATACAAAACTCTCAGTTGCGGAAAACTGCTTGGAAACTTCTGGCTGAATGCTTGATTGTGACCTAAGAAGAGTGCTTGAATTAGGAGAACTGATGGCATAATGCTGTTTCCTGCATGGCATGCTCAGCAGCTAAGCTGCTAGTGCATTAACCAAGGGTAGGCAGTTCTCAGCTACATATTGAGGATTCAGTTGCTTAGGTGACCTACAGATGACCAAGACAATGGCTGATGTTGAAAGATACAGATGGTGGCAGGAAAAGATGTTACCTTTAATTCTGTATTACTGGTGTAGTGGATTCTGTTAATACCGTGTTGCTTGTGGGAATCAAGTTTGAATTTCATTTGTAGGGGAACTTTCAAGTGTCCAAACCAATCGTGATTAAATGACACATTTAGTTGGCTTTAACAGAGTGTGGTGTTCACTCTACAAAGTGTCAGCATTCCTGGTATTGTTTGTACCACCTCACTTAAAAACAGTGAAATGTAGGGACTAGCAGTCCCTGGTGCTTGTGTACCAAAACCACCATTTATTAAATAAAAAGAAGAGTATGTATTTGTTCAGAAGTGTAGAAAGTGATGAATGAGTGTGATTTTGTTGAGCTAAGATTGACTGCACATCATAGGGCTGCTTTTTTTTGAGGTCATGCCTGCTGGAGGCTGCTGCTTAGAGCATGTCCTGGAGCTGCTGGCAAGCATTTTGTTTAGAAAACAGAGTGAGTGTGTGAGTGCACGTGTACCAGTAGTGCTTAAATACCATCACAAAGGGCCTTTGCAGTGAGTGATAGGAGTTGAACCTCTATTATCATGAACTGTGTACTGCAGAAGTACAATGAATGCCTGTAATGTTTGTGAAATGGCCTTTCTACAGATGAATCACAATAGATAATTTTAAAGTGTTTGGAATTCCTATTTTCTTGCATAGTTCACCTCTGTCATCTTAAATATTTATGCTTTCTAGTTTATTCTCACAAATATGATTTCAGTTTTCAAGTAATGCAGCTGTGTGTTGTGGGAGACCTGCTGGTGACCTTACTAAAGACTGAATTCAGGCCATTCGGCTACTGTCCAAATTCTATGCCAGCTTAGCTACTTGACCACCTGCTTCTGTTTTTTCATTCCCTTTGCAAATGTAGGTTTTGTTCATTTTCTGGCATCTCAGCTTTGCCTTTTGTAAAAAGAAATTAAACCACGCGGGCAAGGTCTACGCTCCAGAGTGCTTGAGGGTTTTTTCAGTTCTTGCAGTCACGTGAATTTCCACTAGCTGTTCCTGCAGGGAAAGAACAGAGGATGGCAGCTTTCACGCCTCCATGTCTGCACTGCCCAACCAGGCTCGTGCGCTTCATCTCATAGGACATACAGGCAGCTGTGCAATTCTGCATAGTCATGCGGCAGCTTTCCTGCTCTGCAGGAAGTCTTGGATGTCCAGGTGGGATGTGTCCAGGTAGCACTGACGTATGCCTGGGGTGTGACTGTTCCTTAGGCTGTAAAAACACACAGTTCAAGTTTGTTGTCTCTGCTCATACCTCTCTAATATCAAAAACTGAAGGGAGGAAGAAGGAAACACAAATCATAAATCTGACTTGAAGACATGATGGTGAGTGCCTTTCTGAGCATCAATCTTGTAATAGCCCGTAGCGGCTATTAAGCGCTGCATGGGGAGTCTGCAGTAATGACTTAGGTTCCCACGTCTGCTACCGACCTGCCCATTGACTGCGTCCGAGTTAAGCGACCTCAATGCCTGACTTGTAAAGCAGACACTGAAAGGCTGGCTCTCGCTGCTGGCTGAGAGCTTGAGTGCTTGTATCCTCTGACATAGCTGAGATACTTCATGAATTGCTGCTGTGGTTAGCTGAGGAAAAGTAAAGAAAAAAGGGTTGGCTGTTCTGTAACTTCTTCCTGTTCTAAACAACGCTATCAGCTACTAAAATTTGTCCTGTTTTTGTCATCAGATATAACCATGATGCAGTGATCTAAGTGCACATAGATGTGAAGGAACTATAATTAAAAATAGGAAAAATCTCAAAAATAATTTCTGGTATCCATGCAAATGCCAATAGATAGTTATTTTTATCTTGAACCTTTTAAAATGCATTAGTCATGTGGACAAAAGTTATGTCTGTGCTGTTTTTGTCTGTTGCTTCTGGAGACTGCCCTGGAGAAGCCACATCTAATTGAAACGCGCTTTGAGTCCCCAAGCCCTTGGCACGCTTCCAGCCCACCCTGACAGTGCCCACGTCGCAGTGAGGGCTCATGGCATCAGTTGCATGAAGCCACTTTGCTTCTCCTCTAGGGCACTATTGTACCGTGCTGCTCAGAATGCCGATGTGCCTGGTACTGCTGCACACATCAGCATTGCTGAGTGTCATCACTGCTTCATGGTAGAGGAAGGTCTGCTTTCCAGTGTCCACTGCCTTTCTCTGGAGACTAATGAAATGGAAATGTATACATTTGGTGTTCTCACAGTCACAGTCTACCCAAATAGCTTCATGAAGAACATCCATTTCTGCTTCAGCTTCCATTGCCAGGACATACTGTCATGTCTTGGAGTTGAGGCTTAAGGACCAGCAATTTCCCCTTGTTTTTTTAGTAGGAGTAGGAAAAAGGGAGTGGTGTCTGAAGATGGAGAAAATGCCAAGTCAGGTCAGATGCCTGGAAAGCCAATTTCATTCCATCTCTTTTGCTTTAGCCTTTGCAATGACCAGGTGTATATTTACACCCTTGCGAAGTAGTTTTCTACCAGGATCATTTGTGTAGAATTATTTGTGGACTGAAATACATTTTTCTACCTTTAGTAGCCGTAAGAAAGATGCAGTGAAGCTGTAAGAAAATGCAGTAGCCTGCATTTCTGGGGCAGTCTGCAGTATTGCATGTTGTTGCCCCTACTCACAAAAGGAAGGAAGAAATTGGAGTGACTCCTGTATGAGCACCTTCTAGATATCCCTTGCAGGACCGAAAGGGTATTGGGTAAGTTTAACACCACCGTGGTTTTTTCTAGGGCTGTATGCTATGGACCATACACATGGAGTTGCTGTGCCATCCACATCTTTTGACCTGGTTCTGGTGCATACTCGTAGAAGGAGGTGGTCCATGTTTTGGCCACAGATAAGTCCCCATGTGAGTCATGGGGCACCCTGTGCCATGTTGCAGTTCTGTGATGTACTGGCACTGGATTTCAATGGAGAAATTCTGAGAGAGATACTGAGTCATACTGAGAGAGATGGTGGTTGCCCAGCTGGGTGGGATGGAATAGGAAGGTACTGCAGAACCTGTGCTGTGGTTAGACTGCTCACTTTGTGTGTTCTCTTCCATTGGTTTCTGTGATACCTGCAAGAACTGGCATCTTTCAAAAGGTGGCTTGACCACCTGGATTGTCTTCTTTCTGCTCGTTGTTTGGCAGGGGAAGAAAGTGTGCTGAGCAGGTCCTGGCTTTGGATTTGATCTAGATATGAGTCAGCTGTGCACATACTTGCAGATATTGCCTGGAGGAGTGCAATGTTGTTAGCTGGCTCTATTGCTTGTTGGACAGATTACAGTGACTTGGCAGTGCTGAAATGGGAACTTTGGCCTGTGAGGCACAGAGTCTATTAAAAGGGTTGACTGCCTACATGTTCCAGCATTTAAAAACATATCCATTGTGTTACGATGATGGGATCTGGCATCAGGGCCTGGTTATGCAGTCTCCACTGTGAAGCGTCTCCAGTTAAAAAGTTGAGGAGAAATTGTTAGCTTTTTCTATGCCTCCTCTATACAAGCTTCGATGGAAACACTCAGAATTCTTTAATAATAGCTTACTAGTTTTGAAAATTAAATTCTGTGATAAAAATAGCACACTGAGCTGCCATTCTTAAGCTTCCTGCAGTAAATATTTATGTTGTCTTTTGATTTTTTCATCTAGTGGGCACCAAGGATGTGCTTAACAGCCAAACTGACTTTCTTCCATTCTCACATTCCACTTTTCTCATTTCCTCCTTCATAAAATCTACCACAGAAGAAGCCCACAACACAAGATGATAAACTTAAAAAACAAAACAGCAAAAAACACAAAAATCCAACCCCTCTAAATCAAAAGCAAAATACAAAACAGTCCAACTTGAACTAATTAGTCTTGTATCCTGCTTTCATGATAGTAGAAGGACAATGAAGTTGAGCAATTGCATGGAAAGAAATAAATGAAGTGTGGTTGTGTTTGTGTTTTTATGTGCTTTAGCTCATTACTCCCGAACATTCAGAGTTAGGTGGAGAAAAGTCTGGGTTGGTGTCATCACGTGGAGCAGGATTTCTTTATTTCTGGTGCTGTCCTGTTTAGTTTTCTACTTCCTGAGTGGCAGAATGTAATTGTATCAGTCGGGGAAGACATTAACTCTTTGAACCTCTTACTGTTAACCTCTTGTGCAAATCGCGTACTGCCAGCTCTTGTTTTAGTGTCCACTATGGAGATTTGTTTTTCACACTGATAAGCAGACTGTGCCACGGAGTAGGGGATTGCTATATGGCAACAATTTGCCACTGCAAGTTAGGAGTAGTAGGATCTTGATTAAGATGACAAATAGTTTTTCTTGATTTACCCTAAGCAGCTGTTAGAGCATCTGAGCTCTCCAGAGATTTGATTAACTAGCTGTGTGTGCTAAGGATGTCTGGGCTTCAGTTTTGATAGATTTTGACAAGCCTCTGTTAGGAAGACTTTAAAAAGTAGATAAGGGATTGTATTTTGTAAGTAATCAGCATAAGCCAGTTATGCTTTTTGTGGCTGAAATTTACAGCCTTATTTTTCAGAACAAATACAAATAACTGGAAATTTTGTGATGCAGTTCACTGTTTTGTATTTTGTTTTTACCTTTTCAGTCTTAGGCATTTGGACAAAAGATGCTATCAATGTCAGAAGCAGTTGAGTGTAATAACAGTTGGGCTGAGGTCTGACCATTAGTTTGCCCTATCTTGTTAGGTTACCAAAAGAAGAAACAGGATCAATATTCTTTGTTATTTTCTAGATTTTGCCGCTGGAGAAAGACTTACACTTAACTCTGGCTTAAAGGTTTGACAGTTGACTTTGTTATGCCACATTAAACACAATGTGTACATGCCACACGTGAGCTATTGATATTTTCTTGTCTAGTCTGGAGGGAGTGGTCTTAAGTTCTCAAGCTGTCATGCCCAGTAGAGTCTTAAGCCCGTGAATAAAACATCATTACATTAGTTTGCTGTGACAAATTGTATTCAGTGTGAGTGAGCAACAGTTTACTGGGAGCGGGTTGGGGACTGGCGGGGGGATGATTCCCACATCCTTGCTGCAAACTAAGGAAATGGTGGGGCCAAATCAATTTACTTTGCCAGTATTTAAATGTCTTTAAGGTGTGGAATCAGTAAGGCCTTGTTATCAAAAGCAGACTGACAGACATCCACAGAACCTAAACAAAACCAAATCCATTGCCAGTTTCTGTCATTCAGACTAGCAGTTTGCCCCTCTCCCAACAGAGGGTAAGCAGAAGGGAATGGGGAATGGACCTTGCTGATTTCCAGGGTAAAAGTGGAACTTCTTAAAAACGTCCAGTTATCCTAAGATATTTCTGAAACACTTACTTCCAATTGATCTTTCTGCTTGATATGAGGATTTCTGAAGTATCTGTAATAGAGAATTTGAATTAGCACTTATAACAAGACAAGAATGTATTTTTTGACAATAACTGTGGCATTTCTAGATTTGTCACAGTAACGCTGGAAAGATTACTTTAAACAGTAGCATGGACACATCTGTAGAAGCAGCTGCTTTTAAAAGAGGAATAATTTGCATTAAGAAATATTCAAATTTATATTTAAATTTAATTGTTTTCCTCATGTTTATTAAAGTGTCAACACTAACCAGTGCGCCAGGGGGCACTGGGATTCCCTGTGTCCCTTGGGGTTTATTTGGACAACATCTTAGCTCTCCCAGTTGACTTGAAAATTAGAGATGTTCACTTTAGTCATAGGAAAATAAGGTCTATTGGAAAAATCAGGATTTGGTAAGATAACGCCAGAGTTCTGGGAACTTGGAAACTGTCAAGAGAGCTGTTAGAAGAGAGTTTGGGGGTGATGGAAGGATTTGTGAAGAATGGGCGAGCAGCAGCTCTCTGCCTCTAGCAGGTCCTGAGGTCTGCTGAAGCCCACGGATATGGGCAGAGGAATGAGTCTGAAGCATCACCTGTTTCCTGTGGCTTAGCAGCAGCCTCTTAATTACCTGTCTCGAAGCACTTGATTGTGGAGAATTTATTTTCCTCTTTTTCACAGAGGGAAGTAACACAGTCTGCCCATCTGGTACTGACCAACTGAGGACGTGGGTGCGCTGCTTTGGTCTCCGCAGACACTTCATGTGCTGCTGATGTTCTCTGCTGCCACTGCCCTTTGCAGTCTGAACCGAGCAGGGGTGCTCAGCCCTTTTTAACCTCTCTTCTTCAGCTAATGCTCAGCTGATGTCCTCATTTCCAGCTCTCCTCTTCAAATTCTTCTTGCATGCCTTGCAGCAGATCACTGCAGACAGTGACAAAAAGTTGTCAGTGGGACTGATTTGGGGAAGTCAGAACTTGGAGCTGTGAAAGTGGAAGTTATCTCAGGCAGGAGCTGCAGGAGGGGAAGTGAAAACAGACAGATGATTAACAGGCAGATGCCAATCCAGGGCTCCCTGTGGTAACTCTGTTTGTTCACATGCTTTCTGTATTATCTTGTGCATGTAAAAGCTCAGGTCTGATGTGGACCTGAGGGCCTCCTGTCCTGCCTGGTGAGCACCCCAGGTGTGCGTGTGCCTGCTTTCCTTCAGGGACAAGCAGAGCTGGCTGTTCTGCCTTATATCTGCCCGTGCCAAGAAACAGATTCAAAATACTTTTCATTCAGAAAGTATGGGGAAGGCCTCAAATTAACTCAGCTATAACATATTATTTTCATATGATAGTTCTTAAAGTTCTTGGAGGGCATTGATAGCAGGGGCTTAAAAGCTGTGATTAAATACATCTAATGTCTGGCATGCTGGAGTGCTGGGGGCTTTAGGTTCTGTTGTAATGGAAATGATAATCTCCATCGAGGTTTCCACCCTCATCCACACCCAAGGAGTGTGCCTTGAACTGGCGGCACATCTAATGGACAAGTTCCTTGTACATGTCATCACAAAACATGAGTGGGTTGGTATAAAGCATACTGTGAGAGCTACCTTGGTTCTGTCCATCAGCTTATGTCAATAGTCAAGGTGTCAATAGTCTGACCTGAGGCCCCACTGAGAAAAAGCTCAGAAAAGGAACAATATGAATCAAGGAGAACTTAAGACCTGAAGTTGAAAAAGCTTCGAATATGCTCTGAAAGCACTCAAATAAGCGACATGAAATTAATTCTCAATTAACCTCCACTACATATGTGACTATACAAACTGGTAAAATGTGCATATAGACTGAGATTTATGTATCATGCAGTGTAAATGTTGGAAGATTGCTGTAGGTGGGAATTTAGTAGGTTTGAGTGCCCTGGTCAAGTCTCGCATGTGAGGAATAAAGACTCATCCATGGGCCATCTCACTGGTCAGAAGTGGTTACTTCTCCATGTTTCTCATTATGCAAAACCCTATTTTTAGTTGGTTTAAACGAATTTAGAAGTGGACCAAATGGAGTGAATCTTGTTCTCATGAATTATTTGTGAATCTGAAGTACCAAAAAGACTTGAACATACCTAAACCAGAGAAAAAGAGAACTTGTCCTTTTACTGAAGAAAATAAAAACAAAAAAATAACAAAATTCACAGACAAAAACCAAACAACCAAAAAACAACAAACATATAATTTTAATTAAAACATTGATATTTATTTTTTAATAGCTCATAGAAATGGATGATATAAACTCGTTCCAGATATTCAGTTTCTTAGTGTTTGTTCATGTAGCTGTATTATTTTAACAAGTAATTTTGGTGAAGTATTATGATTCATGATTGGCAGCTTCCCTAGTAATTAGCAGTCAATTTTTTATATTAATGAATGTAATAATCAAAAGCACTTTAACTCATAAAAACAGGCTAGTAAAAAGAAATAATTACTGAGAGCTACAAAGACTTGGGAAAATGCTATGGATTTTCAGTTAATTTCAATGACTATTCAACGTACTTCTAAACTTCTGTAAAATGAGCCTTCAGATTTATTTTAAAAATAAACTATGCCTGCATTTCTCTCCATGCTACGAATAAACTGCTTTTTGCCAGTTTCCAGAAACAGTTGCAGCAAACTTTTTTTTTTTAGCGGGCCTGATATTTCTTGCCATGTCAATGTACATATAGTACTGTCATCTGTCTTGTACTGGATTTGTTTGTGTCTATGATTATTCAAATGACTGACAAAAAAATGAAGTAGATTCTTTGTATTGTAGAAACAGGAACTCTGATAGAGATGAGCCCTGTTAGATTTCTTCCCTGTCTGAGTTTATTTAATCAGTGCCAATGTTTCTTTAAGATATGAGAGAGCCTTTATCTTATGGAGGAATAAATGCTAGTCTCTGTTTTTAACAAATTCTTTGCAGAGAACAATCCTACTGTTACAGTAGAGTGTTCCAGCCAGTGATCTATAACTTTTATTCATGAAACATAGAAGCTGTCCTAAATTTTTAAGCCACCCCAGAAGTGTGATGTATGACTTCTTATCTTTTTCAGGACTGCGATTGAACGTTAATGTTTAAAGTTAACCACTTACTCCAGCAAATATTTGGGATATCCTTTAAGAAACATTACTCATCCTCTAGTCTTAATTTTTCACTGCCACTTTCTGTAGAGAAGTGTAAGCATAGGTTAGACTTCAGTGGACTTCTTATTTTCTTTCTTTTACTACATGTCATAAAACTTCATGCTCAGTGATTGTTGTCAAGCATTTGATTATGCACGTCTGTTCAAATATTCCGGTACCACATCATACTTGCCAAATTTTCTTCAGCTCTGCATGCGTGCCATTCTTGGGGATGCAATTCCACATTAGATGGTTTGAGATATGACAGGAAAAACACCAAAGTAACTTCATAAAACTTCATTACATAATGAACTTCAGGAAAATCATTGACATAGTATTTGTTTCTAGTAGTTAAGATTCTTGCTTTTAGAGTCTAACCGGTAGTATAGTTATAGAAGCATAGCATTTTGGGCAAAGCCTAAAGTGGGTGGCATGAGAGAGCAGAGGCAGAGTCAAAGTATGTTTGAGGGACTCCTGGAGGTCCTCTCATCCAACCTCCCTGGTGAATCAGGGCCTCCTACAGCAGACTGCCCAGGACCATGTCTAGGCACCTCTTGAGTATTTCCAAGGAGGAAACCTCCACAAGCTCTCTGGGCAACCTGTGCCAGTGCTCTGTCACCCTCACAGTGAGAGAGTGTTTGCTCAGAGGGGAACGCCTGTGTTCCTGTTTGTGCCTACGGCCTCTTGTCCTGACACTGGACACTGCTGAAGACAGCTTGGCTTGATCTTCTATGTACCTTCCCTTTGAATTATTTGTATGTGCTGAGATTGCCCCTCAAGCTCTTTCTTCTCTAGGCTGGAGAGTCAAAGCTTGCTCTGTCTTCATAGTAAGAGATGCTCCAGGTCCTTAATTATTTTGGGGACCTTTTGCTAGACTCTCTTCAGTATGCTGGAGTGAGTCTGGCAATAATGCTTGCTCATTTTCAACGTAAGGGTCCACCAGGACCGATGGATCTCTTTCTGCAAAGCTGCTTTCCAGCTGGGTGGCCCCCAGCCTGCACTGTCAAGTGGGGTTGTTCCTGCCCCAGGTGCAGGACTTTGCACTTCCCCTCACTGAACACCATGAGGTTCTTGTCAGCCCATTTGCCCAGCCTGTCCAGGTCCCCGTGGATGGCGGCGTGACCCTCAGGTGTGTTGGTTTCTCCTCCCAGTTTTATATCATCTGCAGACTCCTGAGGATGAACTCTGCCTGTCATCCAGACTGTTAATTAAGATGCTGAGCGGGACAGTATGTGGTGTGTGGCTAGTTGCTACTGGCCTAACTGCTGCTGGCCTACAGCTAGACTTGTGCCACTGATCACCTCCCTCTGAGCGCGGTTGTTCAGCCAGCTTTCAGTCCAGCTCACCGTCTGCTCATCCAGTCGGTACTTCGTTATCATCTCCTTGAGGATCTTAAGGGAGACAGTGTCAGAGGCCTCCCTGAAGTACAGGTAGACATTATCCACCACGTTCCCCTTGCTGACCAAGTAGTCTTTTCAGTACAGAGGGCTATGCTGTTGGCATGTGTTTGGACAGAGGGATGTTTAACTTGTAACTTCAGAAGTGTTGCTATGACCAGATTTGTTTCCGAATCTGTGCTACAGGAATCATGGATCCTAGAGCCTCATACCTGAAGTTACGAGCTCTTCTGCTTAAGGTAAACGACTGATGCTATGCTAATTGAAAAGAAATTTCATTAATTGCAGAATGGCTTAATATTTCAAGCTGAATCTAAGGCTTTTTAATTTCTGGTTTTAAATTTTTTAAAGACTTATTTCATTGAAAGCGACTAAGGAATGACCTGCAGTAGCTGTATCAGTAGTCCCCTGCTTGGCCTGACCTTACGTGATTAAGCTTATCTGATTGTAACAAGTATTAGGCTTTTCAAAGATAAAATTACAAAAAGTTTTATCATATTTTTCTGCCTTAAGGTTTAATATAAGTAACTCCAGAGCGAAACTTAAGCGTGAGGACAGCACAATGATATTTTCCCATCTGTTAAGAACAAAGAACCCCCCCCAAAGTGTCCCACAGTTGCCAGGTTGCCGTGGATACCAGCCTTCCATTTTGTTGTCTCTGGAGTGGATGCGTCATGTACACACTTCAACTGGTTCAACTTCTGCAAAAGTAATGGTAAATAAATTATGTGAGGTAACTAACCTTACACCTTTTGTCTGCTTAAGCACTTTTGTGTAGGTCTTTATGATGATAGATAGCAATGTTTTACATTGAATTTCTGTATTACTTGTCCAACTGAACGAGGGCTTCTGCTTTGGTGACTCTGGCTACACGTTTTTCATGAAGCTGCAGAAATCAATAGCAAAAGAGAAGTTACAGCCCTTTTGGATAAGGCTGTATTTTGTTTAGTGGAGCATTCAATGAATTTCCCTGAGTTATTTCATGTTATATAGGCTTGCTTATTTGAGGGGTGTACGTGTATACCTTTTACCTGGATTTGTAGGAATGAAAATAAGCAGCAGTTGCCAAACCAGGAACCTTTAGTTTGAAACGTTCCAGGTCAGGTTATCTTAATTTTTGCCACAGTAATGAAACTACCACGTTGCTAACTAAGCGGGAGGTCTTGTGAGGCACAAAGGAAAAATTAAGGTAGTTGTGGAATATTTTACAGTATGTGAAAATTAAGTTAATACAGTTGTAGCTGAGTTTGACAAACATAAATACTGGTTTGTGGCAGTAGGTGACATCTTCTATGGTAGAGATACAAAGCCTCTTTGAAGTTGCATTTGTCTGAACTTGGTCATAAGATGGGCTCATCAGTCACATGGGCACCAAGCTGGCCTCTCAATGCCTAGTCTAGTGTGTGGCCTTGGAAGGGGACACGTCCACTGGACATCTAATATTTTTGATTACATGAAATGAAATATTGACTGTCAAAGAATATGGTCCTTGAGAAACTGCAATGCACTTTCTTCTAATGCTGCACTCTGCAAATAACATCAGTGCAGTAAAGATGCTCTCCTTTGGAGAAACAGGTACAAAAGGGAGCAAGCATAGTTTTCCATAACTATGAAGCCAACTTGCAGCTTCTGGAGTCCTTAACTGTGTGCTGGGTGATGGGCTAAGGAAAGCATGACTGCTTGGGTCCCTGTGGAGCTCTGGGAATAGACAGGCCTGACGAAAAGACTCGGGCAAGATCTTGTCAGCCATTGTAGCTGAAACAAAGGGCCAGGAAGGAAGGGGGCTGATGTGTATGTGTATCATTTTTAACCCAGAGGTGTTGGAATGGCTTGAAATCTTCCCCCTTGACAAAAAGAAAATGTACAGCACAGGTTTGGGGGAGATACTTAGAGTTGCTCTGGAGCTCCTGATAACTGTAGAGTAGTAGAGAATCAGATAATGTGTTACTAATATTTAAACCTTAAAGTCCTTATCACAGGCTTCTTATTGCAGTATTTAGTAGCGCCAAAAAACTGTCTTTTTAATTTTAACAATATATATATATATACATATTTCTTTAGGGAGTAAAAAAAAAAGTGTTTGAAACCCTTCACTGGGGGATTTGCATTGTTCACTTATTTCCTTTAATTACCTTCCAGGTTCTGTCAGCCACAAATTCCTTGCAGTATAGTTTTAGCAATAAAAAATAAAGAATAATATACAGGGCTTGGGCTGGAAATAAGGAAGATTGTACTCTATTTTTAGCTCGTCCTCTGTTTTGCGTTATGACATACAGCAAATTACTGAACCTCTTTCGACGATCATTTGTTAAGCCTAGGAAGAAGATTAAATTCTTATTTGTAAAAGTATTTGAGGATACTTCAGA
Source organism: Oxyura jamaicensis (assembly GCF_011077185.1). NCBI lineage: Eukaryota > Metazoa > Chordata > Aves > Anseriformes > Anatidae > Oxyura > Oxyura jamaicensis. The sequence continues at coordinate 28,365,153 of NC_048893.1, forward strand.
CAATTAATTGTACGGTGCATGTCTTTTTTACTCTTTTTATAATACTTAAATATCTTCAATACAAGTGTTTTTCTATTAAGTATCAGAGGAAAGTAATACATTAAAGTTCCTTTAATTTATGTTGTTGTATAAAAGGGGTTTTCCAAATTACTGGATGTCATGGTTGAGATGAAGTATAAATAATGCATAAAAGGATTTTATAGTGAAGTCTTAAAATGTGATTGTGTGAAAGTAGCTGTGCTTGCTAGTCAGTCAGACCAGTCTGGTACCTGTCTGCTCTGTTCTTTTCCATTTTGACAACGCAGAAGTCTAATAATGCATTTCTCCTGAAATCATGCCTTCAAGAAGAATTGAAATGTGATAACTTAGCATCTGAAAGAAGTATAGAAGAAAATAATAAGCAAATTAGTTTTGGTAAAATATGGTGTGTGCCTAAGATTAGTTGTATTTTTTTGGGTAGTCCAGGAGGTGAACTGCTAAGTTAAAGGCTTTCTCTGTCTTTCATTAATTTTAGGGTATAAAGTAAGAAACACAGGCATTTTAGGAGTCAAAACCAGAACAAATAAGCTTCAGTGCAAACCTGCATTAAGTATACTGCAGTCACTCCCTTGTAAGGTTTTTATTTCACTTTCGCTGAGAGAAAAATCTGAATTATTTGGTCAGAACAACAGGAGGAGATTTATCTTAATGCCATGGAGCCTGGCTCACAGGGAGGAGCAGTCATATGTCAGAAGTACTTACAGAGAGTGCAGATCACTGCATAAAATATACCTTATTAATGTTTACCTAGGGAGTCTATAATATTGCAATGATTACTGTGAGTAGACCCCAGCTGTATGTTGATAACAAGAAGTCATTGTATTTACATGGTAATTGTTTTTTCGAAGACATATTTAGAAGTAGCAGAGTTAATTGGGGTCAAGCTGTTGGCTGGTATATATGGGCACAGTTCCATTAACTTGAGCTTCTCCTGCAGTGAATTTATCCTCTTCTAATAAAAATTTATGGCTTTAATGCTTTCTAGTCTTTGCAAGGATTGAGCACAGATGTTGATGCTTCTTCACATAGAACTGGGGATCCTTTTATTTGCAGCTGTTTATCCATGTCTGTTGATGAACAGGAGAAAAATGTCTTAATGTGTTTTACCTGTCATAGAAGTGGTTAAAATGAAGTTCCTTGTCTGAATACAGGCTGGCCTTGGTGCAAAGTGCTGAGTCCACTTCCAACCTCTATTTTTTTGTGGTACCCTTAAATGTGAGGAAGAAGTAGAAGTTATTAGAAGCGCTGCTGCTAACTTTCTTTTCAATGTCTTTCCTGAGTTCCCTCAAGCACAAATATGTGTGCCAGATACGTGTCGGGGTGAACACACCTCTGGATTTGACCCTAATAGTCTTTAATTTGGTTGTGAGAGTTGCAGATCTCCTGTGGTGGAGGAAGGTTGGGCAACAGTCCCTTTCCTTGGCTCCCTTGTAGGCAAGACGGCTATTTCGGTAAGAGAGATGAGGTTTGTTGGCTGTCTGTTTGAGATTTGTCTGAATGTTTATTCACGTTTAAACAAACACGTTTTATGCAGACTATAGAATTAGTCGCTTTTAACTATGAAGTCAGTTCTTTCCTAGGACTGAAGAAAGCAAGGAATGAAAGAAGCATATCTTGTCGTTGTATGGTGTGCTATTAAGTTTTTAAAAAATAAATCACTAGATAACGCTAAAAGGCAACATATTGCAAGTTCTAAATGTGTGGTTTGAACATGTATCCCCACTCTCTAACCTTGCTTCTGCTAGGAAAAGTGGAGTGAAATAAAGGACAGCATAAGAGATTGCTTTAATGACTAAATATCATCACCCGAAGTTAAATACAGACTGATTTTCTGTGTTTTTACTGTGCCTGTTTTCAGTCTTTGAATGAGAGTTTTTGGATCATGTATTCATAACACTTCAGTCAAAACCTTTGACAGTTTTTTCAGATGGACTGTTACCTTGACAATTGATGTCTGAAATCAAGAGCAACAATGAATTGTGACAATTACATTTAGCTGTGTAATTTAGCTTTTAGCTGTGTTGAGAGCCATTTCCTTAGTTCTGTAAGAAATGTATGATATTCAGCAGAATTTTAGTTCTTTTTTCAATATGTTGGGTCAGGATGGTTTATATCAGTAGAATTCCTAATATAGCTACTGTACTTACTATTTTAATGATATTAGAATAAGAAAAAAGCATATTGCATTATTTTATTGTACCTTGTGCTTCCAAGAATTTTCACGTGCAGCTTCTTTGCAAATAGAAGGTACAGTGCCCAACCACTTAGGTCTGTTTTTTTTTTTCTTCTTATTTTCAAACAAGAAATGTCTTGCTCCTAAAGATTTGGCTTCAAATGCTGAACTTAACTTTTAGATAAACACTTACTTGTAATACTGTCTCTTGGGTTTATAACATGGTAAGTTGCTGTAGAATATTAACACTTCTAGAAATGGTATTTTATTATTTTTATGGTATGGTCTTAGCGATCTAATATTCTCATTGCCAGTGGATGCTGTTTAATGTTACAATGAGTTGAGCATGGATACGAAGGGAAATATTAATGGTGATTTTTGAGGAATTGTTATGGCAGATCTCATGGAAGGAAGATATTTTCAGCTTTTGTCACAGAGCAGTTTCTAAGACATGGAGTACACATTGAGAAGATAATGAATCTTTTGCCACCTCATAATCCAAAGAAACACGATATCAAGAATGGAAGGAAATACTAAAAGGAAACACTCAAATACCTGATTTCATTCCAAATATGTGAATGGGGATACATTCCTCAGAAGTTCCTAATGTTAATTAAGAAGTTAAAGTGACCCTAGCAGAGTGGAGCTCGTTCAAAGTAACATTTCGGCTCATCCGCTGCTTTTTTAGCTTCTGTCTGTACAACTTTCCTGGGTGAAATTTCATTGTTTCCTTCCTATTCACTAAATTTATGCTGAAGCTCAACATTTGGTTCAAGTGTATCCTCCCTGTTGAAGCAATCACTTAGGGTACGTCATAAATTGCTTCAATTTAGGTTTACTTTTAGCAAAGGGGTTGCATCCACACACTGCACAAAATAAATAAATGAAATCCAAGACTGAAAAGTAACAGAAAGCTGGGATGGATTATATAAACTTGTTGATATCGTGCTTAACTGGTTCTCAAATAGACAAGCATATCCTTTTTTTTCCCAGTTTACCTCCCCCTCCCCAAATATCTGCACTTGCAAGTAGTAAATTTTACACTAGAAAGGGAATTTCTAAAAGGCTTTCAGTGCTGGCAACAATTCGTAGAAGCTGGGCAGTTGATTGACCGAACTACGCAGTTGTTATGCCTGCTGCTTTCGGTTCCCTGGAGGAGCCGAGCTTGTTTCTCTTGTCCGAGCTGTGACCAGGCTTCGTAGGAAGTGTGCGGCCACTCGAGTTTTGATTTAATGTACATCTTGAGGAAATAATAATCTTAACGGCTTTGGGGCACGAACACATTACCTCCAGAAACACATTTCTACAGACTAGCGCAGGTAGGGCATTGGGATATTTATTTGCGGATTTAGCAGACTACTTTATAGAGGGCGTGTTTGTTTTTGCTGGTTGGAAAGGAAATCTGTGACTTACGGGTGCTAAGATAGGCTCCATTCTGTACAATCTAGGAAAAGTATGAAATGCTGAAATCCAGTCTACTGCAATGTAAGCGGCATTTTGCTGGGCCTTTCTTTGCCTGCAGTTCTAATGGTAGCATATCCCTGCTGCTTCGGTGCTGAGGTTGGTGGGCTGTAATGTGTGTTTGGAAGGACCGCTTTCAGTTGTGCTTTTCATGTGATTTAGGGATCCTGCTGTCCTGTTAAGAGAGGCTTCATTCCAAGGTCTCTGAGCAGTTATCAAAATGTTCTCGAACCCCCAACCCCCCCCCAAAAAAAAAAAAAAAAAAAAAAAAAAAACACCAACAAACCAAAACCATCCACCGCCTCCCTCCTGCAACAAACTGGAGTTTCAGATCCCCCATAGCACCAGTGGCTGGTTATCTTATAGGCCTTAAACTCCCTGTTCTCTCCCCGCTGCACGGAGTCCCCATGCCTAACTGAGCACATTCAGACTCTGAATTCTTCCACCATGAGAGCCACTCCTGAAGCCGTTCTCTGGGCGACTAGGTGACCTGGGAACTAGGGGGCTATTTATACCGTTTATGCTGCTGAAACTATGGAACCACTGACTAAAGGAAATAAAAAGAAAATTCTGCTTCTCACTCAACAGTCTCCTCCTTGTAGAGTTTTTCTCAAGCATTTGTTCCAGAGCGCACCTTTTCTATTGCACGTTATTTCCCGTGACATCGGGCATGTCTCATGTATTAAAAACAAACATATGGAAGCACCAAGAAGGTGACCAAGCCAGGCAATAAAAATGTAAGGTATGAACAGTGCGGAACAGAGAGCTGGTATTATTCATGGTGTGTGGGGAGATAGGAAATGAGAAACTGGCTTCTGAATTCCGATGGCACTGATAACCATGACAACAGTGGCTAATACAGATCGGACTGCAGCGTAACGTGCGGTAAAATGTAGTGAAGGGGTAGATCTGTGGGGTTTTATTTCAAATTTCACCAGTTTGAATTGTTTCATTTGAAATACATAGTTCTGAGTTTTATATGAAAATAAAATGTAGCATGACATATAATGAATGAATCTTAGCATTCAACTCTCCAAAAGTAATTTATCTTCTTTTTATAACACTTCTGCTGCTCATTACAGTCTTTCAATCTTGTTTATTCTGTTTGATAAAAGGAGCTTAGCTTGACTGTTCATTTGCAACGATCCATTCGTATTTCTTCCTGCAGGTAAAACCCTGTCTCTATTCAGTTTTTAAGTGTTGGGTATAACTCCTTTCTGTACTATTCACAGACTAAGGGGTTGGGTATTAGAACAGCAGTAAATTGCTTTAAATCAACCAAAATGGGGAAAATCAAGCAGGATTTAGCAGGCACTCAGGGAATTAATCATCCCTCAGTGTTTCATGTGTGGACTGCTTCACATGTGAGTGTAAACATCTAGATCCGCTCAGTGCTTATTAAATGCCGTGCTTAGTCTGTTTGTTAGCTTCCCTGAAAATTCAAAAGATAATCAATGGAGCTACATATAGCAAGTTAGATTGCCATACATATGCATTTGGTTAATGTACAATTTATATTAAATGAAGATAAATGGGAGTTCATCTAGCTGAGAGGCCAGAATTTTAGCTTGGTTTAACTTACGGCCAGTTGTTGGTTCTGATTCTGATACCTACCCCCACTGATCCCCCCCCCCCATCCAATAATCTACAATTATTTAATTACTAGGCATTTATTTTCTCTTTCACAATAGCCACAAATTCAATTCATTTTTTTCTTTGCTACCCATGTGTGCTGATAAGAAAGAATTGAGAAGTTGAGGTAAAATACACGCATGTGACAGTTCTGCATTACTGGTGATGCTGTTAGGAACTCGAAGCAAATAAACTGGTGTTTCAGCCATGCTTGAAAATGGGGGCTGTTTTTTTTCACCCACATAATTAAATTGTAAAACAGAAAATCATCTCTTACAGACAGGTCGTGTGGCCTTTCTAGTGAAAATATGGAAAGGACACTTTTAATTGGAGGTGTGATTAATTTTCCAAGAGGCCAGGGTCTGTGCTTCAGCGGGAGGTGTGAAAAGAGCTGCTCGGGAGCCCCAGCACTTGCCAGCAGGGGAGGGCTCCTCGCGGTGCCAGGGCAGGGCTCATCACCTAAAGCTTGTGGGCTTGTGCCCTTTCAGAGCAGTTCCTATTTCAAATATTACTTCTGATGGTGGCAGGTACCCTAGCAAGTATCCAGTTCTTCCTGGCAATTTTGCCAAGCACTTGCCTTCCGTTTCTTGCTGCAATTAGATGCAGTAATTACTGTAAACAGGAATTTCTGTATGAAAAATTTTTTCCTGTTATCAGTTCTAATTTGCTAGCCTTTCAGTTGCATTGTCTACTGTAATGTCATGGGAGAGGCTGAATAGATGTTCCTGACCTACTTTCTGTGCTGTTCGTTACGCTACGTATCTTTACCACATTGCCCCTTTAGGGACCTGATTTTTCAGGGGGAACAGCTCCTGATATCTCTTCATACAGATGCATTTCTGCTGCTATCTAAATTTTGCTGTGGCAAAATTAAGAAGCTTTGGTCTCCATAGTGTCAGTCCCCAAAGAGAAAACTTCTTTCCTTTTCTGATCTTTGTAAGAAGCTCTTGCAAAGAGTTACTTTTCCCCAGGGAAATCTTCTCTTCTTCCTTTTTCATACCTCACTGACAAAAGATGTCCATGTTATGAGGTGGTGGACCTTGTTGTCAGTGGGCTCTCTTGCTTCCAGTGGGCTCTCTTGCTTCTTTACCAGTCTTCCTCTCACCCTCTGGCAAGATGATCTTTCCAGGTGGATAAAGGAATGAGCAGTCCTATATTCAGATACAAAATTACACGTGTGCAGTTGTCCTTCTGTGCTCAAGGTAAGATTGGTCATACCTAAAACTTACAACATACTCTGGCTTCACCTTTTTTCTTTTTTCATGGATTTTACTGCAGAAGGGTTAAGGAAACATGAACTTTTTTGCTGTTTCTTCAAACAGTTTCTAGGAAAGGGGCACTTGGATCAGTCCTAGGCAACAGCTAATGTTGAATTTGGCTCATTCAGGGTCGCTGTTTACTACACTTTCTCAGTGGATGCTTGGTAGGTATCTCAAATCTCATGACTTAGTTGCATTCTGTCAGCTCTCTGTGAGGGACAGTAGTTGTGCTTTGCTATGCAGGACTTACAGGGGGCCAATTGTGGGGAAAAATGCTTTACTGGGGGATAAGAGCTCTTGAAAGTGTATTTTTATCTTTTGCCTCTTCCATAAGTTCACTGTTCAGGACAAAACATACTTAGGTTTTTAGGATTAGACATGTATAGAATTAGGAACAGGGACTTCGCCACAAGTTTCTGCACGTATTATTGGGAAACATGAAGATAATCATGTAATATTTGCTTCATCATGGATTGGATCTGGCAGTCTCCTGTCTCAAACCTCTGAGCTGGTGTGTCAGGATATAGATCTTAAATCTGGTCAAACGCTTAAAAGTGGATTTACATACAAAAGCAAGAAAGCTGCTTGTTTTCTAAAAGGCAATCCATAAAGCAAGGTAGAAAAGGACATTATTTCCACATTCAGAAAATATTTAGAGAAGAGAGGGAGGGAGGTACCCCGTGTACCTTAGTTTAACACCTTAATTATATTCTGGCTGACTGTGTGCGTGAAATGAAATGAGAAGAGATGCTCAAGAAAACAGTCAAGTATTTCAAAACTGCCATCCATCTCGCGTGCCTTCCAGGAAGCTACAGGTAAGCTAATCAGGGGGAAATGACTTCTAGGCAGTCGTGTACTGTTATTTTCCTAAAGCCAAAGCCTGGGATCAAGAAGAATGATAAGCTCTTTAAAGTTGCTGCCTGGAAGAGGTATTTTGAGCTAGCGACGTGTACGTAAGTAAATGAAGCGCAGATTCCTGCTGCTCAGGAGTTGGAGGAGCGTGGGGTGACGGTGTGCAGCAGAGGCAGGGGCTCTGCAGGATGCCTGCCATCTGCAAGTCCCCATACACTGCTGCTTGGGTTCTGCTAGCCTGTAGTACAGCTGCAGCTGTGGAGAGAGGCAGAGAAAACATAGGTGTTTGTAAGCTCTGTGGAGGAAAATCATCTGTACATGCACAGGTCTTCTGTGACTCTTCCTGCTGTCACTATGCTTGTGTGAATGTGTGGAAAATCCAGCTGGAGGCAGCTGTTTTGGGGTCATTTTAGCAACACAATGCTTGCAAGCCCTGGAAGAAGAGTATCCAACACACAGAAATGGTTAGTGGCCTCTGAGTAGTTGACATGTGCCTTGCACCAATTCAGACATGGGCCTGTGTTAATACATGTAGTAATGGTCTGGCCGTCCTGGGCCTTGCTGAATGACAGAGCTGAGCAGCTCAGCTGGGGAGGAGAGACAGGCGCAGTGGAAACCTGTCATGGTATGAGAGACTGCAAGGCAGTATGAGGTATCGACTGCCCTGTAATCATAACAGTCTGATGAGAAATGTGGTGTTGTGCTGCAGAAATTTCCTCTGAAATCAGGTGCAGTGTGGGTTTTGTGCTGTAGGGAATGCAACTAGAGGGTTATTTCAATGTAGTTCCACAAAAGAGAGAAGAGAAGTCAGAGGTACAGCTCATCCCCCAGCTGTAATGAGTTTCTCTAATAGTTGTGAAATATTTGTCTTCCTACTCCTGATACTGTCTGTCAGTGCTGGTTCCTCTTTTTCCATCATGACATATTTTGAAACCAGAGAAATATTTTTAGAAACCAATTTTCTCTGGCATTCTTTGTGAATGCAGCCTATCCCTTCTGGAACCTGTAACTGTATTTATATGCACTGGACTCCTTTGTTTTTATAGAGCTGTGGAAAATAATTTTAAAAGTGTGTGGGGGGAGTAGAACACAAGTGGCTATTTTGTTGTTGTTGTTTTTGCTGCTCTCTTCATTTTGTCTCCTGCAGAAGACGGGACCTCTGAAATGTGGAAAAGCTGAAGCTGTTGGGACAGAACTCATTCTGCCACCTCCAGGGGTAGCATTTTACAGTGAGATTTCCATAAACATACAAATTGATAACTGTGCGTGTGGGGAAAAAACAGCAGCAAAGCAATAAAAAACAAGGCAAGAGGTGAAGAACGTATATGTAAGCACAAAGCCTCTCTAACTTGCTTTGAGTCAGTCAGCATCTTGAGTCAGTGGTTAGTCTGAGAAAAGCTCACAGCCTAACTTGAGAAATGCAGTGACTTGCTCCTTGCACAACCCCTCAGAAGCACAGCGGGCTCTTCCCCAGGGTCCAGGGAAGGTCTGTCCTGTCTACCCTGTTACACACCTGAGCATGTTAGGGTGTCTACAGAGTCAGCCTGGAAGCACAGGAGATAAGAAGGTTGTTCGTATTCATCCTGCTTATGATACCTGTTTCTCCCTTCAGTGTTCATCTTCTAACTTAATATGGAGTTACTGTCATCAAAAGGGGCCTAGTACTCACCAAACGAGTGATAGAGTGAGACCCAGAACTCAAAACACCTGTGCTCGTACTGTTTGACTGCATACAACATACCTGTCTCGTTCATGAAATGTTTTTTTCCTGTGCTTTCATCATCCTTGGTGATGAGCTGTGTGTTTCAGTGTCGGTGGCTTTGGGTGATATGCCAGTTGCTGAGCAGTCAAAAATACGTGCAGTTCAAAGCAGCTCTGAACATTGAGCAAGGGGAAACAGTGACACAACCTGTAAAAATCTGGTTTGATGTTCTCTGGCATATTTGATTTCAGTTTGTGAGCCCAAATTTTATTTTTCCTTCTTGGGCAGTAATTACATCTCAAGTATTTTAGAAGTTACAGTCCTTTTGGACCAAACACGTTTTCTGCAAATCTAAAATGGAAGAAAAGGCCAAACTAATTATTGGCAAATGTTAATTGAGTTAAAATCTCTATTGTGGCTAACTTGAGAGTTGAAAATGAGCATATTAATAAAATGCTCTTGAGAAGAATTTACAAATTTGATACAAAGAATTAATGAGGAGTAGACTGAACTTTAGCCTGAAGTTGAGTGTTTCTTACAACACTTCAGCTAAATCAAAATGCAAAGGAAGGACACTTCATCTAATGTGGGAAGAGAACTGAATAAAGGTTTTGGAAAGAGAAAAATTTCACATATGGTTGTTGTTAACTTACAGCCACTGAAGTGCAGAATGAGACCTACAAGGAGCATTGGCCTTTTTTTTTTTTCCAAAGAAATATCAATAGCTGCCAGGTTTGTTTTAGCAAGTAAGGGAAGACCTTATACAACTGATAGAAACAGCAGAAAGGTTTTACTTGACATAAGGTTTCACTTCTAAAGGGAATGAAGATACTGGTACTGCACTACTGTCCACTTGATCATGTGACCATATTTTTAATGAAAAGATATTCTAAACTGAAAATGGAGTGGCTGAAAAGGAGGAAGAAAGAAAAATAAAACCATACAACAAGTGTCCCTGGTGTCCAAAAGTATTTCCTCCATTTTCTTTGTTATGTTTATTGACATTATGAAAACATTGTATACTTCTGAAACTTTTTTCCAGTTAAATGCATTTGTTAAATTGAAGCTCAAAAAGATATTTCTATTCCTGCTGTCCTTACTCTTGTAAGCGGATTAAGGAATAAAGTATTAGGAATAGATTGGAAGGAAACTTGGCTTCAGAGCAGAGATTTGATAAATGATGGAAATATCGTGGGCACACCTTTTTCTCTCTCGCAAATTCCGTGTGCTACATAGGCTTCAATTTATTTCCCTTCTGTAGTGTGGCTTTCCTAACTAAAAAAACATTCTGCACAAGTGTTTTCTGTGGCTTGACTTGTGTGTGCACATGCACGTAGAAGCTGACTAGAATGTCCTCTCCGTCTCTTCTGTATTTGAGTGGGAACGTGATTGTTTTTGTGCAAGCTGCAAGCATTGTGGGTGCTCAGAGGAAAATGCTGGCTGGACTTCTGCATGGTAAAAGCCAGAAAGCAGCTGGAGTAAATGATTACTGAGACATTAAAACTGGTAACTACAGGGATGAAACAGGTCTCTGACTAGACTTGCGGAGGGAGGGATATAAAATATTGGTGGTTGTCATCAGGTTCTGTATCAGTCTGAGCTAAAATGTGTTAGATGAATATTGGGGCATGGCTAGCATGTCTAAACTGATAGCTGAACATGATTTACAAAATGGAGAAGGAGTTCAAGAAAAGATAAGATTTAAAGTGGCTCTTGTTATGAGGCATACATGCAAATTTGTACATAGTGTATACAGTTGTATATATGTATACATATAGTGGCTCTCAATATTAGGCACACAAATTCTCTAAAAAGTTAAATGATGGGTACTTTTACTTCATGACATTTGCACGTGGTAAACGTGATAGGAAGCATTGTTCAGGGTTACAGGCTACACTATTTAAAAGTTAGATGTCCATTAGAATTCAAAATGCCCTCACAGAGGAGCCCTGCTGCCAGCACCTGAGCACGGACACCAGGACACCAATACAGTTGGATTTGTCAGCTTTCTCAGAAAAGCTGCTGTGAAATTCCTTGAGAGGAAGCAAAGTGGCTGGCTTTGGTATGTTAAAACAGTGGCTGGTGAATCCCATGTGCTTGGCTCCCCTCTAGGGCTTTTCAGGTCCCCTTGCTGGGCAGAGTGGGCAGCTCGGAAATAAGGCTTGTGAAATCTGAGTGGTGAGCCTCTAAGTACATGTGTGGTTCTAAAATTCAGTGTGCTTAGCATTCCTCATTCTGTTTTCTTCAACTTTCATCAAAAACTGGCTTTGTGTGATTGAAAAAGTAAGAAATTCAGAGAGAGCTTGAACAAACATGAAGTACTTGTGGCTGTGTACTCAATCTCATACAGATATAAACAACTCTAATCTCTTACCCTGCCCTCCCAAATAAACTGCAGTTGAACAAATGACAAATGTATGTATGACTTCAAGCAACATGCAAAAGAACAGCTACAACCCAATTAAAACAATCAAACAAAAAAACCACACACTTTATCTACTCTCCTCTCTTAAACAAAAGTAAAATTTTGCACTTTGGAGCTTGTGTGGAGAGTTATTAAATTTGGCCTCTTGCTGCCTGAAAACAACATTAATTCAGGATCAGAGTATCTGTGGAAAAGGCCCACGAGCTTCCACTTCAAACTGAGTGTTTCAGCTGGAGCAGCTCTGCAGAGCATACCTTCTGCAGAGCAGCAGCTGAGGGAAGTCCCGGGTTTTGGTCTGAATGCCAAGTCTTTAGGGTTTTTGCATTAGTCATTTTTGGGGAATAAAATGGGAAGATCCTTTCTCAAGCAAGTCTAGCAAAGCCAGAAAGCCATATGTGCCTCATACATGCTTTTATTCCATCTCTTCAGTCAAAGTCTAGTTTGTTGGAGATTGCTTGCTGGGTCAAACCCTTTGGAGGGGAGACCTGCTCCTCTACCTTGTCCCTGAATGCCAGTCAGGTGTAGGGGTAGAAATGTGTATAGTTTTCAGCAGTTTGGGGAATATGCACCTATAAACTGTGAGAACCTAGAGAAATGATTTTGGCAAGAACTGTTACGGGCTTTTATACATCACAGGAGCATAAATTCATGTCTGTGGTTACAGTGACATCTAAGCAAGACACCCTAAAACTCTTGTTAGAATGTTAAATGGCTGATCAGAAATAGAAGGGGTTTTTGAAACAGCCTGAATAAGACAAGCCTGATGGGATAAGTTGGTGTGTGCGCTGGTTTACGTGGTGCATTGTAAGGAGCAAATTGTTGAATCCTAAGGTAGATGCCTGGATGCAGCTGGGGAATCGTGCTCCACGTTTATGACGTGCATTCACTGCCTGAATTCTTATACAAAGCTCTGGGTGATTTGATGACACTGAGCAAGCATATAAAAAAGGAAGATTTTTTTTTTCTTTGTGAAGTAAAACAGAGATGCACAGTGTGTACTTAAAAACGAGGGGCCCTCCAAAGAAGATTGTGTGACTGCAACTATCTTAATTTCTATTTAAAATAACTCGCCAGCAATCCGGGTACACAGTGCCACTTCCCCCCCTTTAAAATACTGATGTGGTACTTTGTGAAAGTGGTAATCTTAAATATTCCAGAATGCTTTGTATAAGTTGGAACATATCTCAGAAAGTTTATTTATTCTTCTTCATATAAATATTTTGAATTATGGAAGAAACAGAAATACATGGTGGAAAAACAGCCTTTTTCTTGAAGCTGATGCTCTTGACACCAAGGAATTCAGTCTGTTGGTTCTTTGTGGTTAACAGCCGCGTGCTTACACACGTGCTGTGTTACAATCAATATTACTTAAGCCTGTGGTTTTATTGTTACCTGGTAGCACGTTCCTCAAGTGGCCTGTTTAATTGAAGAGCAAATTATTGGAGAAATATTTCCCTCCAGTTGCCTGATTGTGCATTATTTACCTGCTCAGTATTTGCAAGATGAGATAACAATTTGCTTTGCCATTGTATAAATCCGGGAGCTGATGTTGTGGTATGCATGGTATGCTTGTGTGGATCCAGACTGATGGAACCTGATTCTGCCTAGGTCCTTTGGACACTAATTCATTCATTACATATTCATGTCTATGCGTGGTAAGGAAAGCTTGAAAGAGAAAGTTCTTATATTGGATTTGAAAAAGCTAACTATGTGAAATTTCTTTTTCTAGCTGAAACTTCTTTAAATCTCAGACAGGTTTTAATGAAGACGCGTTTTCTCAATGTCATAGGAAGTTGTTGGAAGCATTTATCAACAAACTTGGTGTATTTTTATTATTTATATGTTAGTCTGCTCTTGAAACTTTCTACTTCAGACAGTTTGTCAGTCAGGTAGAGTGTTGTAGCCTGTGGCCATGTGAAGATTTCTGCTGTCTAGTTTGTAAGAAGAAGGACGTTGATGAAAGGTAATTATTGGACAGGCTGTAAAAGGGCTTGGGCTAATTAGTTGTGACTTCAGCTGTAAGATGACTCCTCCAGTAGGCGAAGCCTGTGTTTTGTATTGAAATAGTATTGTTCTCCCTTAAGAAAAGCCTACAGCGAAAATATTGCTCTGTTTATTTAAAATGCAGCCAGTAAAATGAAAGCATTCTTGTCACCTGCAGTGGCTGCCGTGCTGTAGGCAGCTTGAGTTATTACAGGTAAATTGATAGTGAAAAGCCTTTCTTTCTGCAGGATGATTTCATTAGAGAAAATTAATTGCTGTGCAGTTGTGCAGCCCGACACAGCCTTCCTAACTGAATTTACACCATCCAATCAGACCGTAGTCAAAAGTTCATTATGTGGGTACTGTATACCTGGAAGAAGGGAGAAGCCTGGGTAACGCTAGGCGTGTAGTACGGGAGCCACTTCAGTGACCCTGCAGCATTCGCTTCGGTTTTAGCAGGATTTATTGCCCCCAGCTAAGCACTAGCCACACAGGACCTGAAATGACTCTAAAACCAGCTAAGCGTTCCTGCAGCGCTTGGGTTTGGCATGGGTGCAACAAATGGATAGGGCCAGCAGGGGCCTGGTGTGGTACCCCAGCAGATAAACCTCTCCTGAACGCAGAGAACTGGCTGGGGGGCAGCACAAAGCCCTACTTAAACTCGGTGCCATGGGGTTTGCGAGACTCGACTGCACTCAAATAAGAGTCGAGGCTGGGGGGATGCTGCAGCACATAGTCCCCAGCGGTCACAATTTGAGGAATATGATCTTAAAACACCGGAGCTGCTTCTACATAAAACTAGCTCAGCTTTATAGCCAAAGTCAGGAGAGATTTTTTGGTTCCATGCTAGTAGTGGAGGTGTTCAGCCAAACCTGCTGTCATTCTTTCTCTGCTTCCCTTGCCTTCAGTTTTTCTTTTCCATACCTCTCCACGTTGTCCCAGCCCAGCCCTTGCTTGCTTCACAAAGTCTTTCATTGTGTCGGCTACCAAAAGCACTTGTTTTGAGACCGAACTCTGCTTCCCTGCAAGCTTAATTGCATTCCCTCAGTTCTCAACATCTAAGGATGCCTGGGTTTTCATGGTTAGTTATGCAAGTTGTGGATTGTACCCCTGTCCTTTCATCCCTAATTGCAGCTTTTAGAGGTCTGGGATATGATTCAGTGCAGTATCTAAATGTTGCTTGTGTACACTTAGGGGCCTTGCTAAATTTTGTCATGGAGTACAAACCACAAATGCAGGCAAATGGGGGTGGGGGAGAAAGCAGTGGTTCCTGCCTACGAAACATAGATGGATGAAATGGCACTGCCAGCTGGCTCTGGGATTCTGTTTTATGTTTATGCCTCTCTTGTGAGCTCTTGTGAGAGATGGCTGTTGCATAGATGTAAGTATGCATGACAGAGGTGTACCAGTTGTGGTCACGTTTTTCAACTCACCAGCTACTCCTTCTTTTGAAGATAGACTTTAGATACTGATGAATTCTCCTTTTAGATATATAAGAAGCTTCTTGAGTGCAATCAGCCTCTGTAAAGGCAATTCTTCCAGTACAGTTGTCTTTCTAAAAGCTATCAGGTCTTCAGCTACTGCTCTCAATCTCTAAGGAAACAGGCTTTTCAGTTTCTTCTAAGACAAACTACAGGCTCATTGCTACATGTCTTTTTCCTTTTCCCAGTTATGTGAGAGCTGGAGGTCCAGCCTCTGCCACATCAGTTCTTTATCAGAAATGAATAAGCAGATGATTTCATATCTTGGGTGCGATTCCAGCATTTTCATGATAACACTTAAGCTACTGTCTAGTTGGCAGTAAAATATATGAATGCACTGCCATTATTTATATACTCTGGAAAGGAGTACAAAAATTGCAATGCAAAGTATGTTAATTCATTTTAAGAATTGGCCTTGTTTTCCACGATCACAGCTGTAGCTGTTCCCGACCCCCCCCCAAGGATGTGATGATGCAGATGAAAACAACAAATCTTGCAGCATCTTATAAACCACTACGGAACGTTTTGAGGGAGACATCTGGATCTCATTCACTTGTGGAACTGTTGTTCAAGTCTGCGGTCACTACAGTCCCCACGACCGTAGGGGTGAATAGGAAGCAAAACAGTAAAGGGAATGCTGTCCAGAAGGAACACTAAAACATGCAATCATGATGTTTTTAACCATCCTTCACATGCTGCTGATACAAAAATCCTGCCCACTTTGGTACGAGTTACAACTAGGAGGCTTGCCGTAGTGACTTGTTGCATCTGTACGAAGAGGAAAGGCGGTATTATTTGCATTAGCTGATGTGCTTGGGGTGTGCTTCGTGTTCACGACATGTATGTTAAATAACTTCACTGTTTCCCTTGATAAATAGGAGCTGAAGATCTGTTTGGTCCATTTTTATAAGGCTTTTATATATCCGATTTGGTACTTGATGAAGCTTGGAACACCCTGAAGGTTGGAAAGTTTCAGTAACAGCTAGGTATTTCAATCTCAGCACCTGAACGGTGTTTGAGCACTTCCAGGCCATTAAATCTATGCCAAATTCTGGCAGGTCTGACAGCACAAACCTAGTGGAAGGATCCAGGTTAAATGGGTTGTAGAAGGAAGAAATACATTGTTTTATTTTGCATCCATGACTAGATGACTTGTAATTTGTATTAATCAATGCAGAGATCTGTTTTGACATCGTACCTTTTCCTAGAGTTGTACATTTGTGTTAAATAGTTTTACTGCTTTAACTTAGTCTTGGGCAGTTTTACTAACATTAAAAAGAATGTTTTTGAATAAAGACAGTTTCAAAGTCTACTGCTGTATAGCTGTGTTTCTGTCCCTTAGGTTTCCTGTGTGCTTAAGACTTGTCAGCCACTGTCATAATCTCTTGTTTTGAGATCTGACCATGGTAGCTTTAAATCTGACAAATCTGCTTAGAGCTGTCTCTCTGAAAACAGGTAACAGCTTCTGTTTAGGGATCTGAACTCTTGTGAGGGCTCCTAGGAAAAAGGGTGGTTGGAGTGCTGCTTAGGTGGACTGGTGAAGTGCTGCTTGCTCCTGTTGAGGTCTTGGTGTTGCATGATTTTCTCACGTGGATTGTGATTAAACAGCGTAACTGGGACTTGCACGTGTTCTGTGACAAATGCTGATATCCACATGCTGGTACAATTTCTCTGAAGCTAAACCAGTGATTGTTCCCTCTGGGATAGGATGGTTCTCTATGGCAGGTGTCAGGATTCTGAAGCTGTTAGCAGAAAGGTTTCAGTGAAATTGTCCCTTTAAATCCCTTTTTTCATTTCAGCAGTTAGTTTTATCTCGGAGTGCTTTTAATACCTGCCCACACCTTTGCTTGAAATTATCTTTAGAATTGCATCTGCGATTTTCAGCGTTACTCTCTGCAGCTCTTCAGCTGTTCAATGCCTGCTCGCGTTAATGACTATTGAGACTATTGTTTCCTCTCTAGTAATTTAGACTTCACTTATATCAGTCTGAGGAAAAACGATCAGTTCTCCTTAAATAACATCAGTTAGCATTTTGTGATAATTTTTAGTTCAAAGGCTTTTTAACATGTGTTGTTTGTGCTCACCAGTCTCCCTGTCACTTTGTCTGCTCAGTCTCGCTTTGGATTTATACACTTTTCATCTTCTGAGTTGTCCCTTTATTTTAAACCCCATTAATCTCTCAAGATCAATTCTCATGAAGTATTCAGAATCTACTTTTTCTTCCCCTCAGCCCCTGCCCTTGGCAATTCTGGTACTGCTTGATGTAGCACCTTCAGATTTGTTAACCAACTTGTGTGCTTCCAATTTTATTAAAAACCAAACTTGGTAAAATTATAGCTAAGACATGGAGCCTTGCCTTTGAACTTGCTGCTGGCTGCATTACTGTTCTAGCGATGTAGGTGGCTAGCTGCAGGTCAGAATAGTGGGATGCAAGGAGCAGCCCAGGTAAAGGCTCCTTTAGGCAAAGTTCCTTGGTTGCCAGCAATAAGTAGACTGAGTTCACCTGGGATTACAGAGACTGAGCTATCCTGAGGATCTACTGAAGAATCTTTAAATACTAGACAAAGAGTTTTTGGTTGAACCTTGATCGGGCAAATTTGTGGATAAGGCTGCCTTAAACACAAACATGCTAAATCTTTGTTTTTGGTGTTGAGGTACAAAGAAAAAAACTGTACATATGGAAGAGTATTTCATGGCATGCAAAATACAGTAGTAAAAATAATACTCTTGCATCAATCGAACTAGCCTAAGAAAACATTTTTGATTAAATAACCCCCCCCGATGTCTTTGAAGGCCTTCATATGAATTTTGCTTGCCTCTGTAGGTTCCCAATCTCAACTGAAACTCACAATTACTGTTATTTAGTCATCCATGGTCGCAGAGAGGTGCAGCCCTGAGCAGCACACGTGCAGTAGGGTTAACACCAGCATGACTGCGGTGCTCCCTCGCTGGCTCTGGGAGCCGTGCAGTGGTTTGCAGTCTTGGTTTTTGTGTGCTGTTTCTATGAATGAAGATGTTGTGGATATACTTGTACCGTATCCTAAATGTCTGTCCAATTCTTAAGTCAGAGCATGTTCAGATGGCCACAAGTCATGAAATGAAGAGGTATGAGAAAGCTCTCCCATTGCTCCCAGGCTGAAACTGCACATGACAGTACTCCTGCCTCTGCTCTGCAGCCATGAGAAGTAGCTCAGTTCAGGTTTGCTCTGCAGCATGTGGCTGCAGTCATGTTCAGACACTTGGTACCTGTATTTGGCTGTATTTTGGGGCAGTAGAGGGGACTTCTGTTCCTTATTTAGAGTGGCTGGGCCCTTTTTCTGGACAAATGTAAGCTTTCGCTTAATCTTTGTTTTTTAATCATCAGTACATGTATGTATAAAATCAATTTTGTATTACCTAATTTGGTGCAAATACTTGCAAAGTAAATGTTTTTGTTTTACATTTGGCTTTTAAAATGGAGCCTGTGCTCTGCTTTCAGAGGATAGTTTTCTTCTGCAGAAAAAATGAGAACTCTGTAGTTAAACCTTTCAATCTCCAGCCTTCATATTTACTCTGACACTGGAACAGACACTGCTGCTGTATCTGAGAAGCTCTCTGGTGTTTTCAGTTTAGAATTAGAAGTTAGTCTTACGTTATGTTTCTTTTGTGCATCCCAGGCTAATTAAGAATCCATTAACATGAGATGCTTTGCCACTTTTTATTGGTCCTGAGCCTAGAGGTGTAGAAGAAGATCCTTGAAATTTATTTCACCTTCTAACTGGAGTGTTTAGGGAATTACCACTTCTGAAGTAATACTCTAGTAACAGCAGTTAACCACTAAGAGATTTGGAACATACACGTCAATATATTGTAATATATGGAAGCTGCTATCTCTGTATTCATGATTTTCCTTCTGGTCTGATTCCACGTTGTTCTTCGTATATATTTATATTTGTATAAAATTGTCCTCAGACTGGGTGTGATTGTTTCATTTCCTTGATCTGCTTTCAGATGGAAAGCAAAACTTTCTTTACGTTCTTAGCCCACACAGTGATTTTTTTATTTTATTTTTTTTTAAGAAAAAAAAAAAGAAAAGAGATGTAGTATAGCCCTGCAAGTTCTGTATGGAAAATATCCATCACTGTCACCTAATTGCTGTATTTTGCAGGAGATTTAAAAATATGCCTGTAACATAACCAATTAGAGGAAATGGAAATACGGTAGAGGGTGTTCTTGCTGCCCTTCCTGCTACATTATTAAGCAAGTAATGCTCAGCGTTCCTGTCCGTACTATAGCTGGTAGAGAGCCCTGAGCCCTTTGAGGCCTTTCAGTCAATATGGATTTGTGCAGCAATGTAGGTAAGGCATTTGTTTAGTAGTAGGCTGAACAACACAGAAAACCTCTAAGAAATCAAAAAAAAACAAACAACAAAAAAAAAACAACAAACAGCACCTACTTCCATTAATTTTTTAGTCTTTTGCCTCTAAGCAATTGAGAAGGAGATCAGAAGTGAGAGGAGAATTGATGCTGTTCTGTGTTATCTGGGAGTCATTTCAACACGAAATTCACTTTAGTTAAACTGAAGTCAGCTGAGCTCTCACAGGTCCTCCTGATCTCCATGCAGACTTAAGGACCAGCGTGTTTTTTCCTCTTATGTAATTCCTTCTGTGAATGTGTTATACTGGGGGATTTTAGAGTACGCTTCCAGTAATGTATAGCAGCTGTGGAGACTGGAGAATCTTCTGCAGCTAAACCGGGAAGAAAAAAAACAACGTGAAAACAACCTGAAGTAATTTATTGCGTTAAAGAAATTGAAGTAACATCTGCAATACAGTAATCAGCCAAGTAATGCTTCGATCCTCATCATAAATTTAGTTTGTACAAATCATCCATTGATTGTAATTGAGCATAATAGACATACTTTCCAACAGCCCTGTCTGCTATTTTTAGAATTGCTTTCTATAAAATGATCTACACCACTGCTTTGCCTGAGGGGTAAGTGTTTAAGAATTTGGTATTTGTCACTTGAGTTACTATAGTTAATAGTAATGTTTGTGGATGAAAGATGGGTTATGGATTGAAAGGCTCCTGACTTTGTGGCATGAAAGGTAAAGGAGGTCCCGAGGACGCCTTTGTTCTCCAACCAGTCTGATCTCGATCAGTGGGGAAGGGGGATCCTGTGCTGTCCCTGGGGGGTTTCAGTTCATACCCATGGCTACAAAGCTGGGTGCTCTGGGCACCTTGTCCTCCTTCCTTGTCCTTTTAAGTGCACGGCCCCCTTCTCAGGTGAGCCTGCTTCCTCTACCAGGACTCAGTGACACCTTTGCATTTGAATCATTTTTGAGGCTCCAAAATATTGCAGAACTTTTATCAACTGTTCACCAAACTTTCACAGATGGAGGAGGGAATTTGAAGAGGAGACTCCCGGTAACAATGCTGCCTGTGCCTGGTTTCTAATATTAATCAGGTCTCTGGGTTAGGATATGCCTTGAAAATCTGCAGTAGCTCACAGGATTGCTTCAGAAGCTGGTGGATGCTGTCAGGAGTATTCAGTTTCCCTTTATGTCGTGTTTGTGTGTTGTTGTTGTGTTTTTTGTTTTTTGTTTTTTTTTTTTTTAAGAAAAACAAAAAGAAGCTCATCCAAAATCCTGACTGCATTGCATTCCCTTTTCCATTCCCTTCCTCCATTTGTTTTCATGTATTCACTGCCTCCTCTGTTTCCTCATTTACTCTCAGGTTTTGTGGATTGTGTCCCATGCTGCCTTCCCACCAGAGCTTTTGATTTTATAGGATAGGGTCTGCTGTGAGATTCCCTGGGGCCAAACAGCGATAAGAAAAGGATCTCAGTGAATTCCTGTTTGAGACGGGACTGAAGGGCTTTTCCCACTTGTCCCTGGCTCCTTCCTGGAAGGGGATGAGGAAAATAAGGTTGCTGCCATGACCACGACTGCTACCGTTGTCATCATGATCATTTAATTCCTGCAGCCACGCTCACCACCATCACATGGGAGTAATTAACAACGTGGAGAAAGAAGATTGAGGATAAGAAGTGCATACCCTGATTTACATATCTCTGTGCGGAACAGATGAATCAAAATGAGGACTCAGCACAATTACGCACAGAATGCTTGCCGCTCTTGCCTTAGTTCTTGGAGTGACAAGCTCAGATGTGGGGTCTTTTGTTTGTTTCAAACATGGCTTGAAAGCATTATATATTGTAATATTGTACAGTAAATTGTTAATGTAAAAAAAAAAAGCTCCCTTTGCTGCTTGTTAAGTGTCTCATATAAATCTGTATTGCTGGCTCCCAAGGCTAGCAAAGGCACAGTAATTCTACAACAAACTGCTCTGCTTCCTAGAACAGCTGCATTACATCAAAGATCCAACTGGAAGCCATCTCTGCTCTCTCCTGTAGTGTTAATATATCAGTTTTTCCGTTAATTGCATGATCACTGTTAATTTAATCTACAACAGATCAATGTTACTGAACTACAGAGTATGTAATTTCTATTGAGTAGAAAGTGAATGGGATGTTTGAACTGGCTTAGTGTGCTGTTGAAAAGGAGAGCAATTGATTGATATGGAAAAATGAATGGAAGGATGGCACTGTAAAATATGTAAAGTCATGTTAGCTTTTCTACCCTTTCATTTTCATATATTTCATTAAAGTCATGATAATTATATCAATAGTATTCATGCAGATTTCTGTGAAATCATCCCTGATGCTCTAGGGGATAACAAAAGTTAAATGCTGTTTGCTGATTTTTTTTTATTATTAAAAGTACTCCATCTCCTCGGACCAACTGCTCTGACCTCCTTTGTCCTACGTGGAAAAGATCTGTTTTGCTATCTTCCCATGACTCAGAATCCCAAATGGCAAGAAATGAGCTGGGAAATCAATCAATTCAAGCTGTAGCTCAACCATTTGTGCATCCTGTTGACAGGTGTAGTTTCAGGCTTGTAAAAATCTTAAAATTTTTTGGTCATTCTTCAATGAACCTTCAGCAATAAGAACAGAAACAGTCTGAGATACTTAGACACAGGATTTCATGACTGCCAAGAGAGCTGTAGCTGATGCTTCCCTTTGCTTGTATCGCATGGTTCCTATGTACCTGTCCGGGCAGAGGCAGCAGCTCAGCGTGCTAGGTGCCTTTTGCTACGGATGAAGGTGCAGTAATGTGTAGGTACCTCAAGAGGTGAAGGTGCAGTACAGGCTCTGGCCTCTTTACATACTCTCCAACTGTCAGTGGCTATTCAGAAGAAGGAAGCTGGGAGAACACAGTATTGTTAGAACAGAGCATTTTTTTTCACAAACTTTGTGGCTCTTTTTGCAGATGACTTAAACATTGAAGGAATTCAATGGGCACCAGCTTGAGAAGGCAGAAGGAATGTATAGTATTTAGGCCATGACTGAACTGTCTTGCTCTTTTATTTTACAAAAACTTATAATGTATAGAAACATTTGTAGGAGATCTAATGCTGTTTTGGTATTTATGTCAAACGAGTACATGAAGGATACGGAACTCCTACCATGCACTTGTTTTCAGCAAGGCAGTGTTCTTTAACATTGACTGAAAGCATATATACGTTTGTTCGAACAAAGATTTCACTGATTGCCAAATAAGATTGGATTACGTTAGCCACTTACAGCCACTTATCAAGAGGTTGATGTAAGACAAACAATCTTTTTATTAGGAAAATCTTCAAGAATTCTGGAAACAACGTGAATGCCATCAGCTGTATAGCGAGCATCTGTTGTCTAACTGATTAAGGATGGCTACCGCTCCCATTAGCAGGAGGCAGAGGCTGGTGCTGAAAAGACCATTTCAAAATGCAGGTGCATCAAAGTGCAGTAATGTATGTGTTTAAGAAGTGGGTTTGAAGTTAACTTGAATAATAAAATGATTAATCTCCTGGCAGCTTCTCATTACTTATTCAGCTTACTTGCTTTTGTTCTTTGCCTTTTTGTCTTAATGTGGTAGAAGAAAAAACATGGCTTCCTGTGAAAAGCTTCTCAAAGCCATGCGTTAGATGCTTAACGTGTGGTAGGTTTGGGAAAGTATGGAAAGTATCCATGATATCCTGTCCACAGTCACTAGGAACATTCCTTCAGTGTTTTAGAGTTGGCTTTCTGTCCCTTTGAAGCAGTTAGTAGAGGAGCAACAATGCTGAGTGTCACTGTACAAAAAGCGCAGGGAAAAGGGGAGGATGTGGCAGCACCAGAAGCTGTTGACGTCCCCACCAGCAGCCTGTACTGCACTTAGAGAAGGAGGAGCAGTGATTAGCGCGTCTGGTAGGTCAGCGGCCATCCCTTGAAAAGCATCCTTACTATTTGTGCTTCAGATCGCACGCTGCCATGGGGCAAAATAAGAGATCCTGCAGGACTGTCTTCTTTTGCTAGAGCGTAGCTGAATGCGTGCTTATTCTGTGGGTTAGCTGCTTGTGTGATTCACTAGGTCAAGAAATCTTCCACAACCAAAACAGACTGGACAGCTGGTTTACTTGTCCCAACAGCTGTTTTATTTGTCCCACAGTATCCTTTATTAAAAGTTTGATTCCTGATTCATTCCTGTCTTATACCTGTGATAGCTGTAGGGTTCTCGCAGGGTTAGTACGCAAGGCTGGTAGACCTTGTGTCAACAGACAGATTATCTTTCCCGAACTAGTTGGGTCTCCCAGTTTGATCAAAAAATGATATTCTCAGTAGAGACTATGCTGGCAGTTTGGTAGCTTTGGCCTGGATGCCTATGCGTCGATTAAATAAAATTGAGGTGGCCAGCCATTTATTTTCAATGTGTATTGTCCATTCCTCTTACAGCGCAGTCACTTGTGTTTATCTGATATTCTGCCTGTTCTTAAATTGGTATACCATTTGGTAAAAGGAGCCCATCTGTACAGAAATATATAGCCTTCTAGCTTCTAGTAGTGCTTTTCCCAAAGATCATGGAATTACGGGAAGGCAGAGGCTACAGGATACCTCTGGATACCATTTAGTCCAATCCCATTGCTCAGAGGAGGGTTAACTAGAACATGTTGCTCAGAGCCATGGCCAGGTGGGTTTCGAGCACTTCCAAGGGTACACAACCTCTCTAGGCAGTCTGTTCTGGTGCTTAGCTAACCTATCAGTGAAGTGTTTTCTTACATATTTCAGTGTTTGCCCAGTGCCTCCTGTCCTGTTACTGGGGGCCACTCAGAAGAGTCTGGCTTGATCGTCTTTATCCACTACCCCAAAATTGGGTATTTAAATACACTGATAAGATTCCCCCGCAAGCATTCCCTTCTCCACATTAAGCAGTCCCAGCTCTTTCAGCCTCTCTGCATACACCAGGTGCTACAAGCCCCTTATTTTCATGGTCCTTTGCCCAACTCACTGCAGTAGGTACCCATCTTCTCTGGAGAAGCCCAGCACCAGGCATGGCACTTCAGGCGTGCTGAGGAGAGGGAAGGATCTTCTTGCTCAGCCTGCTGGAAATGCCCTTCCTCATGCAGCCCAGGACACAGTTGGTCTTCTTGGCCACAACAGCACACTGCTGACTCAAGTTCAACTCAAGGACTACCAGGACCTTCCAGGTCCTCTTATGCAAAGCTATTTTCCAACCAGTTAGCCCCCAGCCTGTACCGGTGGGCTCTATGTCTGCTGGCTGGAGGGAGTGCATCACCTTTCTTTGCAGGTTAGGCACTGGGATGTCACCAAAGGAAGTGTTTGTAAATGAGTCCCTATGAAGGAGGTGGCCCACTGCACTGATGTGTACCTACACTTTTGAAAGCATCAGTATTAATTCACTCAACTTACTGCTGCATAAACATCTAATAATGCAAAACTTTACTATTTTAACAGTTTCCACTGTAAAATTCTTAGCCTGCTGCACGCATATTTATCTTCTGTTTGGTGACTTTGCAGTAATTACAAATTGTAATGGGTACATTTTAAATAATATTCAAGATTTTCAAGAGTGATAAAAGAATTTTGAGTGCTGCCTTGAAACTTTTAAAGGAAGGCGTAAGTATTAAAGCCTGCCACATCAGCACTTAGTGAAAATCAGAGTTGTAGTTAAGTGCTCCACTCTTTGTTGAAAATCTTAGTGTATAATATAATGAAAGATATTTAAATAAGTGAATAAGTGGGCGGAACAGCAAGTAGATTAACTGTTATCAAAGGTTTTTTGACCAATAAACTACAATCAGCCATCAAAACTTCTTATTAGTTAATAAAAACCTTTATTGTGGCAGTTCTGTGTGAGCACACCACTATTTGTGGTCTTCTGTTCCATCAGTGGTACGCAGACCAGTTTGTGAGTGACTGGTATGAACCTGAGAAGTGGTTAACGTGTGTTTGTGAGCCCACAGTGCTCCACAAGCCTTGCGTATAAGCTGTCATCGGTTATTTCTGTTAATTTCTAGCTTGACAATAAGCTACTCTGCTAGTTTTACTCCTGATGTATCGAATCCTTTAAATTATTCAATACGCCATAAACTGTGATATTATGCACGAGCAAGACTTACTGCTTTTGTAATGTCCCTCACTTTGAAAATTCTTTAGGAATGCTCTACACTGAACTTAGCCAAAAGTCTAGTGGTCTTGTGGAACAGATAATTGCAAATAGTAAGACTTGGGCTGTTTAGCATCTGTTTTTCATAAGTGGTGTAGTGAACATGCAAATCCATTTTTCTGTTTGAGTTGCGTTATCTGCCAGTTTTGTGCTTTCCTATGCTATACCATGTTGAAGAGCAGGTACATGTCCTTGTTTGTCTTGTCAGAGGAGTGAATGCCTAAAGCCTGTCAAGCCTACTGGGTAGTTATTTCTAAACTTGTGTCTTTCTACTTTGGAGGGCAGGATTTGAATTGAGTGCACTTAATGCAGGTGATTATTATTTTATTTTTATTTTTGCAGCTATTTGGGGTCTGAACCAGCACTGTATTGACTAAATATTCCATAGGGCTCTCCTGTGCAGTAGAAAACATCAGAGACGTGCTGACTCTCCTGCAGCTATTTCCGTTTTCTGAGGATTAGTAAACTGATTTCTCTTATTAGAAAGACTCAATGTTGTGCAACATGAAGTACTTCACGTCTTACTCATGCCTTCAGAGCTTGATGTAAACAGATGCAGATTGCTTTGTCTGTGAGCAGAATGACAAAAATGCATTTCAGGTGCGGTGAGATTTTGACGATTGCAGGCGGTGCAGTGATGCTGCCACAACTTGCAGGTCGCGCTGTGCCTGCGTGGCTGTGCCAGTACCTCGAGGGCGTAGCACTTCGTCAGAGAGGCTACTACTTTGTACTGTTGTAAGAACTTTTTGCTAATAACAGCAGATTGATAGATTTCAAAGCAAATATTTTCTCTATTTGTATCTGAAATTTGTTTAAGTAGGTTATTAAATAATTAACACATTTTGCACAACTCTGTTCCACTGGCGTTACGTGGTACTGCTCTTGGTTAGCAGAATGCTTTAAAATGCTTTTCAAGTGTTCTCATAAAATAGTAGTAGTATCAGCCACAGTCTTTTTCTTTTTCCTATATTTTTTGTAAGTAATTTCTTTAATTTATGGAATTTTGTCTTGGCTGTTACATGCTGAAGACAGGTGAGGACCACTGTGTGTGCCAGGCAGTCTGAGCGAAAGGGCCGGGTGGTTTGGCTGACAGCTGAGCTAGCCTAATTCAGCTGGAAAGTGGGACGCAGTTCAGTTGTGCAGAGCACTTCTTGCTCTCAGTTACTGGCTGCATTTGCCTTCTCTTCACATTTGCTAAAATCAAATGTTATGTGCTGGTTGGGTGTGCAGTGGCCAAGCCCATTCATCAAATCGGAGGTCCCAGAGATTCGTTCCGTACTGTGAGAAATTAAGCCTTCCATTTCAGTGATGTATTTCACATGACTTATTTTGATTTCCATCCTTCAACTGCAGGAAATAACTAGTAGTTAATACCAAAAATATTATTTGGTCTTCATTGCTTTTGAAATTAGAAGCATAGGTGTTCAACAACGTAGGTCATGGGTTTTAATTGTATCCCCTGATCTTTTCACTGAATGCTTCTATTTAATATTTTCATATGAACCAAAGTTTTTCATATTTTGATCTTACTAAAGTTTAAAAAAATTGTTTAAAAAAATACATCAACTTGCTGTTTTCCTAGGTATTGTGCAAGTCTCTATCCATTTCTATTTGCTCAAGGTGGAAATAACTGACCATCTTACTTCGTTACGCACAGAGCAAGTGAATTCCGCCTCTGTAATGTAGGCCTTCGTGCTAGCCTGGTTTGGTGTGGGACGGCTCCCTGAGAATGCAGACCGCTTACTTCAGCCCTATCTGTTTAATAGCTGAAAAGGCAGAACTTCTCAGTGACACTTGGAGATTGCCATAGCCACTGAAGAAAGCTATGTTACTCAAGTTTTAATGTTAAAGGGATGGAAAGTTAATCTGTCCAGAGAAATAGTGATTTATTATTGCTTGGCTTACTGTTTCAGGGATTTTTAGGGCTAGACTTCGTGTTCCTACTCAGGGATATCTTTTTCCATCAGGTGTCTCCACATGGTAAAAGTTAAGTTAGAGGCAAGAAAACTTTTTTTTTATTATTATTTTTATTTTGGGCGAGGTAGACCGGGTAGTCCAAAAATAAATTTCTCTCCTATTAGAAACGTATGTTACTTGTGGCCGTTGCTTAGAGAGGACCAAGGGGTACACGAGAGCATTCATTACTATTAGTGCGGCATTAGCAGCTCATGTTACTGATTCCACGCAGCTAAACGCTGTAACAGCACACGGAAATATGTGACTGCAGTAGGTAATCTCTTTCCTCCCTTACACTCTCTTGTCTTTCCTTTTTTATTTCTTTTCTGTGAGATAATGTCTGGGAATGTAAGGCTTGCAATATTGTGAAGTAATCCTAATTGAGACATTGGGGTTTATTGCACCAGAAAAATGAAATAAAAATGATTTGCTGTGTAGATATTAACACTAGCAATGGAAACCCTCTCCATGGAAATGTCTCTGAGGCTGGTGGCCGCCGATAATGCTGAGCTTTGGGATGATTTGGAGACGGCCTCCTCTCTGCCTGGCAGGGGAGGCAGCACGGGGATTAAATCATAAGTGCCAAATGTTTCATAGCTTCTCTCCTTCTGAGTTTATGCAAATTCATAATGGCTCAATTTGCATATTCCCAGGTAGTTTGCAGATCTCGTTTAAATTGCGTGCTTTTGTTCCGAAGGTAAATGAGGTCTGTTGTTTGAAACAGGTGAGGTAGGAATGGGGCAAGTCTCTGTTACCCTGCTTCGGATCCCTGATCCCAAGGGCATGCTTCTTCTGGAGCAAGTGGACAATTTAACCTGAGTGTCCTTTGTCTGGCTTATTTTTTGTGGTCCTGCTAAGTGACAAGCACTGCAGGAGGTTCGTGCTGCGGCACTCCTCTCTGACATCCACTTGCTCGGGAGGTGCCACCAAGCACTGGCTGAAGTAAGCATCATTGCTCACAGTCTGCTGATGTGCGTGGGCCTGCAGTAAACACACAGTTGAAAGACGTGACTTTGTAGTGCTAAAAATGCAAGTTAAAAGGGAGCTTCACCTCCCCTCAAATGGGTCACAGGCAGTCTGCTGCAGGAGTGACAGCTTGGGGGTTTGTGGTGAAGAACAGCCCGGTGAAAACCCCGCACAGCCATGTGTTTTAACGCATGGAAAGCTTTGAGGTGAAGGTATGGAGAAGGTTGGGTAGGATTTAGCTGAGCTACGTTTACGTGAGCCTTTTCAAGATTTGTCATGAACTCTTCCTGTAAATCCTACTTTATTTTATCATTTTGCCTTTTGCTTGTTTCTGAGGGCTGCTGAGCTCTTTGTTACTTCAGTTTCTCATCCTCTTTACCTCCTTGTAATTGCCTAAAACCAGCATTACCAGCCTCTCCAGAACACCCGAGTCGTGAGGATGCTGGCCTCCAGAATCGCGTCTTGCTTTGGACGGCCTGTATTGAATTGGTACTGGATGGAGCTGTAGTGGAAAGTGGCACATGAGCTGCACATCTCTTAGCAGCCCTGCCCCCAGATAACATTGTGTGAGAGACAAGAAGTGGGGAGAGGGAATTTCACCTGGAATTGAAGGGTTGTGGCCATCACTGGAAGATGGTTGGCAGCATGAAGCAAAAACCTACAGCTGAGGTGCTGCAAGGAGCAGGGCTCTCCAATGAGAGAGTTTTTCACTGCCACTGATGGGAAGAAATTAAATGAAGAATATTTGGACTGAACGGTACAGCTCTTTGAAGTGGGATCTATGTGATCAATCATCCCTGGAAAGTGCTATTGACTGCTATTTTAACTAGACTGAATAAACCACTGTTGCGTACTGTAAGATGTAATTTTACATCGGTGGAGGAATTCACTAATGACCTAATATATAAACTTTTGTTTCTAACAGTTGCTCACTTAAAAAGCAGACCTAGAATGTTAATTTTTCACAGAGGAGTAATTTGGGCAGAAGAGAAAGCAAGACTTAATTTTTTTTTTTCAGACTTGATTGTGACTGCTGGACTGTGCAACAATTCGGTCTTTGTAGAGCTGCATCAGTAGGGATTTTTAAATGTACAGCCATTTGTACGGTAACAAAAAGGTTCAGATCATCAGCGTTCAGCTCTATGGGAAACCTCTTGTTACCATGCCTGTGATTTTTTTTTTTCTTCATACCTTTCCATAGATACAGTTGGTGGGAAGGTGGTTGTATTTTTATGTTTGTTTGGTTGATTGCTTTGGTTTGGAAAAACAAGTTAAACTTGAATTACGCTTAGTATTCAATGCTCCTAATTTTTATCAGTCTTCTTGTGAATGGGCTTTTTGCCTGAATTTTTCAACTTCTCCAGCTCAACCACATGCTGAAATGACACAAACATTTACATGTGTTTGATAAAAGCAAAAACGAAGGGCATTCTGCCTTCCACTCACAGTACATGTTTGATGTTTTGATGCTGTTAATGGTTTTTAAAGCATAGACTTTCTTTTCTGTGCTTTCTCTCCTTTCCCTCCTTTAGGTAATAGGAGCAGTCTCTTCTTGTGTTACTTCTATTTTAATTTTCAGTCTTTCGTAAGAGATGGTTAAAATGTACTGTAATGTGAAGGGTTGAAAGATGCTTCTGATTGATTATCATGCAAAGCTGGAAATCTGGTTTCCAGATCTCTGTTTTAGCTCTTTTGTACGCTGCTTGTCTGAGCTGGTCACTCAGCCTTCTCCTGTTAACGCAGCAATGCCTTTATCTACCTCCCCAGTTTCTGGGGCTATTTTATTCCCCAATAAAGCTATGCTCATGCTTGGTTTGGGCTAATGCAGAGCATGTCCACACTGTCCAGAAACTTTTACCTTTAAATACAACTTAAAGATTTCCTGGGCTGATCATTATGTGCTTTTTATCTGCAGTCTTATCCTATGGTGTTGTAGGTGACAAATGTAGTTGTCATCGTTTGTTCTTTCATTACAATTACATTGCTTTTAATTACTTTGATTCTTACTTTGATACATATAATGTATGTAATGTATGACCGGGCTTCATTGCACTAAGTACAAGAACGTGCAGATCCAAAGAATTTATATATTTTTTTATTTATTTATTTTAAATGCACAGAATACCTTTCTATCCTTTATATTTTGCTTTTACTTTGGGTGAATTTGCCATGAGCATATCTTTGTGGTTTCCTAGGTAGCCTTCAGCAATTGGTGTGGCTACATCCTTCCCTATTCCTTGGATACTGATACAGCCACCAAGAGTAGGGTCTACAAGCCAGGTAGATGTGCTTGAGCCAGTCCCAGCAGTGCTGCTGATCCTCGTGGTTCATCTAAACTCCCTCTTGCTCTCAGTGGGAGCAGGGTACAGGCAGAGGACTGGCTTCTGAGGAACACAAGAGCTCCAGGCTTTATTGAGACAAGTCTCCCTTCATTTAAATAAAGGTTGTGTTTGCTGTAGTCTCGTCTGAGCTGGGTACAAAACGTGCAATTACATTGCTTTTCGAGGAATTAGAATTTCATGGGAATACAGAATAACAATTTTTCTTCCTCCCTTTGAAGATCAAACAGATTATCTTTAACATTGCTTCTGAACATGACAACAGGCAGGAAGACAGTAAACATAGTAGAAGGGCTCTTCACATCTTACTTGATTTTTTTATTTTTTAACCTTTCTTTTCATGCATGGCTCAGAATTTCAGTCACAAACTCAGCTTGAGAATTTAGAATAAATCTCGTTGCAGTATGTGGGGAGAGAAGGCCTCTAGTGCAACCTCTGGCTCCGGTCAGGGTCAGCTGCAAGGTGAGACCAGGCTACTCGGTGCTTTATCAGCTGGTGGCCGCGGCAGGTTCTGCTTATGGAGGCTGCGTGACCTTCCCGAGCAACCTTTTGTGCTGCTGGACTGCCTCGTGCTGGCACCGTTTTTCCTTATGTCCACTCAGAAGCCAGATATAAAAAGTCTAGGACTTCAAAAGGAGGCAGAAGGAGTCTGTTGCAAGTTTTCTACCTCCGTTCTTCTCTTTTGTAACCTTTCCCCTCTTACTCTTTAGTCCCTGTTGTAACCTCAGCTCTACTACAACTCCCTACTGTCACTTAGTAGGTGTGTACATCTCCTTTGAACATCCCACAAGCACTTCTCTTTAAACTCTTGAAAAGATGAAGACAAAAATAGCTGCAAAAGGAAGCGAAGGCAAAGAATGCTTACTGGTAGCATTAAATTTAAAGAAATTATTGCATCCTTGATGCTCAAAGCCTGGTCCCGATGGTAAGCAAAAGGATATGCTATGGTTCATTGCAGTTTTTCTTACCTGTTTAAGGCAAGCATAATAGGGGTTAAAAGCTACAATTTGGTTAATGTTTTTTTCAGGAAGGCTAGAATATGGCATTCTAAAAAATGCTTCAGTAGGAAAACTGTAACAATATGCATACAGTTCTATGCTCGTTTTTGGGGCTATTTTGGTAAGTTTAATTTTTGCTATGTTCGGTAGAATTTTGGTAAGTTAATTTTTGGTTAAATAATATTTTTTTTCTTGAAGTATCCCAGAGCTTAAGGTCAGTTCTGCTCTAGGGGTTATTCCTTGAAAGTGATATCAAATGCACTGTTTTTTGTTAGAACAACAGTTGTAAAATCACAAATCCCATATGACATGAAAGGTACCAAAATATGCAGAAGATGTTTTCAAAAGGTGATTACACGGAGCTCAGCACGTTGCTTGAATATTAAAAGGTTAAGATTTGCCTTGAAAGACCTGAAAAATGGGACCATGGATTTTTTTGGCCTAAAGCCTAATGAATTTATAAACTGACTGTGTAGTACAAAGATGGAGTTCCTCTGGACGTAAAGTCGATACATTGGTGTCCCAAGGGAACAGTGCTGCAATCAGTGTCACTGAGGGCTTTCACCAATGATTCGGCAGGAGGCCGTACAATGCAAGTAAGGCGATGTGGCCCAGCACGTTGGTGGCTCGCTGCTGCTCACAGTGACAATACCACAGTGTAGTGCTACCCGAGTCTTGGGCCAGTAGAGCCTGGCAGACAACATGCAAATTATCTTGCACTCCTCCAGTTATATTAATGAAAACCACAGCTTATGAAAACGACACTTTTCTGACTTACACATTCCTCATTTGGAGGTTGAGAGGATGATATTAGCAGATTTTGGCAGTTGAGTGACAGTGTATCCTATCTGAAAGAGGAATTTAAAGCAAACAGGGTTCTTTAGCTGTTTTGAAAACAGATGGTAGAAAGGTGAAAAATATATCCATCAAAATGGTGATTTGCCTTCAGCCAGAGTAGCGTTCAATTCTGTTGTTGCAGCTGAAAATGAAGCAGCTTAGATTATCAAATCTGATGTGTTCTGAGTCAGAAATCAAGCTGAAATGGTTATTTACACATTTATTAGTGGTACGATATGCAATGGCAGGGAAGCCAAGAACTAATTGGGAACTGAGCACTAGTTTAATTTCCCAAATGTGTGGATGGTGCTTTGAGATAAAATGCTTGCTGATGTTGTCTCATAAGAAAAATCCAGAGATTATCCCCAAACCTAATAAATAAAAGAATAAAATGGGAAGCCAGTTTACATGATCTCATTTACCTCCAGAAGTAACTTTAATTTCTTGTAACAAATGGTTGGATAAATTCGAAAGATTTTAAAAGTCTTTCCTAATAAAGTCAGCTCGCAGTGATTTGATACAGATTAATAGACTGAGAATCATTGTAGCTGGTTTTGTAAAAGACAAATGCAGTAAGTCACCTGTGGTGGTCCTCATGGTGTAGTAAATTATGAATAAGCTTGCTATGAGTATAAATTTTTCTTTTTACTTTCCCAGAAACCTACAAGCATAAAGAATAGCTGCTTTCAAGATTTTTTTCCCGAGAAAAGGTCATTTCAAGAATCAACATGCTTTTCTTGTTAAGATGCTACTGTGACCTACAGAAAGTGGATGAGAGCTGCAGGCTTTGTTTGGGGTAGTAGCATTTAATGGAAATGAAAATCTTTCTTTTAGAGGACATATAACTTCATTAAAATTGAAGTAACCATAATTTTTCTTGTCGTGTGGCATATGCAAATAAAATGCACTGCGGCAGTTAAAATTTAGTTACATAAGTCATCAAAATTGGAATCGAAACTTAAATTTTCTAGCTGAGGAAATAGGAACAAGAAAGTTACGCATCAAAAATGCTGTGCAAGTACCTTTTTCAAAAACGCAAATCAACAAGTAATGGGTTGCTGGAAACCAAAGGATGGTTGAGGAATTTTTTTATTGAGGAACAGAATGGGAATTTGTATCCCAGAAATAGGAGAGAGAGTTTCCCTTTCAAATTCAAATGGTTACCATCAAATTCTGTTTGTGAAGCTTCTTGGACTGTGTCTGATTGCGAAGGCTGTGCAGCCACTTCCAGTAATGTTTCAATTTGACCATGATGTCCTAGCTTTGCTAGTAACTTGTCACGAGTGTAATTTTGATGTTCCTCTGTGTGGAGAGAAGGCTGCTTGTCTCAGTCAAAGGAACGTACAATGTGGTACCTCAATGTTTATAGAAATGCAAAGAAATAGAAAAAGCTCAGAAACTACGTGCCTTCAAGACGTCTCTATACTTGTGTTTGTTTTTTTTTCCTCTCCCATGCTGGAAATAATGCTTTCTGTCTGTCTGCGTGGCCGTTGATGCCGCGATGAAGGAAGGCTTGTATACCCCACTCCAACTGTGTAGAACTTCACCAGTCACCTGAGTTGAGAAGCTTTGAAATACGAGGCAGATCCGTGTATTTTCAGCTTCATTGATGCCTAGCATGTGAAGCATTTACATGTTCTTTTCTTACAGTTTTCACACCAAAAGTTGTGCTCAAAACACTTGGACAGGAGGGAATAAGGTCCAGCAGACTTGAGAAGTAAAAGGTGTTGAAGTCTGGAATAGGGAAGGTTTGCCATCAGAAAGCCAAAACACACATGCAACCCTGGACTTATCAGCTCACATCACACTTGATTCAATAGTAGGTCATAGAGCTGTCGTCAATCTGTTCAAAAGAGAAATCTTTTGTTCTAGGTCGATACTCTGTGTTCACGCTACAGATAAACATTTGCTGTTCTGTATCTCTAGTTTTGTAACAGATTGTTCTGCATGTGCAGATATTTCTGAGGCTTGAGTTAATATGCTTACCCTCGTTGGTTTGCAGAAGCCTTTCCTAAATTTTAAGAAGTGAAGAAAGTCCCTTTGTACTTCTTTGTATTTTGGGGTTTTGAACAGACAGCGTCTGCGTTTGTTTCCTTGTTAATTATTATTGCTAATTGCACAGACCAATCTTCTGCCTGTAGAATTCTTTCTGTACTTCCCAATTTTTATCTGTTGTCTGTTGCTGAAGGTCTGTTTGGTAGTTGTTTATACTACTTGTATAATGAAGCATGTGGTTTGCAGGATACATCATAGTTGCCTATTTTTAAGCAGTCATGATGCTTCTTAGTGGTTGTTGATGGTGTTCTCTTCCAGACCTCAAATTTCTGTCTGCTTTCTCAGGGAAGCTGGGGTTTTTAGAGACCTGACAAGAATGATACAGTGAAATAGTTCAGGTTTTTGTCCATGTTTAATTTCTTGGTCATTTGTTATGCAATGGAGGAACTTTGTGTTTCATGAATAAGGTAGTGAGGAGTTTTTCTGCTCATCCAGTTAAGCCTGGCTCCCAAGAGCATTACATGGCTTTTTACCTCAACAGCTACACCTTAGTTTACCAGTAACTATAGGGTGTGTGTAACGAGTTTGAAGAAGGAACTTGCCCGGAATAACCTGGTCAATTTAGCAAATGAGAATTCAAAGAAGCTTGCATTCAATGGTAGCTTTGCTCCTCTAACAGGTGACAACTGGTGGCTGCAGTGCCACGGGTGTAGAGAGCCAGTGCCATAACATAGTCGAATCTTTTAGAGGCAACGGCCTTGTGATGTATCCACGTTCCCATCTCAGAGCATAAGGGTAAGGAGATCTGTATCTGCATTCTTATTTCAATGTCTACTGTTTTTGTGCTGTGAAATATTAAATACATAATCCACTCCGTTTCTGTCAAAGAATATGTTAAAATAAGTTTCAACTTTCTCTTTAATTTTGTGTAGATTCATTTTGCATCTCTACACATGCAAACATGTTGAGCTCCATTTAAGTAGTTGAGCAGCTACTGCCAAGATTGACTCCAGTTTCTCTTTTTCCTCCCTGAACTTTAAAAATTCTTCAGATATTTAAAAAATAAAATCAAACACCCTTTAGACTCCCATGCTATACATCTTGTGTTACTGACTAGTCTCTTCCAGATTTTGGAACATTTATTTGGGCTTGTCTTACCTGAAGGCTTGTTGCAGTGATAAATACCTTACCCTTGGAGATACTATTTGATGGCTGTCCCTTAAAATGAAGTAGTTAATTATTTTGTAATTGCTAGTTTGGGCATTGTTGGGATGCTTGTTCTGGGTTACAGACACTTGTAATTTGCTCTGGCATGTCTAGGCTGATCCCTAGGGTAAATTGCAACTTTTTAGTTTGGAAAAAAAAACACGGTTTGGGATTGCCTAGCTCACTTAGAGAGTTATATTTATGGCAGCATAATTGCTTCAGTCATCTTGAGTTTAAAATACAGTGTAACATGTGACAAACTTATTTAACACATGCTTAGAAAAGCGTATGGGGGAGGTAATTGAAGAAACACACTGTCATCCTTTGGGGCTGAGACACGAGTGCAAATCTTGTGAGTGGGGGGGAGTGGTTGTGTTGGTGGTGGTTGTTAGTTTTGTTAGTTGGTTTTCTTTTTTTTTTTTTTTTTTCCTCTCTGTATCCTCAAAGTATGCAACAGCCGGTTACACTACAGTTAGCTTGGCTCTCTTTCTGGAATACTTGGTTTGCCTGGTTTTTGTAAGGGCCTGTTCTGGAGTGAGATGGTCACGTCGTGCCGCCAGCGTTAGCCAGTAGGGCAGAGAAGCCTGGTAACTGTAGAGGACGAGCTGAAGGTTCATCGCGGTGGGCTCATGCTAGAGAATAAGTCTGTGTTTATCA
This sequence comes from Oxyura jamaicensis, assembly GCF_011077185.1. Lineage (NCBI taxonomy): Eukaryota > Metazoa > Chordata > Aves > Anseriformes > Anatidae > Oxyura > Oxyura jamaicensis. The sequence goes on from NC_048893.1 coordinate 28,401,643, forward strand.
CAGTATCTCTGTGATTATGTAAGTTTCCCTCCAAAAATAGCAGCCGAATTACAGCTGTGGTTGGGAAAATGAGCCCGTGTGAGATCTAGAGCCTTCGTGGTCAGCTTGAGCGAGTCATGGAGCACGGGGCGCGTTACTCTGCTGCTGAGCCCCAGCTCCTGCCTAGCCTCCTCAGCGGGATTTGCACCCACAGCAACGCCCACGGCGGCTGTGAGATTGCAGTGCCACGGCTGCCCAGCCCTCAGCAGCACCGCTTCTCGGCATGCTGACCCGGAATACTGCCCTACATCTGTTTCAGAGGATTTTTTCATTTTCCCCTCTTAGCTTGTCTGAAGCACCCTCCAGATGTTAAATCGGTTGGTAGTTGCCATATGATAGATTGGCTGCTAATTAGTTTTTCTTCTAGAAGCATTAGTTGTTACCTTTTAATTTTTTTTTTGTACCCTGCACTTGTCCTGACATTTTACTTTCTCTGACACATCAGAATGTTAATTACTCTTCTGAATTCATTTACCTATGCAAATACAGATGGTGTAGCCTATTGGGTTGTTTCCTATGCAATACAATTGTAAACTAGCCAGTTCAACTGCTACCAGAAGCTGCAAGCAGCTGTGCTGTTCCTCCCTCACCAACTTATTGCAGTGCTTTTGTTGTGATAAATCACAACACTGAGGCTTTCGTGTACCGTACCTAGTATCAAGTCACTTCATAGTGATGTCCTTAACTATCAAATATGACATGCTGACTGTCTTTTATTGGTCTTGGCCTAAACAAGGCATAAATATTACTCTAAAATAGGAAAGGATGCTGCTGGATAGTCAGAAAGGGCATTTGCCTCTGAAATGCTGAACGTGATCCAGAAATAACAATCTGGTAGCTGTTTAAGGGCTTACATGGCATGACTATTCACATCTCAGTCTTGTGCTCTGAGGACAGGTGTCCATATCATAAAAAGACATTAACACCTACTGGTGTTCTGTGAAGGAGGAAGTTTGAGAAGCCAACAAGCAAATGTATTTCTCAGCACCCCCCAGTTCAGCACTGTTCCTTTCTTGTGTGATTTCACGTACTTTGTAGTTTCCTTTATGCCAGCAATTAACCTTCTCTTTGGATAAATAACAGAACTCGGCTGGGTGAAAGCTGCTAGGCTTGCATTAGCATTGCTGGGTATCACCTCAGTATGACTGTGTGCTTTTCAATTTCTTAGGTTATGGTATGGTTTCTTAGGCTCATCTTGTGTTTCAACTGCATGTGTCTAATGAGGGCTGTCTGTGAGCTGTCCTTGCATGAAAGCAGGGTCTGGGAGCCGTCTGTGGTTTAACAGGACCACTTGCCATCTCAGAAGGACTCTGTCATGAAGAGATGCAGTTTTGACCTTGCTGGCACTGAGAGTTTAGTTACCTGTCCATGGAAATGTTACACTGAAAGCATATTAAAAATATTTAGGAATACGTATATGTTTCCTAAAGATTTTGTCATGTAATTCTTCTGTTCCTCAGTGGACAAAAATGTCTGCGTTCCCAGCCTGCCTTGGTTTCCTTGCTTCTCTGATGCTTGCTTTCATGTGCTTAGAGTGAAGTTTCCACGAGGCTCATTTTCATATTTCCCCCTACCTCACATGGCATCAGCTCTGAATTGCTGGCACTCCCTCCAGCCTCCCGGTCCGCTGCTTAGCATGGCTGTGACTTCCTCAAATTCCTCAATTCTTCTCCTTTGTTTTGCTGCTTCTTCCAAATCTATCAATCTCCACCCACCCAAGACCAAGATTTTTAAGAATCCGCATTAATAATTAACAAAAACATTTCTGTCTAGGAGTTCTTGCCCTTTTACAACAAATTTGGTCTTGTTTGCACTGACAGATGTCATTAAGGTTTAATGATCCTGGATTCACATTCCCCGCACAAATGCCAGTTGGTTAGCACATGTCACCAGCCTGTTAGCAAGGGAGAAAGCGCTTGTGGTACAACTGGAGCTGGTATTAATAGCGTGGGCATAGATTGACAGATTGTCTAAGCTATTGCACTTAACTTACTGAATATTTAAAACCTCATTAAGCAGTGTTAGGAACTTCTGTTCTGACACCTAAATATCTATGGTGGAACACTTGGGTTTGGAAGAAGTCAGCCTTCCCTTACATGCAGCTACCTCAATCCCAAAGCAAACACCTGAAACATGACCGTCTGAAAACTCGCCATGAAAGGTGAGCCCAGTGGCTTTTACAGTGCAGAGAGCAAAACATTAATTTTAGGATGTATAGTTTCACCTAGTTGCTATATCCGGTATAATTTTCCATTCTGTAGTCATTTTAGTTTTTCATTTTTTCTATAAAAGCCCATTAAGGGTACCGTACTCAAGTCTGAAGATGCTACTTTTTAAAAGAGTGTAAAGATGTAAAAGAAACAAAATCTATTTTAGGGTTTTTGATTAGTTTGTTTTTTAAGAAAAAAACGCTAAATGTTGCTTAACAGGAATGAGCTAGATTATTTCCTGGGAAACAGTAATCTAGAATAAGATTAACATGCCGTGTTTAAATGCAGTGTTGATGCAGTAGCATCTCACTTTTAAATTATGATAACATGAGTGTAAGACTATATTCCCAGGATGAAATCTAGAACTTTGACCTGGCAACAAAACTCCTAGATACAGTCACCATCTATCAGAATATAAATTTTGGGTTTAAGAGTTGATCTGGAAGCTCAATAGAAAAGTTTTAATTGTAATGAAGAACTTTATCCACAAGTGTTGGCACTCCATCATTAAAAGAAATAAAAAATTAAAAAAATGATTTGAAGTTCTAGTATCCTAAATGTCAAAGTCCACTGAATATAAGGAAGGTACAATTTTCAATTAATTAATTAATTTAATAAATGTTAAGCATTAGGCATAATAAATACTGAAAGTCATTACTGCAACATTAATTTTTACATGGATAATCCCTACAGTTCATAGTGTAAAGAAGCCAGACATTTGGCTAACATTTTTCATTCTTGGCTTGTTTTTTCTTTATTTTACCTGTAAGCATAGATTTCAAAATGTGACGAAGATTAGAACAGATGAACAAGATGACTAAATTTTAATTACAAATGCTGTCCACGAAGAAATAACTGTTTTTTCCCCTCTTTATCGTGCAGAAGTACATCATTTAATTGAAAATTGGTCTAATATATTACTATGTGAAAGTTGGATTTTATTCTCCAAAAAACCTGAGTTCTGAGAGTACCTTAAAAAAGAAAACCCCTTGTAAATATATGTATGTTTTGAAGTAGGATTTATATCTAATGTATTCAGTCGCTAATACCTTCTAATCATAGCATTTAAGATAATACTGAGCAGCTGTAAATCACTACTTGAGACAAACACTGAAGGAATTCTAGATCATTTAGAAGTGGTCTAAAAGTTCATCATCAAATACTTGGTTTTAAAGTGTTTTAAATATTCATTTGTTTCCAGAGAGAATGGATCCTTTTATAGTTGAGTCTAGGTCAAAATCACAAGGAAAAAAAATCGAAATATCAAGTTTTGCAAGGAAAGTGATTTGCATACTATTACTTTGCTTTCTGACAAATTTTGTTAAGCTTGCTGTGACCTACTTAAGAGTCTTATGATGAGATTAAGAATTGCAGTGAATTCTGTGTTGCAGACTACACTAGTTTTAGCACTTAGGTTTACCACACCACTTTTGTCTTAGTGAAAGTAGTGCAGAGTTTCTCATCGTAAGCCTTTGGCTAAGACTTTGATTCATTTTCCTCTGCAGAGTCAAGTTTCTTCTTAGGGTTTTTATTTTCTGTTTGTTTTGTTTTGGTGGGTTTTGTATTTCTAAATTGTTTCAGGCAAAATATGGCAGCTGCAGGTTGACCCTGGCTGTTCTGGCAGTCAGCTTTCCTTTGTGAATTCCAGGGCGAACGCAAATGAAAACAGTTTTGTTGGGCCAAAATTTTAATGTCACTGCCCGAGTGTTCTTTTTGTCACCACAGCTGTGACCAAGTCCAGTACTGTCTTTACTTTTCTGATCTTAGTAATACTAGAAATCTGTAAAAGCAAAATGCACATACATGAACCATACATTTTGGCATTCATGGCAGTTTGGTGTACTGCATTGCCTTGCAGGGATACAGAAAGGGCTTTGAAAGACCTCTCCTGGATACTGAAATTAAGATTACCTCTTTGAGGCAAGCGGGTTAGTCTGCTGAGAAACAGGTATGGGGGAGTCCATTCTGCTACTTGTGCTGAATGAGCCACTTCAGTAGGAACCAGCATATGTGCTTGGGCACGGGCCCTGTGTTGTGATTTATGAGTAATCCTTCGTTTTGAAATGCATAAATTGTCAGTTCTTGTGTATTAATATTTTTAGTTGAAAAAAAAAAACAAAAACCACAAGTTTAGTATTTGAAGTTTAGTTTTAAATTGCAAAATATTTGTTTGTGTTTTTTTGTTTGTTTGTTTGTGCTTGTTTTTAGTAAGAGAAGAGTCAAAAACTGGAAAGCAGCTTTCTCATTTACTACTACCCTAAATTCAAGAGGCATGAAATAAAGTACACAACTAATATTGCTCCAGTTTTTGCTTTATCACACTTTAGTTATCTTCTGTGTTGCTACATCCAGAGACCTTCTCTGTTTTCATTAATTTTAAATAAATTACATATACTTCAGCAATTATTATTGTAGAATCACAGACTGGTTTGGGTTGGAAGGGACCTTAAAGCCCACTCAGTTCCAGCCCCCTGCCATGGTAGGGACACCTCCCACCAGACCAGGTTGCCAAAAGCCCCATCCAACCTAGCCTTGAACACTTCCAGGAATGGGGCATCCACAGCTTCTGTGAGCAACCTGTTCCAGTGCCTCACCACCCTCAGAGTAAAGAATTTCTTCATAATATCTAATTTAATCTACCCTGCTTTAGTTTAAAGCCATCCCCCTTTGTCCTATCATAACATGCCTTTGTAAAAAGTTCCTCTCTTGTTTTTTTGTAGGCCTTTTTTAGGTACTGGAAGGCTGCTATAAGGTCTCCCTGAAGCCTTCTCTTCTCCAGGCTGACAACCCCAACCCCAACTATCTCTGTAGGAGAGGTGCTCCAGCCCCTTGATCATCCTCATAGCCCTCCTCTGGACTTGCTCCAAGAGGTTCACGTCCTTCTTATGTCGGGGACCTCAGAGCCTAACACAGTGCTCCAGATGGGGTTGCACAAGAGCAGAGTAGAAGGGGAGAATCACCTTGCTTGATCTGCTGTTCACACTTCTTTTTTATGCAGCCCAGGATATCGTTGGCTTTCTGGGCTGCAAGTGCACATTGCTGGCTCATGTCAAGCTTCTCATACACCAATACCCCTAAGTCCTTCTAGTCAGTGCTGCTCTCAATCCATTTTCTGCACAACCTGTATTTGTGCTTGGGATTGTCTTGGCCCAGATGCAGGACCTTGTACTTGGCCTTGTTAAACCTCATGAGGTTTGCACAGGCCTACCTCTCAAGCCTTTCAATGTTCCTCCAAGTGGCATCACTTCCCTCCAGCATGTTGACTGCACCACACAGCTTGGAGTCATCTGTAAACTTGCTGAGCGTGCACTCAATCCCACTATCCGTGTCACTGACAAAGATGTTAAACAGCACCAGTGACCCCTGAGGAATGCCACTCATCACTGCTCTCCATTTGGACATTATTCCATTGACTCTAACTCTGAGTGTGGCCATCCAGCCAATTCCTCATCCACTGAATGGTCCATCTGCCAAATCGATGACTTTCCAAGTTTAGGGACAAGCTTTGCAACTTCATCTGCCAGTTCCTTCAGGACCCTTGAATGCATCCCATCAGGTCCCATTCTGGTTCCTTAGGTGGTCTTGAACCTCATTTTCTCCTACAGTGGGTGGTTCTTCATTCTCCCAGTCCCTGCCTTTGCCTTCTGCAACTTGGGCAGTGTGACTTGAGCACTTGCCAGTGAAGACCGAGCCAAAAACGTCATCAGGTACCTCAGCCTTCTCCATATCCCAGGTAACCAGGTCTCTCCTTTCCTTCTGGAGAGGGATGAAAATTTCCCTAGTCTTCTTTTTATCACTGATATACCTATAGAAGCCTTTCTTGTTGTCCTTGATGTCCGGGTACAGATTTAATTCTATCAGGGCTTTGGCTTTCCTAGCCTGATCTGTGGCTGCTCAGATTTTTTTTTCTGTATTCCTCCCAGGCTACCTGTCCTTGCTTCCACCCTCTGTAGGCCTCCTTTTTGTGTTTGAGTTGGGCCAGGAGCTCCTTGTGACCTCCTGGTGGTTTTACCTGACTTCCTCTTTGCTGGGCTGCATTACTCTCCTGAGTTTCGAGGAGGTGATTGTTGAATATTAACCAGCTTTCTTGGGCCCTTTTTCTCTCTACTCTCCCCCATTCCCCTGCCTGTCCTTCCTAAAGAGCCTGTATCCTTCCATTCCAACACTCCAGTCATGGGAGCCACACCACCATGCCAATGAGGTCATAGCCCTGCAGGTGTGCATACATCTCTAATTCCTCCTGTTTATTCCCGATGCTATGTAAGGCATTTAGGTTGGGCCCCTGCTGAAGCTGACTTACTGGCTGGCCTGGCTGGAATTCCTTTCTGCTGCTCTTCAAGGGCTCTCCTACTGACCTGTGATCCTTCTTCAGGCTATGGGCATCTATTGCTGGCACTGGCATCAAACCTGCGGGAATTGGGTGGATTGAGGTTCCTGTCCCCAGGCAACTGTTTTTTAAAGTAAAAAAAAAAAAAAAAAAAAAAAAAAACCTTACCCTGAAACATAAAAGCCATTAGGTGTTGTCCTGTCACCTAATTCTGCTTCCCTGTCCTAGGTGTACAAATGTTAAATACAGCTAACGTTCATGAAACCAGGTCAGCCCTGAATATTTTATGTAAATCCCTAGTCCTGATGGAGTATGTTCATTGCTCAAAAGCTTACCTGGGCAAATCAAGTTGCGAGGTGGAATCATTAAGATGATATTTTAGTCTCATTTCTGCATGTACTTGCCCTACATTGTAGTAAGTCTATTAATCAGTTTAGTATTACAGTGTAATGGAGACCAGTCTTCACACTCAGGCCCTTTCTGTGTCCTGAGGACTACTGCAGGGTGTTCACAAAGGCACAAGTTTAAGATCGGTCTAAGTTTTAGTTCTAATGCATCCACCTCTTTGCTGTTTGAGCTCTGATTTTACTGGTTGATGCTTGTTATGTGCCAGGGTTGGTGATCTTCTCAGTCCTTAAAAAGAAAAAGGGAGGGGAACGAATTGAAATAGTAAAACAGAAGCATTAGGGCAGATGAAAATAAACACAGCCAACTTCAGAATCTTTAAACTAACTTTTTATTCAGAGAAGGTGAAGTGCTAGTAGGAGTATTTTCTAATAAAACCTGTAGTTTGTCTCTTCTCGTGTCTACTCTAGCTGAAATATAAAAGCTTCAAATTTCACCAGATGTACTTGAACGAGAATAGTTTTGGCATGCTTGACACCTTCAATTCTTTTGGAGACTGAGAGCATAAAATCGTCTAATTTCCATACATTTTAGAAAACAGGTATGAAAAGTCATAAGACTTTACTTCCATTATTTTGCTCATGTGTAATTTCCTTTCTGTGACACTTCAGTGATTTAAATGCAGGCCTTCAAGGATTAGGTAGGATTAGGTTGGTCAAATAATGGTATCTCCTTCTGGCACTACAAGTAACCAAACCACAAATGAGTGTAATTAGCATATCCGATAACACTGCTGCTGGTTGGAACTAATGAATTTCAGTGTGAGCCGAGTAGCAATTGTTGGCTGACCTTTCAGATAATCCTAGTAAACTGGAAAAGCAAACCCTTTTAATTGGGATGGTAATTTTAGAGTTAATAAAGAGCATATTTTGATAAATGCATTGAACATGCTATATTTAAACTTCTGAAGAAATTTAGAAGCAATGTTGCAAGCCTTGTTGTGCCTCTTACTTTCCTATTGCTCCACAGGTTTAACTCTTTATTGGGTTGCAAATACTTTCTTACTCCATAAAAAGTCATTTTCCCTGACTTGTTCTCTCCAATTCCTTGTTAGGAAGAAAAGACTCGTTACAAGTTAGGTGTGTTACTGATGATTTACGTGCCTGTAGTAGTTTTAATTAGTGGGTAGGATTATGATATGGATCAAAAGCTTCTGCTTATCCCCGTCTAAACCAGTGTTCCCAGTGATTCTATTTTTAAGTTGATATCTCAGCTACCTAAATTCAGAAGTCTTAGGCATGTGATTGTTTGAGAGAGGAGAAGAGAATAATGCAGAAGTGCTAGATAATAGAGTTGTTTTAAAGCTAGATAAGTCTAAGAAAAATAATGTTGTTTTTAAAGTATGCTTGTGCTTATTCATCTTCAGGTTCAGCATTTGGCTTGGAACTCAGCAGCTGATTCTTTTCAGTGCTTCTGAAAATCTTCTGTTAAAAAAAGAAAAGTCCATGTCATGGAAATGCCACCTGATTCGTCTTCCCAGTTCTTTTGCTTATTTCAATCAATTTCAAAAACATCTTAGCAGTCTACTAATCATCTAATTTACTTATTTTCAACATCCGTACATTTCTACTTAATCTGTACTTGGCATCAGAAACTGCTACTACTGCTGTGTAGCATAGGAACTGAACAGTTGTCAAGCTGGGTCAAGCCACATACACCCGTCTGTTTTTTTATTTTTTATTTTTTTATTATATTTATTTTTTTACATGAGAAAAAAGCATAAGAAATAAGGGAAATACAGATTTAACCATGCTTGTTAGAGCCTTTCCAAAGACTAAGATTGCATTAGGACTGTTGTACTTCAGTCCTCCTATATCAGTAATCCCTTTTAAAGTTGCTTTTATTGTCCACCTTGACAGCATTCTGTGACAGTGATGTTCCGTAACTTGATTGTGCCTTCATGAAAATATTATTTGGTTCATTTTAAACCTGCTGCTGGGCCATTCATTCCTTTAAGGTATTATGCGGTGAGGAGCAGGAATTACATGTTTGTTTTCCCTTAATTTTTGTGGTTTGTATTCTTCTGTATTATCTTGTCAGTTACATCTCTTTTCCAAGCTCAGTTCAGGAGGATGATGCATGCCGTGGATGACCTTTTCTGTCTTTCTTTGACCAAAACCTGTTCTGGTTCTTCTGTTTATTCCAAAAATGAGGACCAGAATTTTGCAAGGGGGGATTTCTCTACAGATTTACGTAGTTGCAGAACTTTTGGGTACTGCAACAATTAGTTTTACGTACACTTTGTAGCTTTGTAAGCTTTGAACATGCTATGCAGATTTTCAATCACTACTTGCTGCAAGTTGATGGATTAAGTGGAGTTTTGCTTGTATCTTAACTGAAACTTGTTTTGTTTTGTTTGGTCATCAGGGTGGCAGCTACAGCCTTTGAGGCATTGACCTTTGAGATAGAGTGGGTGGAGATGGGATAGAGGCAGTCCTCTTGATACAGGAAAAATACCCGAGTTGAGTGCCTGATGTGTCTATGTGTCTTGCTCCTGCCTCTGTGGTACACTTTATCACCAGACGCAGGAAGAATTAGTTAGATTAGATTGGCAGGAACCCTGGTTTCTTCACTTTTTTTTTTCTCTCTCTTTTTTTTTTTTCCTAGTAGATTTCTGAGCACTGTCATTGCCTTTGGGAAAAACTGCTTTCTTCCTGTGGCACTGTACAGCTGTAACTCAGCCTAAGATTATAAGACTCTATCTTGCTATGAGGTGCTAGGAAATGATGTGCAGACAGCGATGTGGAAATGCACATTGCACATACACAGTGTGGATGCTTCTGGGGGCAAATATCTCCTAATAACCTGTGATTATGGGTCATGGGCATGTTGGACATGCCCCATACAGTATCCTCTAGTCAAAGGCTAGAAAAACTGGATATTTGGTTGTGGTAATTTATTTTTTCAGCATTTATTTAAGGAATAAATCTGTTTTCTGAGATGTTGAAGTGTTTATAGCAAAGCAGAAAACATCATGTGAAGAATGCCCTGTATAATTTGCAATGGTCAGCCCTTAGTTTTTCTGTGGATGATGCAATTTTGTGTATTAGCTACAGGACACTGACAAGATATTTTATGGTACAGTCATGTATGTAATTATTGTTTTGGTTTTTATAGTTGACAGTGGTAACATCTGGGTGATTTATTCCTGCCAATTAGTTTCTGAATTAATATGCTTAGTCTAAGGGTAATCAAACAACAGAGCAAAAAGCCCAATAAATTTGGAACCAATTTTTGAAGGCAGATGTTATGATTTTTCTTGTTGGCTGTGCAGTGGAAAAGATCAATTCACACACCATTTCCTGACCAACTGATTTGTTTAACCACACGTGTTACAACCAAAGGTATGATCACCATAGTTTATCACTTAGAAAATGCTCATTTGCATTAAAAATCATGGAATATCCTGAGCTGGAAGGGACCTGCAAGGATCACTCTGACTGTGCTGACTCCACACGAGACCACCCAAAAATCAGACCCTATGTGTGAGAGCGTTATCCAAACCCTCCTTGAACTCCAGCAGGCTCAGTGCCATGACCACTGCCCTGGGCAGCCTGTCCCAGTGCCCCACCACCATCTGGGTGCAGAACCTTTCCCTAACCCCCAGCCTGACCCTCCCCTGTCCCAGCTCCATGCCGTTCCCTCGGGTCCTGTTGCTGTCCCCAGAGAGCAGAGCTCAGCGCCTGCCCCTCCGCTCCCCTTGTGAGGGAGCTGCAGGCCGCCATGAGGCCTCCCCTCAGTCTCGTCTTCTCCAGGTTGAACAAACCAAGTGACTTCAGCCGCTCCTCATACGTTTTGCCCTCTAGACCCTTCATCTTTGTAGCTCTACTTCAGGTATCTCTAATAATTTTATATCCTTCTTATACTGTGCTGCCCAGAACTGCCCACAGTACTCGAGGTGAGGCTGCACCAGCGCAGAACAGAGCAGCACAATCCCTTCCCTCGACCAGCTGGCAGCACTGTGCTTGATGCACTGCAGGCTGTGTTTGGCCCTTCTGGCTGCCAGGGCACACTGCTGGCTCATATTCAACTTGCTGTCAACCAGAGCTCCCAGATCCCTTTCTGCAGGGCTGCTCTCCAGGCTCTCATCTCTCAGCCTGTACATACATATCCACGGTTGGCCCATCCCAGGCACAGAATCCAGCACTCGCTCTTGTTAAGCTTCATATTGGTGGTGATATTTTTTCTACTTATTTCTAGAATCTCTTTTTGTAAGAGGTCTTCTGCTTGAGTTTCATGTTCTCATTTCAGAATTTTTTTTGAAGCATTGGAGGAAAACACAGCTTTTTTCTCTCCTTACTTCAGATGCTGGATAAATCCTATGGGGCCTCTGTTATACTATCTGGATGCCCAGGAGGCTATTCATTGTAGGAAGGAAAAAGTCTTTCAACAAATTAATGATTTTAAATTAGCTTAATAATTTTATCAGCTGTCTGTGCTGGTAAGCTGGCTCTCTTGACAAAATACATGGCTGGGAGTTCCTGTGCTCACTGTCCCTCACTGGGAGTGGTTCCTTCCAGGGCAGCAGCCTTTCAGGAAGGCTTTGCTGCTGGTTTTGCTTGGCTTCCATTTCTCCTCATTCCCTGCCTCACCCATGCCCCTTTCACTTGGCAGCTGCTTTTCCTTCAAGTCTTTGAGTTTTGTACTTAAGTTCAGTGCAAAGGAAGTGCTTGATGTGTCTTACTGGCATGGACAATGGTCAGTAGATTGTAGATCTGATCTGAGCTCATTTCAGCTTTGCTACCAACCTGCTAGCAGATGCTGGGCTGACAAAAGTGTTTTTACCTGTTTCTGCTCATTTTTCTTATTTATGAAGTCAAGTTTTTGCTGCTGGCGTTGCTTTTAAACAGTTTCAGAAACCAGTCGTGCGGATTTGTTCATCTGGAGAAGGAGGGGAAAACTCCTTAATAATAAAAGAAAAAACCAAGCACCAAGGACAGCATTATGAGCTGGTCAAGGGAAATGATCGTCCCACTCTACTCTGTGCTGGTGTGGCCTCACCTTGAGTACCTGTGTCCAGTTTGCCTGGGACCAAACAGTTGCCTGTCAAGACCTTGACTAGTTTCATTCAGGAGGTACTTCATGGTTCAGAATGTAATGTGAGTCACCCAGTACTGATTTCTTAGAAATACTTCAATGTTTTCTGTGTTTTTCTGGACCCATGGTATTACAAACATATCCCTAGGCCATCTCTAGAGGAAGAGTTAAGGAGAGAGCTGTTAGAGTGGCCATTATATTTAGTGACTCTCCCAGTATGTTCAACAGTGTTGAAAACAAAAGAATTATCTTGATGTACTCATACATAAAAAATAAATGCTCAGATGCAGCAATGAATAGTAATATAAACATTTGAAGAGGGCTGTTTGCTCATATACTTCCTCTGATAACTTCCTTCCCACCAAACAAAACTATCAGTCCCTGGGCAGCAATCTTCATTATCCTATAACTGGATGCATATTCTTTTCAGATACATTTTTGGATGCTCTTGTGCACTTTTCGGAACAGCCATCTGAACCTAAACTCTCATCACCCATGATTTTGGAATAATAGGTGTAATTTGTAAGCAAAAATGAGTACTACGTGATGGATCTGATTTTTCAAGAGAATTCTTCTGGAAGTACATCACAAGCCTGCAGAGATACTGTGAAAAGCATATATCCAGATATCCAGATAGTTTTTGTTTGTTTGTTTGTTTTCCCCGGAGCTTTGACTAGAAAAACAGTAAGCTTATTCATTTGTTATGTTTCCTCTTTGGGCATACATTTTAAGATACCCGTGGGATTATGTTAAATATCCCTGTAGTTTTAACTTTATAGAGATTAGTGATGAAACTTGTCAGGCCTAACTACCCTGAGTTCTGCTGGCTCAACAATTGAAGTCAGGCTGAAAAATGGAATGGTTATTTCCAACCATTAAACCTCATAAACCAGCTTAAAACCAGAGTGGGATGTTTAAACTTCTTCAGTTCAGCAGTTTCTGAAGATTTTCAGAGGAGAAAGTAGTTTTGCTTCACCAGTCATGAATTTCCAGGATATTGGAAATGCCTCTCAAATATACCAGATCAAGAAAGTTGTGCTTCATTTAAGATTTTTTTTTTTTAAATGCACCAGGGTATTTGTAAGTGATTTGTAATCATCGTCTTCCTTAGATGTACTTACCTAGATGCACTTCCACACCTTGCAAACAGACCAATTTTTCAAGAGCTTTCCTGATATTAAGTTTACATCTACTGATCATTGGCTGATGTGTATGGCAATCTACAGCAGCTCACAATTACACAAAAAATCGTTGGGTTTTGTTTATTTTTACTGCTAGCTAAATTACACAATGTGCTTATTGCATAAGTTTTTAGAGGGGTTTGTTTCATTACTGAGGAAATGACTACTAATAATTAGAATCATACTCTGATAATTTTTTATGTATAGCAAAAGATGGGCATTTAATAAATATGCATCATAAGTAACAATGTGGTTAAGGCTATAGCTTACCAAAGCAGAATAATTTGAGTTATAAAAAGGGATTGAGAACATTACAGGTAGGTTAAAGTCAAAATTAACAGAATTCTTAGTGATAAAATAACAGTATTTCAAATAAATTTATAATGAAATGGTTGAATGCCAGAGAAATACAGTTTACCAAGAGACTGACTCTCCTCTGTGATACAATGATACGAGACACTCTGAAAAACATTGGCATTAAAATTGCACAGGGTGTTGATTTTATTTTTGTTTTCTTTTGCTGATGGTAGGTCAAGCACAGAGTTAAACAGTGTTCTTACGAAGGAAATAAAAGAAAATTGGTCAGTGTTTTATCTATAATAGCATTTGATGGACCTGTCTGTTATAAAAAATTTACTGCAGAAGATAGATGGCCTGTCTCTTTTTTATTAGTGAAGAAACCTTATGCTCTGCTTTTGTTGGCCTCCTTGAAAGTCACTTATTACTTGAATAGGAGTAAACACGGAAATTTTAAGGAGAAAACGGTCTAGTTTGCCAGACTCTTTTATACCAAACACATGGAGTTTCTCAGCTACTGTACTGTTGTCTGACTGTATTCTCCTCGGACGGCTCGGATAGTTGCTGAAGAATGATGTTGCAGCTTGCACAGCCGTCTGGTTTTCTTTACAGTTCACAAGACTACAGCTCTTTTGAACTTGGGTTTGTATGGCGGTACATGAAAAGTTCATTAAAAGCTGTGAAATTATTGACCCTAAATTCAGGGCAGAATGTCGGGCTATAATGCTTTTTTGGGACAGAAGAGGAGAATAGGGAAATGTTGGTCATTAGGCTTTGGACCAGACCCAGTGCACTCGGATTAAATCAGCACAAAATTGTAAGGATGCGCTCAGCTATTCAAGGCCTGCTTTAAAATAAACACCTTAGGGTTATTCTGAAAAAAGTTACATGCTTTCTTGGAAGTGTCTCCTGAGTCTATAATTACGTGAAACACCCTTCATTTTCTGCTGTCTGTGTGGGGATGTGAGAGGTAGCCAGCAAACCTTCTGGCATATGCAAGAATATCACCATGGATCTGGATTTGAAATCATGTGCAACTTTGAGTCTTTTAAATTTAACTTTCTGGAGGTTTTAGTGAGCACCACATCGTGCTTTAATGAGGCCCAAAATACATCGAAGAGTCATGATGAGACCTGGTTACTGTGCTTACAGGGCTTTGTTGACTTTGTTGGACCTCAGATGCACTTGAGCTTCTCCTGGCCATGCATTAACATTTTTTCTCTATCTGACACCTACAGTAAGTTGCCAAAAGAAAAAAAAAAAAAGAAAAAAAGAGAAGAAACAGGTGGTATATTTGATTTTAATTGGAAATTTTGGTTCCCCAAAAGCTGTGAACAAAACCTGAAGACATTTTCAAGTTAGTTACATAGCAATAACTCTTCTCTTTGACGATGATATTGAAAATTAAGGCAATTACTTAACAAACTTAAAAAAGAAAAGTTACTTGGAAAGACTTAGTACTTTGGAAATACTTAGTCATAATGAAAGTCATAGTAGCAGTTATTTTTATCTGAAGAAGGTTGTCCTTGTAGATAATGTCATCTTTAACATAACCTACTTTTTTCCATGTTCTGCTTTGTACCAGCTGGATTTTTTAAGTTGTTGCTGGTACTTTGTCCATGCTTACAGCTCATGATGTCAGTCTAAGAACATCGATACTGCATCCGTGGCTCTAGAGAGAGTATTAGAGAGCTGTGAGACCAGATGGTCTAACTGCACGTAGCATAGCTCCTGCCTTGTGTTCAGTCCTGTAATGTGATTGAATGCATGACATCTACACCTTATGGTGCTGAGTTTACCTCACTTTCTACTGCGATACCTGAGACAGGTTTTACATTGACACTCCTTCTCTTCAAAGAAGGAATGTCTTAAAGGAAATGTGATAGTGAGGAGCTGCATCATCTACTTATAGACTCCAAAGTGTACTAGGTTTTCTAGATGTGTAAAGACCTGCTAGTTTTATTTTCTTTTTACTTTTAAATTTCCATTTCCCAAACTAATGCAAATCAAGAAATTGCTCTTAGCAAAGTCAAAATGTAGACATAGTAAGAGGCGGTAGAAGCTCAAGAAATGCTTAACTCATATTTGATTGAAGAAGGAAAACAATTAGTGAAATCTCATACTTGCAAGGATAGGCACTCTGGTGGTGTATACGGAGTTACTCCTGGTATTCTAGACGGGCAGCCATTCTCAACAGCAGGTAGGTGCCCCAGGAAGCCATCACTTGTTACTTTTAGTGCTCTTTCCTAAGACAGAGTGCTTAATATCTAAGGTACCTAAAGGAAAGAGTTAGCAAAAGTTTTTGCAGGTGTTGGGGGAACTGTTATCGAACCAGGTGATAAAGTTTCTCCCTGAAGCTGAGATGCAGGATGAGCAGAGCTTGACAAATGCTCAGACAGGCACAGTAAACTCATTATCTGTATTAGAATAGTCCCATGGGTTTTGGCAGCATTGTAATCAGGGATCTGAAAGCGATTACCTTGCTGAATTCAAACTCTAGGACCAGAACAGGGGGGGGTGTGCTCTGCTGCAGCTCCATGTTCTTTGTGTACTTCAGCCTTGGTATTTGCCTTGTCTGTTAAAATAGCTAGTGCTACTAGCAGCACGACGTTTGGATGCTGGTTTTGTTTCTCAGACAAGTGAAGAACGGTCATATGGAAAGGTCCATGATTCTACTTACATGGTATCTTCGGAGCTTGGACACTGCTAGAAACTTTTTAATGATTTTTGAAGTGCCACAAAGTATTTTCATAAATAGTTGTTCAATAAATATTCCTGTTAGGAATATGCCACACAAGCACTCGTCTCTTAAGAACAGGTGAATGCTGCACTTGAGCAGCACTTGAGATATTCAGGAGCCACGCATGGCTCAGGAACCCTGGGCTGTCAGCATCTGAGCTGTGTGTTTGATCCTTTTAATCGTGGTGGACATACAGGAGAGAGCTCACACTCTTTCACGTCAATGTAAATTTCAGGGTTCTTGTCCTCAGCGACCTGCAGGAGATTTAAGGATCACTTCTGTTATTGAGACTAACATGGGTATTGTCTCTATCGAGGAGGGGTTAGATTGATTTCTTTTTTTCCCCTCTCTGCTTTTCTGCCGTTGTCTTCATTAGCTTGTTTCTGGTTAGCAGCAAGCCTCCTAGGGTATCTGGAGGCAGCACAGCGCATTACTGAACAGATGCCTGAGCTAACCCGCGTAATACAAGTGTGAGCATGTAGCTGTGCTATCACAGCGCTCCATCCAGATCAATTCATATGCAGGCAAAGATGAGTGCTTGTGGTGGCCTGGGACTTTGGCCAGCTTTGGCCATTCAGCATTAACAACATTGTACGCCTGAGTGTGTTTATGCTTGCAAAAATCCTGCCTATTTAGAAATCTAAAAATGTGCCTGGCTTCTTTTGGGGAGAAGAAAACACACGTCATCGTGGAAAAGGTACAGCTAAGGAATGGTTTGGAGAAAACAGCAGAGAAGGTGACAAGAGAAGGCTTGCTCAAACTATCCCACAAGAACAAGGGGACATGAAATGAAATTGTAAGTGGCAGGTGTGAAATAAAAGGAAGATTTTTGTTTGTTTGTTTGTTTTTTTCCTGAACTTTATTTAAACCAGAAAGTTTGCTTCCAGGGGAGTTTGTGGGCACCAACATTACAACGCATTCCAAGCCTACTTACACAAATTCACTAATAGCTGTCGAACACAGAATTTGTGCGTCTGGCTCAGGAGACACGAGATGCTGAGAGCTGTACCGCTGGCTGCTTGCATTGCTTGCCAGTGGTCAGTAGCACCAGGATGACTTTGCAGACAGAATCCTGAGCAGAGATGTTGGTCTGACTTCATTTTTTTTTAATGTCTGCTTTGATAATGTGCTCTCTCTAATGTTGCATTTTCTGCAGCTGCTTACAGTGACAGATTTCTATTGTGCTTGCTCTCCATATGTACATATCTGTCATTACTCATCAGTTAAAGGGCTGCATAAAAACAAGCTCAATTTTTGTCATAAATGAAATACTGAACATTAAAGGATTTATCAACTGAACTCTAAGCTTTTTAATGCTAGAAGCTCCTTCATTTTATTTATTACAGCTTTTCTGATAATGTTTTCAAGTGTTGAATTGAAAATAAACCTCTTGAAATGGTTGTACCTGAAACTCTCAATCTGTCTAAAGAACAGCACTTCAAGTCCAGAGCAAAAACTTGAAAAATGGCTTTTGCCACAGAGAGGACCTGATTTCAATTATAGCAGATCATATCTGAAATCAATAATAGCTTCTGGTCATCTGTTAGGAGGAAAGACACAACAGTGTCTGCCTCATTAGTTCTTATGTGCAGGTCTCCAGTTATTTCAGGCATAAAATTTTTAAGAATGTAACCCCGAGCAAAACTTGGAAATGGGCCACCCACCCCTGCTACCAGCGGATCAATTCCTTTTCTATCACAGCATCTTGTTCCCTGTCAAAACAGTCCCCTGTGACACACTGTTTCCACCCTCCAAATCAGTTATTTTCCTGTGTTTTTATATTTCTGTGTGGTTCCTGTGCTGTCTCTGGTAGTTGGGACATCATGGCTCGGGGCCTTGAACTGGAGTCTGCTTTTTATTCCACCACTGAGCATGCACAATATGGCCAAGTAACTTTAAAGTGATGATTAAAGCAGTTTACGTTTTTCTACCCCCCTCCCCTCTTTCTTCCGATGAAGGACTGTCTTTTATTATCTGAAACCTGAGCCTGCTGTCGTGGCACAGATGCCCAGCTTTGAGGCATCAGTCACTGCTGCAGATGTCGCCTCCCCTGCTCCCAGTGCCTTTGCAGGTGGGGATGTAAGCCCTGCTTAGTGTTAGCCTGGGGAAGGGGGCATCTTGAGCACCACATTGCATTGCACCCTTTGTGGGGGAACATCTTCATTTTATAAATAAATGCCTGAGCCAGGCACGAAGCACAACGTGGTCTTGGTGAGTCCCAAGTGCTTCTTTATGATGCTAACTCAGCTGTAGGATTTCAGTGCAGTAGTTGTCACTGGAAAAAAAAAAATCTTGTATTTTTCAGAACAGCAATTCTGTTTGTGCTGTAGAAGAGCAGAAGGTTCTTGCACCAAAGAGCTTCATTTAGGCTTTAATTAAGACCTTGGGCTTGGATTGATCTGTTTATAGGCCAGGGGCCTGTATCTCACAGCTGTCCAACGGGGAGCACAGGCAGGCAGTGGCTCAGATAATGAAAGAGATGAAAGGGAAAGTTTCTTTGGAGAAGCTGAACATAAGCTCCATCAGATTACTCCTTCTCTCTCCTCTTTTTCCTAATTGGGACAGTGGTCTGATGTGAAGGTTAAGGCTGGAAACCTCATTCCAATAGTTCACAGTGAAAAAGTTGTGCGAAACTCATCAGGAACATGTCCTGCAATATTTCTTATGTTCCTGATTGAGCTGACTCTCTGTTTTATTGGCTTTTGCAGAAGAAAAATATTACGGAAACGTTAGTATTTTGGATGATTTTTAGCAGTTTATCACAGATAAGTAACTTAACCCAAAAGAACTGTGTGAGATGGCCAGTTCTCTCTCCATAGCTCTCAAGCACATGGGTTGTTTCAGAACAGGATTCATTGCACCTGTGATACCACAGATATCCTGATCTTTGCCTTAACCCCAGAGCTTCTTTAATATTGCATATCATTTTAGATCTCACCGTACGATTTCACCTTCTGTATGGACTGGGATTTTGTGTCCTGTGCTGTTTTGCTGAATTACCCTCCGAGTACCCTTTGACAGCAAGAAAATACTGAATAGTTCCAAGTTAGCTGTTGTATTTGAACTCAGTTTCAAACCCCCTTCTGGGAATATATCCTCCTGCAAACCTTCACTCTGGCGTTTCACATTTCCTATTTCTCTGTGGCTGAGAGGTGATCGAAGAGGGC